>NC_133653.1:234760665-235080914 GCF_009905375.1 Apium graveolens
CAATAACAACAAAGATAGACCAACCCCCAGGTAACTTTTAAAACTTTTCAAGCAGTAAACCCACCAGAATTCAAGGGTTCCTTAGAGCCAATTAAAGCAAATGTTTGGTTAAAGGAAATAGAGAAGGCATTTGCCTTAGTGAAAGTAAAGGAGGAACAGAAGGTTGAGTTTACAAGTTACTATCTGAAGAATGAAGCCACCTATTGGTGGGAGATGGTGAAGACATTGGAAGGTACAGATGTTATTACTTGGGAAAGGTTTAAGGAAGTGTTTTTAGAAAAGTATTTTCCTCAGTTTGTTCAGGATCAAATGGAGCTGAAGTTTTTAGAATTAAAGCAAGGGAACATGTCAGTAACAGATTATGAGGGTAAGTTTGAGGAATTGTCAAGGTATGTACCGTCGTATGTGGATACTGACAGGAAGAAGGCTAAAAGATTCCAGCAAGGTTTGAAACCCTGGATCAGAGGGAAGGTAACCATTTTTGAATTGGATAGCTATGCAGGAGTAGTACAAAATGCTATAATCACATAGACAGAGAGTGAGATGTTCCAGAAGGAGAAAGAAAGCAAGAAAAGGAAAGTTGAGGGAAGTGAGGGTCAGTCACAACCAGGGAAGTTTCTAAATTTTAAGAAGAGCAAGTTTCAGCCAGGGAGAAATTTTAATTTCAAGAAACAGAATGCAGGAGATGGAGGCCAGAGCAACCGTCCAGTTAATACAAATCAGCCAAATCAGTTGAGACTAACTTTTCCAGATTGTCAAGTATGTGGAAAGAAGCATGGAGGAGTTTGTAATAAGTTAAATGTGGTATGTTTCAAATGCAACCAGAAAGGGCAATATTCGAGGGAGTGCCGAAATCAGCCAGCAAGAGAACCAGCAAGTAAGGATCAGCCTATCCGGAATCCAGCAGTAAAGGTTCCAGCCATTGGATTTATATGCTTTAAATGTGGAAAGCCAGGACATATGGCCAGGGATTGCAAGACATCAGCCCTAGTCAGTAATGCATTAAAGATTATGGGATCTACCCCAGCAGTGAATGAGACTCCAAGGGCTAGAGTTTTTGACATGTCGGTGAAGGATGCGATCCAAGATACGGATGTCGTGGCAGGTACGCTTAATGTGAATTCTTTATGTGCCAAAGTGTTAATAGATTCGGGAGCAACTCGATCGTTTGTTTCACAAGATTTTGTTAGTAAGTTAAATTGTCCAGTTGAGTGTTTAAATGAAATAATGACTGTGGAATTAGTAAATCAAGAATGTGTATCTGTTATTTAAGTTTGTGGGAATTGTGAGATTGAGATTTCTGGTAATAAGTTTTGTGTAGATTTGATACCATTTAAGTTAGGAGAATTTGACTTTATATTAGGGATGGATTGGTTATCTAGGCACGATGCCCAGATAGATTGTCGAAATAAGAAGGTAATGGTGAAAATGCCAGACGAAAGGATAGTATCGTTCAAGGGCCAAAAACAAATAAAGAAGTTCTTAACGATGATTCAAGCCAAGAAGTTACTACGGCAAGGATGTGAGCATTTCATGGCATATGTGATTGACAGAAGTCAAGAACCAACAAAACTTGAAGATATTCCAGTTGTTAATGAATTTTCAGACGTATTTCCCGACGAGTTACCAGGACTTCCTCCAGATAGAGAAATTGAATTTGCGATCGACTTAGCACTTGGAACAGAACCAGTATCCAAGGCCCCGTATAGAATGGCGCCCGTCGAGATGAAAGAGCTAGCGAAGCAATTGCAGGAGTTGTTAGAGAAAGAAGTAATCAGACCCAGTGTATCTCCGTGGGGAGCCCCGGTATTATTTGTCAAGAAGAAAGATGGAAGCATGAGACTGTGTATTGACTATAGGGAGCTCAACAAGCTGACAATCAAGAACAAGTATCCGTTACCCAGAATTGACGATCTGTTCGACCAGTTGAAGGGAGCCAAGTATTTCTACAAAATTGATTTAAGATCAGGATATCATCAACTAAAGATCAAGCCAGAAGATATACCAAAGACAGCTTTCAGAACAAGGTATGGACATTACGAGTTTTTAGTGATGTCTTTTGGGTTGACCAATGCCCCGGCAGCGTTTATGGACCTGATGAACAGAATTTTCAAGGAGTATTTAGATAAGTTTGTTATTGTGTTTATAGGCGATATTTTAATCTATTCAAAGACGGAAGAGGATCATGCGGAACATGTGAGAACGGCTTTGGAGATTTTAAGGAAAAAGAAGTTATATGCTAAATTCTCGAAGTGTGAGTTTTGGCTACAGGAAGTTTAGTTTTTAGGCCACATAGTTAGTAATGAAGGGATCAAAGTGGACCCGGCAAAGATCGAGGCAATTACGAATTGAGAGAGACCGAAAACACCCACCGAGGTAAGAAGTTTCTTAGGATTGGCGGGATATTATCGTCGATTTGTTCAAAATTTCTCGAGGATTGCCACACCATTAACAAAGCTTACACGGAAAAATGAGAAGTTTATATGGAACGACAAATGCGAGGAAAGTTTTCAGGAGTTGAAGCGACGATTAATCACGGCACCTGTTTTGTCACTTCCAGATGATCAAGGGAATTTCGTAATTTATAGTGATGCTTCTCACAAAGGATTAGGATGTGTTCTAATGCAGCACAAAAAGGTGATTGCGTATGCGTCAAGGCAATTGAAACCACACGAACAGAAGTATCCTACTCATGATTTGGAGCTAGCAGCCATAGTTTTCGCTTTGAAGATTTGGAGACATTATTTGTATGGAGAGAAGTGCGAGATTTTCACGGATCACAAAAGCTTAAAGTACATATTCACACAGAAGGAACTTAATATGAGACAAAGGAGATGGTTAGAGTTAATCAAAGACTATGATTGCTCAATTAATTATCATCCCGGTAAAGCGAACGTGGTAGCAGACGCATTGAGTCGGAAGGAAAGGTTGAATGTGTTATCAGTACCTGAAGATATATATAAGGAATTTCAGAAATTGGAATTGGAGATTAAAGTTTGCAAGCCTAAGGAAGCGAAAGTATACAGTATGACTTTCCAACCGGAATTATTTGAGAAAATAAAGAAATGTCAGGAAGATGTAATGGATCAAGATATAAATCTCTTGGTAAGGGAAGAGTTATGCACGCAGAAAGATGACCAAGGTATTCTGAGGTTTTCATCTAGAATTTGGATTCCACCAGTGACGGAGCTGAAAAATGAAATTTTACAGGAGGCACATAATTCAAGGTATTCCATCCATCCAGGGAGTACCAAAATGTACAAAGATTTAAAGAAGAATTATTGGTGGCCAGACATGAAGAGGGAAATTGCGGAATGGATTAGAAAATGTTATACATGTCAGAGAGTTAAAGCAGAGCATCAGAGACCAAGTGGATTGTTACAGCCATTGGAGATTCCAGAGTGGAAATGGGAACATATTGCCATGGATTTCATAGTTGGATTACCAAGGACAAGGGCTAATCATGATGCCAATTGGGTTATAGTGGATAGACTTACCAAGTCAGCTCATTTTCTTCCTATAAATGAAAGATTTTCGCTCGACAAGTTGATCCATATGTACCTGAAGGAAATTGTAGTTCGTCATGGAGTTCCTGTGTCTATTGTATCTGATCGAGATCCAAGGTTTAATTCAAGATTTTGGAAGAGTTTTCAAGAATGTTTGGGAACAAGATTGAATATGAGTACGGCCTATCACCCCCAGACGGATGGCCAAAGTGAAAGAACGTTCCAGACAATCGAGGACATGTTACGTGTTTGTGCTATTGATTTCAAAGGAAGTTGGGATGAACCTTTACCTCTGGTAGAGTTTGCTTATAACAACAGTTATCATGCCAGCATTGGGATGCCACCCTATGAAGCCCTTTATGGACGCAAATGTAGATCTCCAATATATTGGGACGAAGTAGGAGAACGCAAGATACTTGGACCTGAACTGGTACAGCAGACAAAGGAAATTGTTGAAATTATCCAGAAGAGATTGATAGCCGCACAAGATCGTCAGAGGAAATATGCAGATCAGTCAAGGAAAGACATGGAATTTGAAGAAGGAAGCTTGGTATTACTGAAAGTATCACCGTGGAAAGGACTAACGAGGTTTGGAAAGAAAGGAAAGCGGAGTCCAAGATATGTCGGACTTTTTGAGATCCTAAAGCGCGTTGGAAAAGTAGCTTACGAGTTGGCGTTACCACCGCACATGGAGCACATTCACAATATTTTTCACGTATTGATGCTCAAGAAATATAATCCGGACTCCAGGCATGTAATAGAATATGAGCCAATAGAGCTTCAGGCAGATTTGTCATATATAGAGAATCCGATAGAGATTCTAGAGGAGAGGGAGAAAGTATTGAGAAATAAAATGGTAAAGTTAGTAAGAGTATTGTGGAGAAACCCAAAGGTTGAAGAGTCAACCTGGGAGTTAGAAAGTGATATGAGAGAAAAGTACCCTCATTTGTTTTCTTAGGAAATTCTGAGGACAGAATCCTTTTAAGGGGGGTAGGATGTAATATTCGGGATATATCGTGTAATTATTTTGCTATTAAATAATTATTATGTGAGTTCAGTATCTATTCTGTGAGTTAATTGTTAAATGTTATCCGTACTTGGATATTCAAAAATAATATTAATTGAGTATTTTAATTTTTATATGTCCAAAATAAAACATAGATAATTATCATATCTTCCTAATTATTTTTATGTTGATTTATGGATTTATAAGGATCATATGAAATTTATAAAATCTTTTTCCGAGTATTTAAAATCTATTTTATAAAAACGGGAACCAACAGACGTCAACCGTTGTTACGTTTTTGGAATCCGAAACTCTTCCGGGAACTCCTTCCTAACCTAATTGTAATATTCCGAGCATATTCCATGTTTCGACTTTTTCGATCCGGCGTACGGTTTGTCCTGCGCGGGTCCCGGCGCAACATTTTCGATACAATATTCATTTCGGTAAATCAATAAAACCCGTATTTTTGATAAACGGGAGCTTTTTATTAAACTATCACAATTATCACTTCGTAATACGTGTAACCAGGCGCTGAGACCAAGACTGCAGTACAAATTGTACTGATATTGGATAATTATCCCAAAAACCGATACCGTTTGGATCAGTTTTTACAAATAAATGTACCGTTTTATATCCGGAATGATCCAACGGGATACTAATATTTTGTAAATATAAATAGCCTTTTTACGTATTTTATTTCGTATCAAAATCATTTGCAGATAGTTAATTCTATAATTTTCAGAGAAAAACCCTAATTACATAAACTGTTCTAAGAATCAAACAGCAAAACGAAGGCGTTACCGATCTCTGTTTTCAAAGCTTGAGTAACCAAAACGAAGTATTTGAAGTGTTCTATCAGATTTTGAGCTTTGTTTCAGTGCAGAATCAAAGGTTTATTTTCTGGAAATTTATTTATTTTCGAATTAAATTTATTAAAAATATGAATTTTTGTTCGGATGATTGTTTGTATGATTTGATGATTGCATGTTGTAGAGCTTGTTTTCCTGATGATTTTGATATATTATACGTCTGATTTGGAGTTCAATAACATGTTCAAATTTGAGTTTGATTTTCGAATTTTAAAATTAGGGTTTATAACCCGTATGAATGTTCTTAATTGAAATTTGGGGGTTTCTTATTCTGAAATAGATTGATGTTGTGGTATAGTGTATTGTATTCTCTGTAAAATTTGCAATCTAGTCGTACAAGTTTCATGAATCAACGAGGTCTGTAGAGAAGGGAGTTGTGTTTTGAAGTTTACGTCGAACCCGCCGGAAACCGGCGGGTTTCTTGATCAAATTTCGGCCAAGTCTGGGGTTATTGATGAATTTTGATTGCAGATATAGGTTCCTGGTGTTGTGTAGTTTAATTCTGGAGGTGATGGTGGTGGGAGGATGCCGGAGGTGAGTTCTCCGGCCACCCCCGATTTTCCGGCGACTGAAACTGCAAAATTGCAGTTTAGTCCCTGTATTTTTGAAGATGGTGAAGTTTAGTCCCTGTAGTTTGCAAAGTTTTCAAAAATACGATTCATGTTTATAAAATATTTAAAAATCATATTTCCTATTTATTTTTATTATAAAAATTCATTTTTAATTTCTGAAAATTCTGAAAATTATTATTTAATTCCGAAAATTATTTTTAATTCAAAAATAAATCTAAATTAATTAGTTAATTAATTTCAGTTAATTTTTAATTAATTAATTGGTCAATTAATTCGAAAATTAATTGATTAATTGATTTAATTAATTATTAATTGATTTTAATCAATTATTTAATTAGATTTAATTATTTAAAAATGATTTAAAAATTCCGAAAAATAGTTTCGAGCTTTAAAATATTATTCTAAATTATTTCCAAAGCTCGATAATTAGTATAAAATTGTTTCGGAGCCAGAATTGGCCTACCGAACCCTGTTTATTAACCCGAAATTGATCCAACGACCCGTTTTAATTCCGAAAAATGTTTTAAAAATCATTTTAAATATCAGAAAGCCTATTTATGACCCGAGACTTCTTTATAAATAATATATCATTGATTACGTGATGTATTATGTGATATATGTGACTTGTTGATTGACTATCAGTCTATATATTCGGTGTTTACTTGATTATTGCATAACTTTCAATCCGTTAATCGGATTTGGGTAAAACGAAGGGTAGATAGAAGTATGTGTTGAACAGAACTCTATGAGTCGATTATTGATAGATGTTTATGATATGTGAGCAGAAGAGGCAAGGCGTAGGAAAGGGAAACAGGTAGTTGAGGAGTAAGACGATTGTGATTGGAAGCGAGTGCAGTGTAGTAAGCTAATACCAGGCAAGTGTTCTGAACTTTCTCGAGATATTGTAGTACTTGATAGTCTTGTTGATATTGCAAGTGCTTTGAAGCACTGTACCCTAAACCTTGATTGCAGTTATTGATCTTGAGCCGTAACCTGATTCTTTCTAGACCATTGATTGTTGTATACCGAAATACGGACCTCAAGTGTAATAACCCCAATTTTTGGATTTTTTTTTTTGAAACCCTTATGAATAGTGATTTTGAAGATTATGCTGAATAAGAAAACTTTTCAAGCCACACTATGTAGGGGTTCTGTTATTGATATTCTGAGATTTTATTAGTACTCTATATGGTATATAAGTGTATGTAAAGATCGTCAGAATCCAATTCCGAACACTTTGATTTTTCCCGGAAATCCACCAGATACAGAAAGAAGTGAGTATAAGGTAACATGATAAATAGGATTTAAATTCAAGAATTTTAAGAGGGGATCATAAAAAGGAATATAAAATATTGAGGAAGGCCTAGGGGAACCCAAGTGATAAGATCCTGGATATGATCCCTCAAACGATAAATGATAACGAAAGTTAAGCAAACCGTATAACAGATAAGCGGTCATTAGCCAAGTAATTAGGGGTTAATCAAAGAGGTTAGTGGATGATGATGTCATCACACCAATAGGAAGAAGACAAGTGTAACAAGATCACCTAAACTTGATGACCTAAGCATGACAAGTGGGAAGGATTGGTTGGTTGATTGTGAGCCAAACATTTTTCACCATGGTAAAAATTTAATTTATTTTCAAGACAAAAGGAAGCAACCAACCAACAAATATCATAACACAAATACAAATTGAAAGTTGACTTTCCCATTTCAAGAAGAAATCTCTCGGCTAAAACAAACCCAGCAACTTCAAACTGCCATATCTCCTTCAATACTCACTCAAATGTTGTGTTCTATAGCTCGTTGGAAAGGTATTGAGATGGCCTATCACTCTTGTTCACAAGTCTCGTCCAAATAAGCATGGTAAGACCCTCATGTTTACAGTTCTTTCAATCGGACTTTTAGAAACTTTAAAGCCTAACTTTGTGTTCTTGATTTCTTTGGAAAGATCAAGCTTGTAGGAGGCTCCATAAGTCTTCCTAGTAACTTTCCACCCTCCAAGAAAGGTATAAATCTTCAAACCCTTTAGTAATAAGTTTGAATGTTGAAGTTTGGAGATGGTTTGGATGGATGAGTAGTAATTTGAATGATAAGCATGACTCGAGCTTAATTGTTAAGTAGTTTGGTTGAATTTGGAGATGTTATAATATATGATTGAATTGAGATCCTAGAGCTTATTATGACTGAAATCAGTAGCATTGATTTGTATCTTGAGTTGTTGTTGATTGGTAGTTGGATTGATATGATTTGGAATGGTAAAAATTTGGGAAATCGCGTAAACATAGCCGTCGTAATGTCCAATTTATTTTAGACTGTTTTTGCTCTTAACATCAGTACCCGAGAACTCCCTGTTAGGTTTTGACCATTGCCATGATTTGATAGTTCATGTTACGAGCTTCATTTTGTTATGTGGTTCGTTTGAATCCGATGTACGGTTTAGGAGAAATGATCGTTTTAAGTAACGGCGTTTCGCGACCGAACCATTACCCCTCGCCTTACTTTGAAACCTTGGTTAAGGACCTTAAATGACTAATTGGGGTATGAAACATTTATGTAAAGTGGATTAGGCAGTTGGTAAGGTACTTGCGAAAGAATCGCCTTAAAAAACCGTAATGGTTAATTTATTAAAAATGGTGGAGCCAAGGGTACTCGAGCGACTTAAGAGAATCAGTAAGCGCAAAGCGAGCGTTAGAGTCTAATTTGGTTAAAGTATAGATTTACAAGTGACTTTGGTTTAATTCTAACTTATATGTTGTTTATAGGTTACCAGACTCGCCCCAAGCCATTTATAACCCCCAGTCGCTCAGGCAAGTTTTCTACCCGTATAACTGTTGTTGTGATGTATATGTGTATATGCATGATCTTGTGATAAATGCATATTTGTTATTAGCAAATTCTTGCGATATATTGTAGCATGTGATATGGTATATATGCATGCCTATTTCGTATTCTTGATTTATATATCTGTTGGTTCAAATGCTTATTAGTTGCATAATACCTATGTTAGAGATAAGCAGTAGTGGCGTTTACCCTTAGTATAGGGGACCCAAAGGTGAACATTTTTCTAAACCGGGAGTCGATGTTCCCGAGTATAATATATATATATAGTTTTCAAAACTATTAATCGAATAAGTTTTATTCGATAACTTTATTAATGAATATTATTTGGAATATTCATTCGAGGACTTATGACTCCGCTTATTTTATTTAATGAATATTATTTGGAATATTCATTCGAGAACTTATGACTCCGCTTATTTTATTTAATGAATATTATTTGGAATATTCATTCGAGGACTTATGACTCCGCTCATTTTATTTAATGAATATTATTTGGAATATTCATTCGAGGACTTATGACTCCGCTTATTTTATTTAATAAATATTATTTTGAATATTCATTCAAGGACTTATGACTCCGCTTATTTTATTTAATGAGTATTATTTGGAATATTCATTCGAGGACTTATGACTCCGCTTATTTTATTTAATGAATATTATTTTGAATATTCATTCGAGGACTTATGACTCCGCTTATTTACTAAATAATATTCTTTATTTTATTAAAGAATAATGTTTCGATAATCAAACTTATTTTCGATTATTCAAATAAAGGTCATACTTTCGTATAAGTATATCTTTGGTTATTAATATTCATTTCAAGTATGAGTTTTAAAACTTCTACTTCAATTATTTTTATAAAGATTATTCTTTATGGGAATATTATTTAAATAATAATATTCAGATATTTTCTAATATATTGGGACTGATTTATTTTATTAAATCAGCATTACTCCAAACATTCTTAAAAATATTTTCGAGTCTTCAAAATGATTTTTAAAAGTTAGGGCGGATCCCAAAACTCATTTTCAAATTTATGATCTTCCTTTCGAAGGGGATTTAAATACTCGCTTAAAACCTGGGGGATCCGGCTCTGTGGTGTATTTTACATTCGCAACGTGGTTGCTGTTTTGAGAAAACAATTTGATTACTTGCCCAACGTTCGGGAAGTAAGTCCATCTAATTGAGTCGGCATAAGCGACAGGCCGGGGTACGGTCTATCAAAGTGTAAGTGGCTGGGTGGCAGTCCATCAACGCGTAAGAGGCCGGATGGCGGTCCAGCACAAGGTCCTTATGTGGCCAGGGTGATGACCGGTGGGGGATTCATCCATCTACTAGTAGAAAAGGTTACTTATTGGTATCTTTGCCTGATCAGCAAGATATCAGGTTTATGCCAAGGTTTTCTCCTTTCCAGATTCATTAGATATTGCAACTCTGTTTATAATTTTTATAACAGAGGTTTTCAAGGAGTGTATGAAATGTATATATATATAGGTGTGTATATATATATCAGGACTTAATGAAGTATCTCGTAACTTCATTATTTATAATGATATTTCAAAGATTGAATCTATTCAAGTCTTATCTTGTAGTCTCATCAGTGTGATGAACTTTTGAAACTAATTATAACTTGAACGGTGGTAGTTCAAGTAGTATTCGGAAAAGATATAAGTATATTGGAGTATCTTGTAACTTCATCTTTTAAACTTATATCTAGTTAATGATTATCTTATGCATGACAAAGATTTTCAGAAAAACATTGAGACAAGTTTGGATATATGAGATCACCTTGCAACGATATTTTTATACAGTTATAAACTGGAACTCTGTGTATATTATACATGTCAGAGGATTTCAAAGATTGTGAAAAGTATATATGTACATATACTGAATATTTTGTGACTTGGTCGCGTTAAGATATCAGCTTGGTTCATTTCTTCTTGACCAAGACTTTCATGAGTACTATGAGAATGCTCATATATTGTAAATCATTATACATATTATTTTGGTGGGCTTGTTGCTCACCCTTGCTTTCTTCTTTCATCACACAACATCAGATAGACAAGATGAACAGGACCAAGCTTCCAATTCGCAAGCGGTTAGAAAATGTTCCGCCGTTTTCTGGAAGCGTTGATGCCGCCGTAGCTGAGGTAGGAGCTACCAATAGGCTAGGTTTTCAACTATTGATGAACCAGATTTATGTATATTTATGAATTGTAATAATGGCAAAGAAATGTAAATTTATTCAGAAACCCTTTTAAGGTGTATTGGCATATAATTGTGGAATAAAACGACTTGTGATTATTTTTGGATATTCATCTCTGAGACTATAACTTGTGGTGTGTGTGTTTATGGTGGGGTCACAGTACAAAATAGTTGATTATTTATTAAGATTGGGTGTTATTAAGGGAAATGGAACTCGTGACAACCCGGATCCCCGACCCCGGATTTGGGGGTGTTACAGAAATGGTATCAGAGCCAAGCGTTATAAACCTCAGAGATGATGTGACGTTAAGATAATAAGTTCACTAAGATAATAAGAACTCTTGCCAAGTTCATAGTCAGGCTACCTAACGTAGTACTGACAGTTAAAACCCTTATGGGAACCCTTATAAATATCATGATAGAAGCGTAGTTCGTTATCGTATATGGTAGCGGGACTCCGAACCCTAAGGTTGAGGAGCAACAACGCGATGATGTTTTATTACTTATTAGGAGATCAGAATGTGGATTCGATAGAGTGTCCTACCATGGGACCGGATGATGTTCATATTGAGGATGTAGCGGTTAAAGATGTTGTCCTAGAAGGGATTATTGCTGAGAAGGATTCCGTGGAGGATCCTGACAAGAATGAATAAAGGACCACTGAGGAATTGATGACCATGGTCTGGGCGACTACCAGAGGTAGGATTGGCCGGTCACTACCGGAGGTTCGTTCAAGTTTGTAATGAGAGTAGCCCCTTTAACACAGCTTACTCGTGAGACTCAGAAGTTCGAATGGACAGAGAAATGCGAGAACAGCTTTTAAGAACTAAAGCAAAGGTTGGTGACGGCTACTATGTTGGCGTTGCCGGATGGAAAAGGAGATTTTGTGATGTGTAATGACGCTTCGCATTAAGAATTAGGGTGCTTCTTATACAGCACAGCAAGGTAATTGCGTACGCATCAAAACAATTAAGGGAATATAAAATTCGATATCCCCACCCATGAGCTTGGGCTCATGGTAATAGTTTTGCCCTAAAGATTTGAGGCACTACTTGTATGGAGAGAAGTGCGAGATTTACACAAGCCATAAGTGCTCTAGTGCATTTTTACGCAGAAAGAGCTCAACATGTGCCAGAGGAGGTGGATAGAGCTAATCGAGGATAACGATTATGAGATTCTTTATCATCCAGGGAAAGCCAAAATGGTGGCCAATGCCCTTAGTATAAAAGAGAGACTCAAGATGAAACTGTCTTTGGGAGAGTTGATAAGAGATTTTGAGAAAATGGAAATAGAAGTGAAGGTAACCGGAGCCGGTACCGAAAAGCTGTTTTAGATTGCAATACAGCCCGAATTATTGGAGAAGATCATATTGTGCCAAGAAAAAGTGATGAATGAAGGCAGAGAGCCAACAAATGGAGAAGAGATTAATACCAAGAAAGATGATAAATGAATAATGAGGTATTCCTACATAATTTGGGTTCCAAACGTTTAAGAGCTTAAGGACTGGATCTTAGATGAAATCCATAGTTCGAGGAATAAGATTTAGGGCAAACCCCGAATGTGATAGTCAGGGAGGTTGCCATTAAGAAAGAAGGAGCCCATAATATAATGAAGTGGAAAACGAGGATTTTAACGTATAAGATAACCCTGATTGTGGGAGAAGGATGAAACATTTCATTCTGAGAAAACAGAAGTCGAGCAAGATAGGGAGAACCAGGACGGTACTCCTATGGGGCAATTCATGGACCTGCCTAAAAACAAAACTTATACTTTTATTCCCAACCACCACCTTGAGGAAATAATGCGGTAGGAAATTCTTTCATGACCTTTAAGTCACTAAGCTCTCAGAGTTCCAAGGAAAAGGTTGACCCAGTCGAGGCAAGAGCCTGGCTAAAGGAAATATAGGAATCATTTGAGATTTTATATGATTAACGAAGCGCAAAAGAGTGTTTTTGTCACTTACCCCCTAAGAGAGAGGCCACCCGCTGGTGAAAGACCAAGAAAGGCACGGAGCCAGAGGTTAGAATAAACTGATTAAAGTTCAGTCAATTGTTTTCGGGAAAGTAATTCCCAAGGTTATGGAGATAGTGTAAAAGCTTTAGAGTCAGAACAAAGGCGGCCGAGTATGATGAAATATGAAGCTAAGTTGTAAAAGTTGTCAAGATTCGTTCTGATGACAAGAATCCCAGAACGATGTGATGCTTGAAGTCAATGATTAATGGGTTCATGAAATAATGATAAGAGAAAGGAAAATAAAAAGAAACTGAAGTGGAAAGGAATATAAAGGCAATAGAGTTTGAGGAATGATAAGGGAGTTGGGTATGAGGAAACCCTAAAGACTCGTAGCAATAGAAATAGAAAAGTATGTAATCGTCAGGATGAGGGTGATTCACCATGAGTTAAAGTTGATGATTGAAGGAATAAGAGATACATATATTTTATCCCCTGTAAGTTGGGAGGATTTGAGGAAACCTTGAGATAGTTTGAAGGATAAATATTGAGACGCGGATAGACTGAGGAGACAAGGAAGTAAGAAATTAGGAAAATTGGATGAAGGAAGTGACCTTCAAGAATGTGAAGTTTAAGACCGGTGGCTTGATACCCAGGAAGGGAGACGCCAGGTATGAGAGATATCCCAACATTGAGATGACTGTTGAGATAAACAATAAAAGTAAATACGGAATTATTAAGAAGAAGTTCACGTTGAACACGACCAATATCTTCCAGAACATCCTTGTTATCGTTACCAAATCAAGCAAGAAAAGTAGATAACCGTAGTTATCTTTTGGAGGCCATATTGATTGACCTCATTTTGAATACAAATGTTATTGTGAAATTAGGCATATATTATCGAGGTGGGAATGGTTGAATAAGACACCCTTATCAGGGATATATGACTTGATTTATTCACGAAAGGATGCATGTACCTTTTTAAAGGTGGCATTAAAGATAGAACATCGGTAACTTAAAATGAATCTTAGGGGAATGCATAAAGGTTGGCATTCCACCCTTAATAGGGACAACATGAGTTTTGACAGTATGAATTGGAAAGGATCAAGGTAGCAACAACCTTTAAAGATCAGTAAAGAAATTTTTCAGAAGTACATAGACAATGGTTCTAGTATTAGTAAAGGGTATTTCGAAATGCCCTGTATCTAGGGAATACAGGAGGAACGATTCAAGGATAACCTTAGAGGTTTTACAAGGAGAAAGGTAATATTCAAAATTCTCAAGAATAGAAATTTTGATAAAGGAAATGTGACGTAATTATAATGATGCCAAGTGGGGCACGTGTTAAACCACGAGAAAGTATGGATCGAACCAGTAAAGGTCGAAATTGTTCAGGGCAATTAGGACCTAAGATAAAAGATGTTCTAAGTATGATTGAGAGTCAGTCGTGACAGTGATTAACCTCTAAAGACTAAGGCAATAACTTATGGAAAAATGGTAAAAAAAATTTCTCTCACCAGGATTTAAGAAAAACATTTTCACATAAGCAGTGATTGAAATAAGGTAGAAAATTTAGTTGGAGGTGGTTAAAATGACATTGATTGTAAGGAAATTTTACTATCAGAAAAGGCCAAAGAGGTGGCCGACACTTTAAATGTAAGAGGATAATTATAGGCGCTCGTGCGAAAGGGATTCAGTGATGATGGTTGAAGCCGGGAAGGTTGTATTACGGTTCGGAAGATTGACATTCCTTCTGATGACTGTGCAATACTCAACCGTAATAGTAGTTGGGTAAAGGTTTAATTCATGTAATCGCCATGAGCGGGCTATCTATCTTAGAAGGTACTATCTTGAGATAAGTCAGGACCATGTTTCAAGAAGGACTAAACGAACCTTTGAGTTAAGTCTTCTATTGAAGGCATATGATTAAGAAGGGTATTAACCTACTATCGTTGCTTTGATTGAAACTCTTCTGCAATTTTATCTACTTCATGTCATGAAAGTACGTCAGAGTTTGGAGTGTTCTTCATGAATTATGATTGGTGATTATGTTAACTCCTTAGAAGTATTCTATACGACATGTATGGACTCCGTATGGTTAGATATTAAGATTTCATGGAAAGTGAATGATGATAGTAGGTCAGTGGTGGACCATAGTAATGCAGCAATGATTCTGCGAGTAATGAGCTGATTACAACCGTGAGAGTTGTATTGGAATGGATGTTGAGATTGAGTACCACTAATCGGGTCGTGGTAGTGTATAAGTTATCATTGATAGACTAATTAAGTAGAGTATCTACCTATTGAATATTTATTCTCTCTTATGAAAAGAGAGTCGTATTACTATATGAGGAAGATTGCAGTGCAAGCATAGAATTCTAGTAACGATGATGTCTAGAATGAGATCCCAGATTCGATTTTCGATATCGAGGGAGTTTCAAAGGTGATTGTGTATAAGCTCGAGGAAGAGCATGGGTCCATAGAATGATGGACGGAATAGCAAAAATATTTAGGCATGTGAAATACGATGCTATAATACTTGATGTTGATATAAATACATATATGTTTTGTTCTCCTATGACAAACCTCTATAGTTCAGAGGTAGGTTCCAAGCCAGATATTTTGTGGCAGTATATTTTTTTATATATATATACAATTCTCTTCAATTCGTTCATTTCTCTCATTTTCATTTCATGTAAGTTGAGAAGAACAACCCTTCCAGAAGGGGAGGTATTGTCAAATGACTATCTATCTGTGTGATAGAAGCCTAGTCGGATACCACATGTTGTTTAATTGCTTGTCAAGTACTAAAGGCTGGCCACCTTCTGTACTAACTATGCAATAAAACAAGTGTTCATGATCATAGTGATCTCTCAATAAATTCTTTAATTCTATACGAAGGATCGAGCTTTCAAAGATGGAAGCCGCTAGGAATGAAGTAGTATCAGTGCAGGGGTATTCCGATTCTAACGCATTCGTGATACTAAGGTTGACGCGTTTATTTAAAGGTTATAGAATGCTAGCAAGCAAAAGTGTAACCAGTATGATATTAGGTACGGAAGATAGTAACAATTACGAACTGGAAAAGAGTGGGTAATGAGAAGCAAAAGCTATAGAGCTAGATTATATAATGAGAGTTTGTGCGATAAACTTGAAAGAAATTTGGAATGATCACTTAGCACGGATTGAGTTTTCTTACGACGATAGATGATATGACAGTGTCAGAATGTTGCCTTACGAGGCTCTGTATAAAAAAAACTGTTGATCTCCCTTGTATCAGAATGAAGTTGGAGAGCGCAAGATGCTCGGACCTGAATTGGTCCAAAGGACCAAAGACATAGTGGATCTAATCAGAGGATGGCTAGTAGCAACCCCAGGTTGGACAAAAGAAGTATGCTGATTTGACTCGAAAGGACAAAGAGTATGAAATAGGGGACCTAGTGTTGTTAAAGGTATCCCCTTGGGAACCCTTGGAAAGGATTGATGAGGTTCGGAAAGAAAGGAAAGCTAAGTCTACGATTTGTTGGACCCTTGGAGATATTAAGACGTATTGGAAAGTTAGCATATGAGCTAGCCCTACCCCCGAACCTGTAGCAAGTTCATAACATGTTTCACATATCAATGTTAAGGAAGTGTAATCTGGATGCCAGACAAATAGGGGCATATGAGCGCATAGACATGCTACCAGGCGTAACCTATATTGAGCAACCAGGAAGGGTTATAGATGGAAAGGGAACAAGTGCTTAGGAGCAGGGTAATCAAACTAGACCGAGTTTGGTGGTAGAACCACCATGTGGGAAAAATTGACTTGGGAGTTAGAAGGTGCAATGCTAGAAAAGTATCCCCAACGGTTTTCTATCTGATTCCGGGACTGAATCCTTTTAAGGAGGGGAGACTGTAATAACCCCAATTTTTGGAATTTTTTTTTTTAAACCCTTATGAATAGTGATTTTGCAGATTATGCTGAATAAGAAAACTTTTCAAGCCACACTATGTAGGGGTTCTGTTATTGATATTCTGAGATTTTATTAGTACTATATATGGTATATAAGTGTATGTAAAGATCGTCATAATCCAATTCCGAACACTTTGATTTTTCCCGGAAATCCACCAGATACAGAAAGAAGTGAGTATAAGGTAACAGGATAAATAGGATTTAAATTCAAGGATTTTAAGAGGGGATCATAAAAAGGAATATAAAATATTGAGGAAGGTTTAGGGGAACCCAAGTGATAAGATCCCGGATATGATCCCTCAAACGATAAACGAGAACGAAAGTTAAGCGAACCGTATAACAGATAAGCGGTCATTAGCCAAGTAATTAGGGGTTAATCAAAGAGGTTAGTGGATGATGATGTCATCACACCAACAAGAAGAAGACAAGTGTAACAAGATGACCTAAGCTTGATGACCTAAGCATGACAAGTGGGAAGGATTGGTTGGTTGATTGTGAGCCAAACATTTTTCACCATGGTAAAAATTTAATTTATTTTGAAGACAAAAGGAAGCAACCAACCAACAAATATCATAACACAAATACAAATTGAAAGTTGACTTTCCCATTTCAAGAAGAAAGCTCTCGGCTAAAACAAACCCAGCAACTTCAAACTGCCATATCTCCTTCAATACTCACTCAAATGTTGTGTTCTATAGCTCGTTGGAAAGGTATTGAGATGGCCTACAACTCTTGTTCACAAGTCTCGTCCAAATAAGCATGGTAAGACCCTCATTTTTACAGTTATTTCAATTGGACTTTTAGAAACTTTAAAGCCTAACTTTGTGTTCTTGATTTCTTTGGAAAGATCAAGCTTGTAGGAGGCTCCATAAGTCTTCCTAGTAAATTTCCACCCTCCAAGAAAGGTATAATTCTTCACACCCTTTAGTAATAAGTTTGAATGTTGAAGTTTGGAGATGGTTTGGATGGATGAGTAGTAATTTGAATGATAAGCATGATTCGAGCTTAATTGTTAAGTAGTTTAGTTGAATTTGGAGATATTATAATATATGATTGGATTGAGATCCTTGAGCTTATAATGACTGAAATCAGTAGCATTGATGTGTATCTTGAGTTGGTGTTGATTGGTAGTTGGATTGATATGATTTGGAATGGTAAAAATTTAGGAAATCGCGTAAACATAGCCGTCGTAATGTCCGATTTACTTTAGACTGTTTTTTCTCTTAACATCAGCACCCGAGAACTCCCTGTTAGGTTTTGACCATTGCCATGATTAGATAGTTCATGTTACGAGCTTCGTTTTGATATGTGGTTCGTTTGAATCCGATGTACGGTTTAGGAGAAACGACCGTTTTAAGTAACGGTGTTTCGCGACCGAACCATGACCCCTCGCCTTACTTTGAAACCTTGGTTAAGGACCTTAAATGACTAATTGGGGTATGAAACATTTATGTAAAGTGGATTAGGCAGTTGGTAAGGTACTTGCGAAAGAATTGCCTTAAAAAACCTTAATGGTTAATTTATTAAAAATGGTGGAGCCGAGGGTACTCGAGCGACTTAAGAGAATCAGTAAGCGCAAAGCGAGCGTTAGAGTCTAATTTGGTTAAAGTATAGATTTACAAGTGACTTTGGTTTAATTCCAACTTATATGTTGTTTATAGGTTACCAGACTCGCCCCAAGCCATTTATAACCCCCAGTCGCTCAGGCAAGTTTTCTACCCGTATAACTGTTGTTGTGATGTATATGTGTATATGCATGATCTTGTGATAGATGCATATTTGTTATTAGCAAATTCTTGCGATATATTGTAGCATGTGATATGATATATATAAATGCCTGTTTCGTATTCTTGATTTATATATCTGTTGGTTCAAATGCTTATTAGTTGCATAATACCTATGTTAGAGATAAGCAGTAGTGGCGTTTACCCTTAGTATAGGGGACCCAAAGGTGAACATTTTTCTAAATCGGGAGTCGATGTTCCCGAGTATAATATATATATATATAGATATAGTTTTCAAAACTATTAATCGAATAAGTTTTATTCGATAATTTATTAATGAATATTATTTGGAATATTCATTCGAGGACTTATGACTCCGCTTATTTTATTTAATGAATATTATTTGGAATATTCATTCGAGGACTTATGACTCCGCTTATTTTATTTAATAAATATTATTTGGAATATTCATTCGAGGACTTATGACTCCGCTCATTTTATTTAATGAATATTATTTGGAATATTCATTCGAGAACTTATGACTCCGCTTATTTTATTTAATGAATATATTTTTGAATATTCATTCGAGGACTTATGACTCCGCTTATTTTATTTAATGAGTATTATTTGGAATATTCATTTGAGGACTTATGACTCCGCTTATTTTATTTAATGAATAGTATTTTGAATATTCATTCGAGGACTTATGACTCCGCTTATTTACTAAATAATATTCTTTATTTTATTAAAGAATAATGTTTCGATAATCAAATTTATTTTCGATTATTCCAATAAAGGTCATACTTTCGTATAAGTATATCTTTGGTTATTAATATTCATTTCAAGTATGAGTTTTAAAACTTCTACTTCAATTATTTGTATAAAGATTATTCTTTATGGGAATATTATTTAAATAATAATATTCAGATATTTTCTAATATATTGGGACTGATTTATTTTATTAAATCAGCATTACTCCAAACATTCTTAAAAATATTTTCGAGTCTTCAAAATGATTTTTAAAAGTTAGGGCGGATCCCAAAACTCATTTTCAAATTTAAGATCTTCCTTTCGAAGGGGATTTAAATACTCGCTTAAAACCTGGGGGATCCGGCTATGTGGTGTATTTTACATTCGCAACGTGGTTGCTGTTTTGAGAAAATAATTTGATTACTTGCCCAACGTTCGGGAAGTAAGTCCATTTAATTGAGTCGGCATAAGCGACAGGCCGGGGTACGGTCTATCAAAGTGTAAGTGGCTGGGTGGCAGTCCATCAACGCGTAAGAGGCCGGGTGGCGGTCCAGCACAAGGTCCTTATGTGGCCAGGGTGATGACCGGTGGGGGATTCATCCATCTACTAGTAGAAAATGTTACTTATTGGTATCTTTGCCTGATTAGCAAGATATCAGGTTTATGCCAAGGTTTTCTCCTTTCCAAATTCATTGGATATTGCAACTCTGTTTATAATTTTCATAACAGAGGTTTTCAAGGAGTGTATGAAATGTATATATATATAGGTGTGTATATATATATCAGGACTTAATGAAGTATCTCGTAACTTCATTATTTATAATGATATTTCAAAGATTGAACCTATTCAAGTCTTATCTTGTAGTCTCATCAGTGTGATGAACTTTTGAAACTAATTATAACTTGAACGGTGGTAGTTCAAGTTGTATTCGGAAAAGATATAAGTATATTGGAGTATCTTGTAACTTCATCTTTTAAACTTATATCTAGTTAATGATTATCTTATGCATGACAAAGATTTTCAGAAAAATGTTGAGACAAGGTTGAATATATGAGATCACCTTGTAACGATATTTTTATACAGTTATAAACTGGAACTCTGTGTATATTATACATGTCAGAGGATTTCAAAGATTGTGAAAAGTATATATGTACATATACTGAATATTTTGTGACTTGGTCGCGTTAAGATATCAGCTTGGTTCATTTCTTCTTGACCAAGACTTTCATGAGTACTATGAGAATGCTCATATATTGTAAATCATTATACATATTATTTTGGTGGGCTTGTTGCTCACCCTTGCTTTCTTCTTTCATCACACAACATCAGATAGACAAGATGAACAGGACCAAGCTTCCAATTCGCAAGCGGTTAGAAAATGTTTCGCCGTTTTTGGAAGCGTTGATGCTGCCGTAACTGAGGTAGGAGCTACCAATAGGCTAGGTTTTCAACTATTGATGAACCAAATTTATGTATATTTATGAATTATAATAATGGCAAAAAAATGTAAATTTATTCAGAAACCCTTTTAAGGTATATTGGCATATAATTGTGGAATAAAACGACTTGTGATTATTTTTGGATATTCATCTCTGAGACTATAACTTGTGGTGTGTGTGTTTATGGTGGGGTCACAGTACAGAATAGTTGATTATTTATTAAGATTGTATGTTATTAATGGAAATGGAACTCGTGATAACCCGAATCCCCGTCCCCGGATTTGGGGGTGTTACATCAAGTATACGATCCTACTCCACAAATACATACAAACTAAATATTAAACACTGAACCAGATTGCTTACACAATCAAATCTTTGTATTGTATGCTTTGAAAGACCAAATCCTTGAAACTCTGAAAAATTGATTCCTTTGTTATCCAATTCTTTCATTACCCAACATCCAAGCTTTGAAATTACCTTATTGATCCTTACAAGGATTGAAACCCTTTCATTGTTAAACACTCATTGTTGTTAATGATTATGGTTATTAATTATTATTGCTTATTCTGTTATTATGTTAGAATTGGATTGTTTTTATAAAATTGTGGACCAGATTCATGGTCAGACCATATAATGGTCAAGTTAGGCCAATGTGTGCCTTGGATCCAGTAGTTAGAGCAGTGCTGTGTGCTTTGCTCGGGGTTAGTACGTGACTAATCAGCAGCCTAACCTTGGTTTTTAACCTGAAAATATAATATCCAATTCTAAATCATAATCCATTATTCACTTGATATCATAAACATGTTCACTTGATGATCATTATTCTCAGTTTTGTCATTGTGACTTGCTGAGCTAGTTAGCTCATTTGTGCGACATTGTTTCTGTTCTTTTCCAGTTAAGAAGGAACCAGTTGGTACCGCGGATCCCCAGTCCAGCGTGAGAGCTAGGGGTTCAGGTTGATCGAGCTAAGCTAGTAGGTTTCTTTTGGGATAATTTAAGTCTGTAAAAGTTTGTAATAATGTTTAATACTCAGTTTTGAGTTTGGAATAGTTGGGATTTGAACATTATGTAATATAAGTAGATGTGTGGCTTGTGTGCATACTTTAACCTGTTGCGATCCGTGGTAGTTGGTAAATAGGGTCACTGCATATTATTGTTATCTTTATTATTGCTATAAGCAGGTTATAAATAAGGCGTGTGTGTGTGTGGACCCCAAACTTCTGACCCGGGTTTGGAGGGCGCCACATCATATAACCTATTTGGGCCCAACACTAATAACTATTACAACTGGTTTTAATATCGAGTCCTCACACAAAACTATCTCTTATTCTACCTGAGCTCGAATATACGCATCGACATCACAAGTCTTACGTGTTGTCTGCTTGAATCTAACCATAGCTGATAGCTGTAATATCAGGGTGAAAGCAAGTAGTGAGCCAAATGCTCAACAAGTGCTAAACATACGGTACAAAACATAAATTGAGATAAATAAAAGAATAATAATGTGAAGATAGAGCTAATAATAATAAGAGTTGAACTTTTGGGTGATGGCATCAATTGTTTGTATCAAAACATTTCCAAATTCATTTCTTAATCAAAAACCATTTTATGACGCTACGGATTACATCCGGTGATCAGCCGCAAAGTAATCCCGAACCTCGCTGGGTTCTAAAACATTAATGGGATCCCTAGGCAACTTTTAAGCCTACAATTTAAGTGTGGAAAGGACTCGCGTCTCAGCCCAGATCCACTATTTAAAGAAAACATTTATCCCCCTTTGGGACTGAAATTCCAAATTTTTAATCATTTTAAAAAACTGATGCCGATTGACAATTAATTTCTTAAACAGTAAACATTTTTATCAAGGGGTATGAATCCACTTTGAAATACTGGAAATATGTCCACTAGGGCCATGATCCACTAGGCTTTACTCTATCAGGGTAATTTGGAAGGTTTCTATTTACAAGGACTTTGACAAGGGGGTTTAGTAAGGTTATCGGATAATATGGAAGAGTAATGCCAGACTAGGATTAAAGCAATAGTTTCATACAAGGTATAGGTATTAAAATATCAAGAAGATAAGCATTATTGGTTCCAGGTATGATATGGGTGTTAAAATACAAAGAAAGTGATCATCAACTCAAGGTATAATGGGGTATCAAGCTTTAGATTAAGGATAGGGTTATCAAGCAATCATTAACAATCTTTAAGGAATGACTGGCTTCTAGGCTTCAAGCTGAGGTTACTGAGTATAACTTACACATGGTTCAACATCACAATTACTTTGGTATGCTAGCATAATATGTCATTTGATCTACTTTCATAACAATCTTCAAATGAGGCTAAATTACTTGCAATAGACACTTGAGGGTTCATGGCATTTCTATATAATACGAAGATAGGTTTGAGAACCACTTGGTTCATGTATAACAAGATAAATCAGAATACTCGCATCATATATAGGAACTAGTTATCACACATTTGCAGTGTAAACTAAAAAGCAGGTTGAATCACTTGCCTTGAGAAAGGCTGGACTGGACTGGCAGGTAGGAGCAACTTGAAGCTTTACTCGACCTTTATGGCAGATTTACCCTCGTCTCGAGATCCTACACAAATAATAATATCCTCATTATAATATATTCTCACTAACCCAACCTATTCGCAAACTGAAATTAAACACAATGGCACTTAGGCCTATATACACGCAATTTATAATCACCTTATAAACATAATAGTACACATAGCCACATATGCTCACATACCATATTTAAGTACCAAATAATATCACACACACCATATTGCAACACTAGGCTTGGATGATCTCGCTCCACAACTTAAGTTACTTGATTGTTAAACTAGACAAAATCTCCAAATTTTGGCTTCCTAACTCGAAGTGCCTTTACTAAACCATCCAATTCCTATTGACCCTAACTTGGGCCTTTCACTTTACTGGCATTAGGCTATGTTACAACTATAGTGGTCAACCTAGGCCTCACTCATAAGTGCTCTAAAACTATGTGGTAAGTGAAGGTGCTAATTATGGTAAATTTCAGAATGATATCTAAGGTTTCTTGGGTACATTTGACACTCTTACACTTCAAGTTTACCTCCAAAACTTCTACACTAGACTCTTCTGATCATAAGGCAACTCCCAAACTTGATGTGGCACAAGGGCCTGGCTTGGGCCTCCCTAGGCCTAAGCTTAAAGTCCATGGTTCCCCTATTTTTCTCTGGGCAGAAAAGAGTCCTGATTTGAACTAACTTGTGACACATTATTCTAACTCAAATCCTATGAACTATGGCTGGAACAACTCCTATGGCACTCCCTCTAACTAAGGCCCAACAGGTCCTAATGAGGGCCTACCTATGACATGGTCAAAACTTCCCATTTCTAAGTTAGAACAAAATTGTCCCCTGCTGGAAAGATTTTGTGGTTCCACTCGTGCACCTAACCAAACGTCTTATAAACCTCCAACAAACATCTAAAACCTATTGTATACTCCTAGTGATAGCTTCTGGTGGCTTGGGCCTCAAAGTGCACAACAATGACATGGTCAAATCTCACTCTAAACCTCAGGGTACCAAACTGATTTTCTGCAAAAACTAATACTCTCCTTTCACCAATATTCTTACTTGACAAACCCAACCAACAACAACCAAAAACCCAAACCAAACATCAACCAAGGTGATCTACTGAACTAACTCTCTTACACTCAAAATAGGCTTAGTGGAGATCATCCTTACCTAAGGTGCAACATAGCAAAATAAAAGTTGTAATAACCCCAATTTTTGGGAAATTTTGAAACCCTTATGAATAGTGTTTTTGCTGAATGAGAAAACTTTTCATGCCACACTATGTAGGGGTTCTGATATGGATATTCTGAGATTTTATTAGTACTTTATATGGGATATAAGTGTATGTAAAGATCGTCAGAATCCAAATCCGAACACTTTGATTTTCCCGGAAATACACTAGATACGGAGAGAATTGAGTATAAGGTAACAGGATAAAAAGGATTTAAATTAAAGAATTATAATAGAGGATCATAAAAAGGAATATAATGTATTGAGAAAGGTTAAGGGAACCTAAGTAATAAGATCCCGGGTATGATCCTTCAAACGATAAACGAGAACGAAAGTTAAGCGAACCGTATAACAGATCAGCGGTCATTAGGCAAACAATTAGGAAGTTAATCAAAGGGATTAGAGAGAGTGATGTCACCCAACCAATGAGAGGAGGACAAAGAGGGAAGGATGACATCACAACATGACCTAGGCATGACATGGGAAGGAAGGAGATGTGGTGGCTTTTTAACCACACAAAATCAAGGGCAACTAGGTAATTAACTAAAACAAACACAAAAATCAAACCAACCAAGCCAAGCAAATCATTTTTCATCAAAATCAAAAAGAAACCAAGGCATTGTTCTTCATGCTCTCGGCTTTTTACTATTCCAAAGGCAAGGAATTTCAAAACTCAAGATCCAAGCCTCCTAAATTGGTAAGATAATTCCCTAATCATCCTTATACTTAGTTAGGGCTAAATCATGAGTTTAAGCCATCAATTCCTTCTCAATCTTCTTCATTTAATCAAAGAAGAAGACAATGAATAGTGTTTTCAAGTTTTTAACTTGAAATTTTTCTTGATTTCCTTGAAGATCCAAGCATTCCTAAGACTTCTCAAAGCTTCTTAAGGCTTCCTAGCTCCTCCCACCACTTCAAGGAAGGTATATCATCTCCAAACATTAGATTCCTATTTATTATAAGATGATTTTGATTAGTATGGTGATATTGTAGCTTAATGTTTGTGGTTTAGAGTTTGGGTTGAAATGGTATGGAAATGGAATGGTAAATGTTGTTGTTTTGGTTAAGAGAATGTAGTATAGTTAAATTCAAGCTTAGGCATAAGTATGAATGTTAAAATTGAATTGGTTGGGGGCTGATATGATGTGATAAGGATGGATGTTGGTTGTATGTTGGATTTGAGGTTGAATTGGGTTGGTTTTGAATGGTTTAAAATTGGGAAATCGCGTAAACATAGCCGTCATAACGTCCGATTTTCTGTAGACTGTTTTTGTGCATAACATTAGGACCCGAGAACCCCCTGATAGATTTTGACCATTGCCATGTTTAGATAGCTCATGTTACGAGCTTCGTTTTGATATGTAGTTCGTTCGATTCCGATGCACGGTTTAGGAGAAACGACCGTTTCAAGTAACGGCGTTTCGCGAACGAAACTTTTCCCCTCGCCTTACTTTGAAACATAGGTTAAAGACCAAAAAGGGTTAATTAATGTATGAAACATTTATGGTAAGTGTGTTAGGCAGTTGGTAAGACACTCGCGAAGGAATCGCCTTAAAACTCGTAAAGGTTAAATTATTAAAAATGGTGAAGCCGAGGGTACTCGAGTGACTTAAGAGAACCAGCGAGCGCAAAACGAGCGTTAGAGTCTGAGTTGGTTAGAGTATAGATTTACAAGTGACTTTGGTTTAATTCTAACTTACTTGTAATTATAGGTTACCAGACTCGTCCCGAGCCATTCGTAACCCCCAGTCACTCAGGCAAGTTTTATACCCGTTATAACTGTTGTTGTGATGTATTTGTGTATATGCATTATCTTGCGATAGATGCATGTGGGTTAATTAGCAAATGTTGCAATATATTGAAGCATGCTGCTATGGTATATATATATATGCATTCCTGTTTCGTATTCTTTCCATATATATCTGTTGATTCAGTTGATAATACCTATGCTAGAGGATAGCGTTAATTTGCATATACCCTTAGTATAGGGACCCAAAGGTGAAAACATATTTCTAAAACCGGGAGTCGAGGATCCCGAGTAGATTTTGTATATATGTATATAAATATATATATATATACTTATATATATATATATGGTTATAGTTTTCCAAACTATTAATCGAATAAGGTTTATTCGATAACTTTTATTTTATTATTAAATATTATTTGAATATTCATTCGAGGGCTTATGACTCAGTTTATATTATTAATGATTATTAATTGGATATTCATTTGAGGATGTATGACTCCTTTATTTCATGAATATTAATTATAGTATTCATTCGAGGTATTATGACTCCGTTTATTACTTAATAATATTCTTTATTGTATTAAAGAATAAGGTGTCGATAATCAAACTTATTTTTGATTATTCAAATAAAGATATTACTTTCGTATAAGTATATCTTTGATTATTTGCTATTTCATTCAAGTATAAGTTTTCCAACTTCTACCTCAATTATTCTTATGGGAATATTATTTAAATAATAATATTCAGATATTCCTTTCATATCGGGACTGATTTATTTTAATAAATCAGTATTACTCCAAACACTCTTTAAAGTGTTTTCGAGTCTTCAAAATGATTTTTAAAAGTTAGAGCGGATCCCAAAACTCATTTTTTTTATATTTAAGATCTTCCTTTTTAAGGGAATTTAAATACTCGCTCAAAACTTGAGGGATCCGGCTCTGTGGTGTATTTTATATTCGTAACAAGGTTGCAGTTTTGGTAAATGAATTGATTACTTACCCAACGTTCGGGAAGTAAGTCCATCTATTGAGTCGGCATAAGCAACATGGGCTCAGTGGGCGTCCATGATAGTATAAGTGGCTCAGTGGGAGTCCATCAAATGCATAAGTGGCTGAGTGGCAGTCCAGCATAAGGTCCTTTTACGACCAGGGTGATGACCAGTGGGGAATTCGTCCATCTACTAGTAGAAAAGGTTACTTATGGGTATCCTTGCCTGATTAGCAAGATATCTGGTTTATGCCAAAATTCTTTTCCTTTCCAAATTTATTGGATATTGCAATTCTGTTCATACTTTACATGACAGAGGTTTTCAGGAAATGTATAAAGGAAGATGTATATGTGGATATATATATATATATATATATCAGAACTTATTGAAGTATGTCATAACTTCATTTCCTTTAATAATATTTTAAAGATTTAATCTATTCAAATCTTGTCTTGTAGTCTCATCTATGTGATGAACTGTTGAAAGCTCATTATACTTTGAACAATGGTAGTTCAAGTAGCTTTATAAATGATATAAGTGTAGTGAAGTATTTGGTAACTTCATCTTTTAAACTTATATCTAGTTAATAATTGTCTTATGAATGACAAAGATTTTCAAAAAAACGTTGAGACAAGGTTAGATATATGAGATCACCTTGCAACGATATTTTTTATACAGTTATACACTGGAACTCTGTGTGTATTATGCATGGAAGAGGACTTCCAATATTTTGAAAAGTATATATGTATATATACTGAATATTTTGCGACTTCATCGCATTAAGATATCAAACTTTGTTCATTTCTTTTGACCAAGACTTTCATGAGTATTATGAGTAGGCTCATATATTGTTAATCATTATACATATTATTTTGGTGGGCTTGATGCTCACCCTTGCTTTCTTCTTTCATCACACAACATCAGATAGATAAGATGAACAGGACCAAGCTCCCAATTCGCAAGCGGATAAGAAACGTTCCGCAGCTTTCTGGAAGCGTTGAGGCAGCTGTAGCTGAGGTAGAAATTACCAATAGGCTAAGTTTTCAACTAATAATGTACCAGACTTATGTATATTATGAATTGTAATAATGGCAAAGAAATGTAAATTTATCCAGAAAACCTTTTAAGGTGTATTGACATATAATTGTGGAATAAAACGACTTGTGATTATTTGTGGATATTCATCTCTGAGACTATAACTTGTGGTGTGTGTGTTTATTGTGGGGTCACAGTTCAGAGTAGTTGATTGTGTATTAAGATTGGGTGTTATTAAGGGAAATGGATCTCGTGACAACCCGGATCCCCGACCCCGGATTTGGGGGTGTTACAGAAGTGGTATCAGAGCTAAGCGTTATAAACCTCAGAGATGATGTGACGTTAAGATAATAAGTTCACTAAGATAATAAGAACTCTTGCCAAGTTCATAGTCGGGCTACCTAACGTAGCACTGATAGTTAAAACCCTTACGGGAACCCTTATAAGTATCGTGATAGTAACATAGTTCGTTCTCGTATAGGGCAGCGGGGCACCGAACCTTGAGGTTCAGGAACATCAGCATGAGGATGTTTTATTACAAGTTGGAGATCAAATTGTGAATCCGATGGAGTACCCTAATGAGGGACCGGATGAGGTTCAGATAGAGAATGTTGCGGTTGAGGATGTTATTCCGGAAAGGATTGTGGCTGAGGAGGATCTCATGGAGGATCCTGATGAGAATGAAGAGAGGACCGCTGAGGAACAGATGACCGTAGTCAGGGCGACTACCAGAGCAAGAATGGCCACGAGGGTGGCAATAGAGGATGAAGAGTTACCAAGGGCACAAAGGTTAATGAGGGCAGAAGGAGTGGGGCCTTCCACGACCCCAATTATACCAGTATCAGACCCTCTTCCAGAGGCTCCTGTAGACATCCATGAGGTTCCACCAATTCCTGTTCCCTCCCCTGTACAGAGCCCAGCACATACTGAGGAAATGCCACCTTTATCCCTTGCACCATTGTCACCTGATATCGTGCTTGGTTATCCATTTAGATATCCTAGGTCTGCACCACCTGCACCCCATGGACTGCTAGATGCTACCACTCAGCCTTCTCTTATCACTGATTATCATATGACTTTGGGTGGCCTGTCAGAGGCCCGGAATGTTAGGAGTGATCTGTTGGATCGACTTACTGCACCAAGGATTGAGGGTGGGATACTTCCGGCAGGATTAGCGTATAGCATGGAAAGGATTGAGGCTACCACCCGTGTTACAGCTAGAGGCCATCTTGAGGGTCAGGTTGATCCAGCTCTACTTGCGACTATCTTAGACCTCATCACCTCTGTGATGGAGCAGGTTAGGGATGTCGTGCGTGCTCGCATCTCTTAATCCATGGTAGTGTGCAGAGCCAGAGCAATCAAACAAGGGTTTCATGTAGCACCGCTTTTGGAGGATTAGCCTAAGTTATGAATGATTAGTTTTAATGACGAGATGACTATCTATGGTAGTACTTTTGGGATAGGAGCGATAAGTTCATATGATGTAATCCTCTTTAATATGTTCAGTTGTTGTACCCTCGAACAAATGGTTATGTATATATTCGTTAATTTCAGTTCAGATCAGTTTGTTTGTGATAAAATCACATTGTTAATTGCTCTATTAACATTTAAGAGAGTGTCATGAAGTTTATCGAACTTGAGAATTCATAATTTGCAATCATGCAAGGACTAAACGAGGGGAAGACTTAAGCAAAGTAAGTAAGACAAATATCCGGAGATTCTCAAAATTTTCCAAGTAATATGCCCCCACAAGGAATAAGATTAGGGGCAAACCTTGAATGTGATAATCAGGGAGGTCGCAATTAAGATATAAAGAATCCGGAATATAATAAAGTGGAAAATGAAGATTTTAAATTAAAAGATGACCCCAATTATGGGGAGTAGGAAGAAATATTTAGACTAAGACAGCAGAAGTCGAGCGAGATAAGGAGACCCGAGACGGTACTCCTATACAGAAATTCATGAACCTGTCTAAACAGAACTTATATTTTATTCCCAACCACCACCTTGAGGAAACAATGTGGTGTGAAATTCTTTCAGGACCTCTAAGTCGCTAAGCTCTCAGAGTTCCAAGGAACAAGTTGACCCAGTCGAGGCAAGAGCCTGGCTAAAGGAAATATAGGAATCATTTGAGATTCTAAATGATTGACGAATCACAAAAGACTGTTTTTATCACTTACCCTCCTAAGAGAGAGACCACCCGCTGGTGAAAGACCAAGGAAGGCACGGAGCAAGAGATTATAATAAACTGATTTAAGTTCAGTCAATTGTTTTCAGGAAAGTACTTCCCAAGGTTATAGAGATAGAGTAAAAGCTTTAGAGCCAGAACAAAGGCAGACGAGTATGATGAATTATGAATCTAAGTTGTAAAAGTTATCAAGATTCGTTCTAAGGACACGAATCCAGAATGACGGGATGTTTGAAATCAATGCTTATGTTGTGTTGGTTCATGAAATAATGATAAGAGAAAGGGAAATAAAAAGGAACTGAAGTGGAAAGGGATATAAAGGCAATAGAGTTTGAGGTATGATAAGGGAGTCGGGTATGAGGAAACCCTAAAGACTCGTAGCAATAGAAATAGGAAAGTATGTAATCATTGGTATGAGGGTGATTCACCATGAGTTAAAGTTGATGGTTGAAGGCATACGAGTTATGTACATTTTATCCCCTTTAAGTTGGGAGGATTCAAGGAAACCTTTAGATAGTTCAAAGGATAAATAATAAGACGCGGATAGACTAAGGAGACAAGAAAGTAAGAAAGTAGGAAAATTGGATGAAGGAAGTGACCTTCAATAATGTGAAATGTAAGACCGGTGGCTCGATACTCAGAAAGGGAGACGCCAGGTATGAGAGATATCCCAACATTGAGGTGACTGTTGAGATAAACAACAAAAGTAAATAAGGAATTATTAAGAAGAAGTTCACGTTGAACATGACCAATATCTTCCAGAACATCCATGTTATCATTACCAAATCAGAAAAGAAAAGCGGATGACCATTGTTATCTTTTGGAGGCCATATGGATTGACCTCAATTTGAATAAGGATGCTATTATGAAGTTAGGTATAGACTATCGAGGTGGGAATGATGAATAAGATAATCTATCAAGGATATATGACTTGATTTATCCATGGAAGGATGCAGGTACCTTTTAAAGGTGGAATTAAGGATAGAACATTGGTAACTTAAAATGAATCCTAGGGGACTGCATAAAGGTTGGCATGTCACCCTTAATAGGGACATTATGAGTTTTGACAGTATGATTGGGAAAGGGTTAAGGTAACAACAACCTTTAAGAATCAGTGGAGAAATTTTTCAGAAGTATATAGACAATGGTTCTAGTATTAGTAAATGGTATTGTGATATGCCCTGTATCTAGGGAATATAGGAGGAACGATTGAAGGATAACCTTAGAGGTTTTATAAGGAAAAAGGTAATATTCAAAATTCTCAAGAATAGAAATGTGGATAAAGGAAATATGACATAATTATAATGATGCCAAGTGGGGCACGTCTTGAACCACGAGAAAGTATGAATCGAACCAGTATAGGTCGAAATTGTTCAGGGCAATTAGGGCCCAGGATAAAAGATATTCTAAGTATGATTGAGAATCAGTCTTGACAGTGATTAGCCTCTAAAGACTGAGGCAATAACTTATGGAAAAATGGTAAAAAAAAAAAAAATTACTCATCTGATTTTAAGGAAAACATCTTCACTCAAGCAGTGATCGGAAATAGGGTAGAAAATTAGTGAAAGTGGTTAAAATGAAATTGACTGTAAGGAAATTTTACTATCAGGAAAGGCCAAAGAGGTGGCCGACGCTTTAAATGTAAGAGGATAATTATAGGCGCTCGTGCGAGAGGAATACAGTGATGATGGTTAAAGCTGTGAAGGTTGTATTATGGTTTGGAAGATTGACATTCCTTCTGATGACTGTGCAATACCCAACCGTAATAGTAGTTGGTAAAGGTTTAATTCGTGTAATCGCCATGAGTGGGCTATCTATCTCAGAAGATCCTATCTTGAGAATAATCCAGGACCATATTTCAAAAAGGACTAAACGAACCTTTGAGTTAAGTCTTCTATTGAAGGCATATGATTAAGAATGGTATTAACCTGCTATCGTTGCCTTGATTGAAACTCTTCTGCAATTTTATCTGCTTCATGTCATGTATGTATGTCAGGATCAGGAGTGTTCTTCATGAATCATGAATGGTGATTATGTTACCTCCTTAGAAGAATTAGATACGAGATGTATGGACTCCGTATGGTTAGCTATTAAGTCTTCATGGAAAATGAATGACTACAGTAGGTCAGTGATGGACCATAGTAATGCAGCAATGATTCTGCGAGTAATGAGCTGTTTACAACCGTGAGAGTTGTATTGGAATGGATGTTGAGATTGAGTACCACTAATCGGGTCGTGGTAGTGTATAAGTTATCATTGATAGACTAATTAAGTAGAGTATCTACCTATTGAATATTTATTCTTTCTTATCAATAGAGAGCCGTATTATTATACGAGGAAGGTTGCGGTGCAAGCATAGAATTCTAGTAACGATGATGTCTAGAATGAGATCCCAGGTTCGATTTTCGATATCGAGGGAGTTTCAAAGGTAATTGTGTATAAGCTCGAGGAAGTGCATGGGTCCATAGAATGATGGACGGAATAGCAAATAATTAGGCATGTGAAATACGATGTTATAATACTTGATGTTGATATAAATACATATATATTTTGTTCTCCTATGACAAACCTCTATAGTTCAGAGGTAGATTCCAAGCCAGATATTTTATGGCAATAAATTTTTTTTCGTATATACAATTCTCTTCTGTTCGTTCTTTTCTCTTCTTTTCATTTCATGTAAACTGAGAAGAACAACCCTTCCAGAAGGGGAGGTATTGCCGAATGACTATCTATCTGTGTGATAGAAGCCTAGTAGGATACCATCTATTGTTTAATTGCTTGTCAAGTACTAAAGGCTGGCCACCTGCTGTACTAACTATGCAATATAACAAGTGTTCATGATCATAGTGATCTCTCAATAAATTCCTTTACTTCTATCTGATTGATCAAACTTTGGGAAATAGAAACAGCTGAAAAAAGGATAATAAAATTGTGATAGTATTCGGGATGGGAACACATTCGTGATACTAAGGTTGACGTGGTTATTAAAAGGTTATAGAACGCTAATGAGCAAAAGTATAACCAGTATAATATTAGGAACGGAAGGTGATAGCGATTACGAACTGGAAAAGAATGGGTATTGAGAAGCAAAAGCTATAATGTTAGAAGCTATGATGAGAGTCTGTGTAATAGACTTGAAAGAATTTGGAATGATCACTTAACGCGGATTAAGTTATCTTACGACAATAGATCATATGTCATTATCGAGATGTCGCCTTATGAGATCCTTGAGGGAAGACAATGTCGATCTCCCTTATGTTAGGATGAAGTTGTAGAGCGCAAGATGCTCGGACCCGCAGTAGTCCAAAGGACCAGGGATATAATAGATCTAATCAGAGGACGGCTGGTAGTAACCCCAGATGGACATAAGAGGTATGCTGATTTGACTCAAAAAGGGCAAAGAGTATGATATAGAGGGCCTAGTAATGTTATAGGTATTCCCTTGGAAACCCTTGGAAAGGATTGATGAGGTTCGGAAAGAAAGCAAAGCTAAGTCTACAATTTGTTGGACCCTTGGATATATAAAGACGTTTGGAAAGTTAGCATATGAGCTAGCCCTACCCCCGAACCTGTAGCAAGTTCATAACGTGTTCCACGTACCAATGTTAAGGAAGTGTAATTCGGATGCCAGACAAATAGGGGCATATGAGCGCATAGACATGCAACCAGACGTAACCTATATGGAGCAACCAGGAAGGGTATAGATTAAGAAGGAACGAGTGCTTAGGAGAAGGGTTATCAAACTAGTAAGAGTTTGATGGTAGAACCACAATGTGGGAAAATTGACTTGAGAGTTAGAAAGTGCAATACTAAGAAGGTATCCCTATTCATTTCTATCTGATTCCGGGACGAAATCCTTTTAAGGAGGGGAGACTGTAATAACCCCAATTTTTGGGAAATTTTGAAACCCTTATGAATAGTGTTTTTGCTGAATGAGAAAACTTTTCATGCCACACTATGTAGGGGTTCTGATATGGATATTCTGAGATTTTATTAGTACTTTATATGGGATATAAGTGTATGTAAAGATCGTCAGAATCCAAATCCGAACACTTTGATTTTCCCGGAAATACACTAGATACGGAGAGAATTGAGTATAAGGTAACAGGATAAAAAGGATTTAAATTAAAGAATTATAATAGAGGATCATAAAAAGGAATATAATGTATTGAGAAAGGTTAAGGGAACCTAAGTAATAAGATCCCGGGTATGATCCTTCAAACGATAAACGAGAACGAAAGTTAAGCGAACCGTATAACAGATCAGCGGTCATTAGGCAAACAATTAGGAAGTTAATCAAAGGGATTAGAGAGAGTGATGTCACCCAACCAATGAGAGGAGGACAAAGAGGGAAGGATGACATCACAACATGACCTAGGCATGACATGGGAAGGAAGGAGATGTGGTGGCTTTTTAACCACACAAAATCAAGGGCAACTAGGTAATTAACTAAAACAAACACAAAAATCAAACCAACCAAGCCAAGCAAATCATTTTTCATCAAAATCAAAAAGAAACCAAGGCATTGTTCTTCATGCTCTCGGCTTTTTACTATTCCAAAGGCAAGGAATTTCAAAACTCAAGATCCAAGCCTCCTAAATTGGTAAGATAATTCCCTAATCATCCTTATGCTTAGTTAGGGCTATATCATGAGTTTAAGCCATCAATTCCTTCTCAATCTTCTTCATTTAATCAAAGAAGAAGACAATGAATAGTGTTTTCAAGTTTTTAACTTGAAATTTTTCTTGATTTCCTTGAAGATCCAAGCATTCCTAAGACTTCTCAAAGCTTCTTAAGGCTTCCTAGCTCCTCCCACCACTTCAAGGAAGGTATATCATCTCCAAACCCTAGATTCCTATTTATTATAAGATGATTTTGATTAGTATGGTGATATTGTAGCTTAATGTTTGTGGTTTAGAGTTTGGGTTGAAATGGTATGGAAATGGAATGGTAAATGTTGTTGTTTTGGTTAAGAGAATGTAGTATAGTTAAATTCAAGCTTAGGCATAAGTATGAATGTTAAAATTGAATTGGTTGGGGGCTGATATGATGTGATAAGTATGGATGTTGGTTGTATGTTGGATTTGAGGTTGAATTGGGTTGGTTTTGAATGGTTTAAAATTGGGAAATCGCGTAAACATAGCCGTCGTAACGTCCGATTTTCTGTAGACTGTTTTTGTGCATAACATTAGGACCCGAGAACCCCCTGATAGATTTTGACCATTGCCATGTTTAGATAGCTCATGTTACGAGCTTCGTTTTGATATGTAGTTCGTTCGATTCCGATGCACGGTTTAGGAGAAACGACCGTTTCAAGTAACGGCGTTTCGCGAACGAAACTTTTCCCCTCGCCTTACTTTGAAACATAGGTTAAAGACCAAAAAGGGTTAATTAATGTATGAAACATTTATGGTAAGTGTGTTAGGCAGTTGGTAAGACACTCGCGAAGGAATCTCCTTAAAACTCGTAAAGGTTAAATTATTAAAAATGGTGGAGCCGAGGGTACTCGAGTGACTTAAGAGAACCAGCGAGCGCAAAACGAGCGTTAGAGTCTGAGTTGGTTAGAGTATAGATTTACAAGTGACTTTGGTTTAATTCCAACTTACTTGTAATTATAGGTTACCAGACTCGTCCCGAGCCATTCGTAACCCCCAGTCGCTCAGGCAAGTTTTCTACCCGTTATAACTGTTGTTGTGATGTATTTGTGTATATGCATTATCTTGCGATAGATGCATGTGGGTTAATTAGCAAATGTTGCAATATATTGAAGCATGCTGCTATGGTATATATATATATGCATTCCTGTTTCGTATTCTTTCCATATATATCTATTGATTCAGTTGATAATACCTATGCTAGAGGATAGCGGTAATTTGCATATACCCTTAGTATAGGGACCCAAAGGTGAAAACATAATTCTAAAACCGGGAGTCGAGGATCCCGAGTAGATTTTGTATATATGTATATAAATATATATATATATATACTTATATATATATATATGGTTATAGTTTTCCAAACTATTAATCGAATAAGGTTTATTCGATAACTTTTATTTTATTATTGAATATTATTTGAATATTCATTCGAGGGCTTATGACTCAGTTTATATTATTAATGATTATTAATTGGATATTCATTTTGAGGATGTATGACTCCTTTATTTCATGAATATTAATTATAGTATTCATTCGAGGTATTATGACTCCGTTTATTACTTAATAATATTCTTTATTGTATTAAGAATAAGGTGTCGATAATCAAACTTATTTTTGATTATTCAAATAAAGATATTACTTTCGTATAAGTATATCTTTGATTATTTGCTATTTCATTCAAGTATAAGTTTTCCAACTTCTACCTCAATTATTTTTATGGGAATATTATTTAAATAATAATATTCAGATATTCCTTTCATATCGGGACTGATTTATTTTAATAAATCAGTATTACTCCAAACACTCTTTAAAGTGTTTTCGAGTCTTCAAAATGATTTTTAAAAGTTAGAGCGGATCCCAAAACTCATTTTTTTTATATTTAAGATCTTCCTTTTTAAGGGGATTTAAATACTCGCTCAAAACCTGAGGGATCCGGCTCTGTGGTGTATTTTATATTCGTAACAAGGTTGCAGTTTTGGTAAATGAATTGATTACTTACCCAACGTTCGGGAAGTAAGTCCATCTATTGAGTCGGCATAAGCAACATGGGCTCAGTGGGCGTCCATGATAGTATAAGTGGCTCAGTGGGAGTCCATCAAATGCATAAGTGGCTGAGTGGCAGTCCAGCATAAGGTCCTTTTATGACCAGGGTGATGACCAGTGGGGAATTCGTCCATCTACTAGTAGAAAAGGTTACTTATGGGTATCTTTGCCTGATCAGCAAGATATCTGGTTTATGCCAAAATTCTTTTCCTTTCCAAATTTATTGGATATTGAAATTCTGTTCATACTTTACATGACAGAGGTTTTCAGGAAATGTATAAAGGAAGATGTATATGTGGATATATATATATATATATATCAGAACTTATTGAAGTATGTCATAACTTCATTTCCTTTAATAATATTTTAAAGATTTAATCTATTCAAATCTTGTCTTGTAGTCTCATCTATGTGATGAACTGTTGAAAGCTCATTATACTTTGAACAATGGTAGTTCAAGTAGCTTTATAAATGATATAAGTGTAGTGAAGTATTTGGTAACTTCATCTTTTAAACTTATATCTAGTTAATAATTGTCTTATGAATGACAAAGATTTTCAAAAAAATGTTGAGACAAGGTTAGATATATGAGATCACCTTGCAACGATATTTTTTATACAGTTATACACTGGAACTCTGTGTGTATTATGCATGGAAGAGGACTTCCAATATTTTGAAAAGTATATATGTATATATACTGAATATTTTGCGACTTCATCGCATTAAGATATCAAACTTTGTTCATTTCTTTTGACCAAGACTTTCATGAGTATTATGAGTAGACTCATATATTGTTAATCATTATACATATTATTTTGGTGGGCTTGCTGCTCACCCTTGCTTTCTTCTTTCATCACACAACATCAGATAGATAAGATGAACAGGACCAAGCTCCCAATTCGCAAGCGGATAAGAAACGTTCCGCAGCTTTCTGGAAGCATTGAGGCAGCTGTAGCTGAGGTAGAAATTACCAATAGGCTAAGTTTTCAACTAATAATGTACCAGACTTATGTATATTATGAATTGTAATAATGGCAAAGAAATGTAAATTTATCCAGAAAACCTTTTAAGGTGTATTGACATATAATTGTGGAATAAAACGACTTGTGATTATTTGTGGATATTCATCTCTGAGACTATAACTTGTGGTGTGTGTGTTTATTGTGGGGTCACAGTTTAGAGTAGTTGATTGTGTATTAAGATTGGGTGTTATTAAGGGAAATGGATCTCGTGACAACCCGGATCCCCGACCCCGGATTTGGGGGTGTTACAAAAGTAATCACATTACACAAATTACAAGTCTTCAAGTTTTCAAGGACAACAACTTTTACCTTCTTTATAAATATAAACAAATTAACATCACATATCAAGGAGAACAAATCAAGATTAATATCTTAACCCTACTGAAATTAAGGTTTACTAACAAAAATATAAATCCAACTGATCAAGAACTTCCAAAATTCAAGAGTGGTTTAAATGCATGCATGCCTTCGAATCTTAAAAGCCAAAACAACATGATTTCTAAATAAATTTTCATCATAATTCAACATGCAAGCCTAACATGGATTATAACTAAATGACCACCTAGCATGCATAGGTTTTTACCAAGCTTTTACTACAAATTTCATGTCATCATCACAAAAATACACAAAAATGAAACAAGGCAACAAAACACCATCCATTCGGCTCCTATCAAGTCATGGCCGAATGAATTAGGGTGAAAACAACATTTGCATAAGTGTAACACACTCATGTCTAGCCATTCTCAACCCTATGATATTATAACTCATGGTGAAAGCCTTGGATTCACAAGAATCAAGGATGTTCACTTTGAGTTTAACGAAAACATCACCATGCAAGGTCAACATATAAGTTTTTCACTCTAAAATTTTGAGATATATAAAAACAACATGTAGGGAGTAAGATTACTTGATTATAGGATGATTGTTTGAGTGAAGAAATGAAGAAAGAAAGGGAATGGGGCCTCGGCTATGGAATGGCCGAGAGGGAGGGGGAAAAGCCGAGAGGGAGGGCAGAGGAGATTGCGGAGGGTGAAGTGGTGGGGTGGAATGGAGTGATCATCACTCTTTGGTTTGTTTTTATGTCCTTGATTTGACTAAAATGTGAGTGGATTTAGGAAATGACAAGAGTAACCCTCTAGTTAAAGTTAGGCCATTTTGCATGCAAGGTCAAGGAGGTAATTTGACTAACAAAATGTGAGTTAGTGGGGTTGGAAATGTCTTCTTTGCCCTTAAATTGAATGGAAAAGTGATTTGCATGCAAGGGTTTCCATGTAATTTGCTAATTATTAAACAACTAATTTTCAAAGATTTACTTTTATAAAATAAAATAAAAGTTCAAAAATTATAAAATTTATACCATAAAATAACTTGGATTTTTAGAAATTTTATGAGATCACTTTTGAAATTTGTGAGTGAAATAATTTTTAAAAGATAATTTTCCAGGATATAGAATATTCTTTATAAATCAAAAATAAGGGCAATTAATAAAACTCTTCCTTTGAAAAAATTTATATACTCCATAAAGCAATTTATAATGCAACAATTTCCATTCATACAAACGTACAATCATTATGCATATTTATAATCGACTCTAATATGATACAGAGTTCACAAATAATATTACACAAAATGTCGGTCGTAACAGAAATAAAGCAAGATGAAAGAATGGAGAAAGGAAGAAAGAAAGGAGGGACCATTGCACTGGTTACTGAGTTAGAGAAAGAGAATGAGATGAAGATGGAAGCTGTTGAGTCTACTTCAAAGGTCTGTGAAAACAAGGGCAAGGGGCTGGTAGTAGAAAATGAAGATTCTTTGAGCCAAGATGATATGGATGACATTGATGAATATCTAGCATTTCTTTCCAGAAGATTTTCCAGCTCAAGTTCAAGAAGAACTTTGGACCAGCTAAGCCAAATAGAAACATGGTGGATAAATCAAAATTCAAATGTTTCAAATGTGGCTTGGCAGGGCACTTTGCCAGTGAGTGTAGAAAGTCAGATTCTAGCAAGAAGAAGTTTGAGCCTGTAGATTATAAAAAAAATATTTTGAGTTTCTCAAACAAAAGGAAAGGGCTTTCATTACACAAGAAAATGACTGGGCAGCAGATGGTCTGGATGAGGATGAGGATGTCAGCTATGTCAATCTAGCCCTAATGGCCAAGTCTGATGAAACAGAGACAAGTTCTTCAAGTAATCAGGTAATCACCACTAATCTTGCATATTTATCTAAAGCTTAGTGTAAAGATGCAATAAATGACATGTCTACAGAATTATATCATTTGTGTGTTACACTTAAGTCCCTCACTAAGGAAAATGCTAAAATCAAAGAAAACAATTTGTTTTTAAGTGAGAGAAATAATGTGCTAGAGTCTCAGTTTATTGAATTTGAAAAACTGAGAATTGAGTGTAAGATTGCTAAGGATGAATTAACTGAGTCCTTGAAGAAAGAAGAGATTTTGAAGAAGCGGCTTGAACGAAAACAGGAGGTGATTAAGGCATGGAAAACATCTAGATATGTTCATGCTTAAATCACCAAAGTTCAAGGTATTGAGTCCTTTTGTGATGCAGCCTGGAAGAAGAATAAAGAGAAGATGGAATCCAATTTGGTTAAAGGATTGCTAACAGATGTGGACTCGACGGATGATGAGAGTCATCCGTCGGATAACCAAAAGAATTATTCATCGAGTGACATAAATCTTCATCCTTCGGCTGTGAGCAAACCTGTGAGTAAAGCCAAACTTGCCAAGTTTAATGAAAAATATGGATCAGTTTCAAAAAACTTCATTTCAGGAGAATCTAGTCAAGTGAGGAAGGAGAAGAAAGTGAATGTTGGTCATCTGTCTATCAAGCAATTGAATGACAGACTAGAAAAGATTGAGGTCAAAACAGAGGCTAAAAGGAAAAACAATAGAAATGGTAAAGTAGGGATTAACAAACATAACAACTACACACCTGATAAGTATGCTCCAAGAAAAATCTATGTTAAGTGTGGTAGTGTAAATCATCTGTCTGTTAATTGCAAAATTGCCATGCCTACTTCCATATCTGTGCCACCTCCTTTTCCCAACATGAATGCCATGCCTTCTATGCCTATGAATGTTATGTCTACACAGAATATGAATGCACAATTTGCTAATATGCCATTTGCACCTAATCCTTATTATGCTGCATTTAGTATGCCTCAATTGCCATTTAACATGCCCTACTGGAATAAACTATTTGCTAATAGCATGCCATTTCCTGTTAATCAAAATGTGCATGATAATTCTGTTTTAATGAATGGTTTCAAAGGTTCAACTCAGATGACTAAGGATGAATCTGCTATTCCCAAGTCAAATGAGATTAAGCCTAAGAAACAGAAGAAGAAAGCTAACAAGGCAGGACCCAAGAAAACTGGGGTACTAAAATCAACTTGATTTGATTTTAATGTGTGCAAGGAAACAGAAATAATCTGTGGTACTTGGATAGTGGATGTTCAAGACACATGACTGGTTATTCTACCCTGCTCACAGAGTTCAAGGAGAGAGCTAGCCCAAGTATTACTTTTGGAGATGACAGCAAGGGTTATATTGTGGGATATGACTTGATTTCAAAAGACAATGTCATCATTGAGGAGGTTGCCTTAGTGGATGGTCTCAAGCACAATTTGTTGAGTATCAATCAGCTTTGTGATAAAGGCAATTCAGTAACCTTCAATTCAGAAGCCTGTGTTGTGACAAACAAGAGGAGCCACAAAGTGGTTCTCACTGGAGTGAGAAAAGGAAATGTGTACCTAGCTGACTTCAACTCATCAAATGCAGAATCTATTACTTGTCTTCTCAGTAAAGCAAGTCAAGATGAAAGTTGGCTATGGCACAAGAAGCTATCCCATCTAAACTTCAAGACCATGAATGAACTTGTAAAGAAAGAACTGGTTAGAGGCATTCCTCAAGTGAAGTTTTCTAAGGATGGACTGTGTGATGCTTGCCAAAAGGGAAAGCAAATTAAAGCATCATTCAGAAAGAAGCTTGATTCAACAATTGAAGAACCTTTGCAACTTCTACACATGGACTTGTTTGGACCAGTCAATGTGTTGTCCATCTCAAGGAAAAGATTTTTCCTAGTAATGGTAGATTATTTCTCAAAGTTCTCTTGGACATATTTCCTTAAGTCTAAAGATGAGGCGAGTGAAATCATCATCAATCACATAAGGCAAGTCAACAATCATCCTGATTTCAAAGTTAGAAGAATCAGGAGTGACAATGGAATTGAGTTCAAGAATTCTATCATGAGAGCATTTTGTGAAGAAAATGGGATTGTGCATGAGTTTTCAGCAGCAAGAACTCCACAACCAAATGGAGTAGTAGAAAGAAAGAACATATCACTTATTGAAGCTGCAAGGACAATGCTTGAAGAATCTAAGTTACCAACATATTTCTGGGCTGAAGTTGTAAATATTGTATGTTACACTCAGAATATTTTTTTGGTTAATCAAGCAAAATGCATGACTCCCTACCAGTTATTCAAGAACAAGAAGCCAACTCTAAATTTTCTTTATGTCTTTGGCTGCAAATGTTATATCTTGAGAAATCAAACTGATCAGAATGGGAAGTTTGATGCTAAAGAAGATGAAGGAATTTTTGTTGGATATGCTGTTGGTAAAGCATACAGAGTCTACAATCTGAGAACCAACATTGTTGTGGAATCAATTCATGTTGTGTTTGATGATAAGAGATTGAAGGACTACAAGATGGAGATTACCATGAGAGCCTCAAATTTGACAATGTGGAGATGGTTAGTGATGACAGTGATGATGAAAGTGATCAAGAAACAGTATCAAAGGATAATCCATAGAAATCTACTACCAATGAAGCACAAAATTCAACATCTGTCGAATTGCAAAATACTTCATCCATCAAGAGACAATCTGCTTTATCCATCGGAAGACAACCAGCTTCATCTGTCAGTACTCAAAATTGACCATTTGTCGTGTCATCAAAAGAAGCTAAAAGTCAGAATAGATCACTTACAGAAAGTTCCCCTTTCTCAAATCAAAGATCCATAAACTCAGGGGGAGTTTCTAATAATCAAAACTCAATCACACATCAAGACAACAATGAGGCCTCTTCATCTAGAGCTAATCTACCTCAACAAAGAAAATGGACAAAGGATCACCTCTTTGAGCTCATCATTGGTGATGTATCTTCTAGAGTTCAAACAAGGAGAGCAACTCAAGAAGAATCAAAACTCAATCACACATCAAGACAACAATGAGGCCTCTCCATCTAGAGCTAATCTACCTCAACAAAGAAAATGGACAAAGGATCACCTCTTTGAGCTCATCATTAGTGATGTATCTTTTAGAGTTCAAACTAGGAGAGCAACTCAAGAAGAATGTCTATATAGAAGCTTTCTCTCTAAGGAAGAACCAAAGAAGGTAGAAGAAGCTTTGTTGGATCCTGATTGGATTTTAGCTATGCAGGAGGAGCTAAACCAATTTGAAAGGAACAAAGTATGGAAACTGGTACCCAAGCCTAAAGGGAAGAATTCTATAGACACTAAATGAGTATTCAGAAACAAGATGGATAAAAATGGCATAGTAGTCAGGAACAAAGCTAGATTGGTTGATAAGGGCTATTGTCAACAAGAAGAAATAGATTTTGATAGAACATTTGCTCCTGTTGCAAGACTTGAAGCCATCAGAATATTCTTAGCCTATACATCTCATGCCAATTTCAAGGTCTATCAAATGGATGTCAAAAGTGCCTTTCTGAATGAAGATTTGGAGTAAGTCTATGTGAGTCAGCCTCCTGGTTTTGAAGATCCAAATTTTCCAGAATATGTCTATTATCTTTTGAAAGCACTTTATGGACTAAAGCAAGCACCTAGAGCCTGGTATGACACTTTGTCAAAGTTTCTTTTAGAGAATCACTTAACTAGAGGTACTGTGGACAAAACTTTATTCTTTAGAAATGTTAATGGCTCTAACATACTTGTTCAAATTTATGTAGATGACATTAGTTTTGGCTCTACAGATGAGAAACTTTGCAAAAAGTTTGCCAAATTGATGCAAAGTAAGTATGAAATGAGCATGATGGGAGAACTAACTTACTTTCTTGGTTTGCAAGTTAAGCAAGTTAGTGATAAAGTATTCATTAGTCAAACTAAATACATTTATGATCTTTAAAGAAGTTTGATCTAAAGGATTGCACATCTGCAAAAACTCCCATGGCCACTGCAACTAAGCTTGAATTAAACACTACTGAAAAGTCTGTGGATATTTCAAGTTATAGAGGCATGGTTGGCTCACTTCTGTACTTAATAGCTAGTAGGCCAGATATAATGTTTGCTACATGTCTTTGTCTAGATTTCAAGCTGATCCTAGAGAATCTCACTTAGTAGCTATTAAGAGAATTTTCAAATATCTTAAGGGAACACCAAAACTTGGCATTTGGTACCCTAGAAATTCTGGTTTTGATCTAACTGGTTATTCAGATGCAGATTATGCAGGTTGTAGAATTGATAGAAAAAGTACAACATGAACCTGTCAATTTCTAGGAAACAAGCTTATGTCCTGGTTCAGTAAAAAGCAAAATTCAGTTTCTACTTCTACAGCTGAAGCTGATATATTGCTGCTGGCAGTTGCTGTGCACAGATTTTGTAAACAATTGCTAGACTATGGTCTGCAAGTGGAAAGGATTCTTATTTTCTGTGATAACACAAGTGCAATTTCCATCACTGAAAATCCAGTACAGCATTCAAGAACAAAGCATATAGACATCAAGTACCACTTCATAAGGGAACATGTAATGAATGGTACTGTGGAACTACATTTTGTTCCAAGTGAAAAACAGCTTGCAAATATATTTACCAAGCCACCGGAAGAATCCACCTTTTCAAGGTTGGTAAGTGAGTTAGGTATGCTTAAATACTCTTGAATCTTTCAGATATTTTGCAAGTTGTAATGCAGCCAGAAATTTAATAGATTTTTCAGTCTTGGATGAAATTTTGACTAGGTCAAAATTTACATCTCGACGGATGATCATTATCCATCGAGTTTGATCATACGTCGGAATACAATTTGTTAATAAAATCAATTATTTTTCTGGAATATTTTATGTCTCGACGGATAACTGATTTATCCTCATCCGTCGAATTGTCTTATTCTTAGCCGTTGATTCTCTGAACATTATCCATCGAGTATACTTACAGTTTGTAAGCATAACACGATGGATAATTGATGGAATTTTTACAGTTTATTTTTTAAATGACTATTTTGGGCAATTCTTATTGGTTACTTTATTTTACTTTATTATTTTTTACAGTTATTTTTTTGAGATAGTATAAAAGCATAATTCATTTTCATTGCTTTTCTTTTATCATTCTCAAATCATATGCTCTAACTTCTCCCTTTCTCAAAAGCACTTACTCTCTCTCTCTCTCTGCAAGTTTTTACTCTCTAACAATAGCACCAGTCGTCAAGATCATGTCTCAAACTGGATTTATCTATGAGAAGAACATCTTCACGGCTTTAGTGAACAAGGGGATTCAGCAGTCTGGCGACTACCACAAAATGATGGATTTTGTGAAGAACTGCAAACTCAACTATGCCATGTTGGAATCACCCACCATCTACTGTGAGGTTGTTGAAGAAATGTGGACGACCGCAGTGTACAACTCAACTGATAAGACTATCACTTTCACTATTAAAGGTAAGGAATTCTGTGTTAATAGTGACATTGTTAAAGCATTTTTCAAAATTCCTGATAATACTGTAACTTCTCCACACACAGACACTGACATTGTTAATATGCTTAATTCCATGGGATATGCACTCTCTACTTCTAAATTAAGTGAAATTAGAAGGTTGGGTCTTAGGAACAAATGGAGTTATCTGTGTGATGTAGTTACTAAGGTATTTTCTGGTAAAATTAGCAATTTTGATTCAGTTAATATCTCTATGCTCAACATGCTTTACATGCTAGTAACTGATAATTTTTTCAACTTTAGTGATCTTGTCATATTTGAGTTAGGGTTTAAGTTAGGGGAGCTAAATAAGAAGGGTAAAAATGTTTACTATGCTAAATTTTTAATGATGATTGCTAACCACCTCTCTGAGGATATTGTGCTTGAGAACCCAGCCAATAAATTAGATTGTTGGGTTCAAGAAAGGAGAATCATTGCAGATTTGAACAGGGGAAACCATCAGAAAGAGCTGCCATTCTTCTATTTCCCGGTAATGGAAGCACCTCAGGTAAGTGAGGTAATTTCCATTGTATCTACTCTTCCAACCTCACAGATTTCTTTGCATTCTAGTGTAGCTATGCCAACTATGTCATTGGCCCAATAGTTGCCTACCCAAGCTACCAAATCCAAAATTTCAAAATCAAAGACAAAGAAAGCCCCCTCTGGTGTCTCTCAAAAGATGCCAGTTGTAAAATCCACCAAACCAAAAGAGGGGAGTGTGAAGGTAGGTAAGAAAGGTGAGGGACAGGGTGAACATCAAAGAAACCCTAAGGATAAGGTTGGAGAGGTGAGTGTTTCCCAGCCTAGCCACACTACAGTTTCCCAACAAACTGCAGTGCTTAATAAGGATATAAGCTCATTACTAGTTGCATCCTCCCAAAAGGATGTGACTATTGAACATTGCTCTCAACCAAGAGCACAGGCCAAAATGGTAAGGGACACAAGCTCACCCCAAACTTATACTAGAAAGAAGAAATCAAAGACCCTTGGGGATGTACAGGGTTCACACACTGTGCAAACTGGTGTTAAAGACACAGTCACTGCACCTTCTCAAAGTTAGGTTGATGTGGCTCCAATAAATGTGGAGTCACAGCCAAAATCTTTAATAATTGAAGCACCTGAAACACCAAATTCTCCCACACACTCTTTGGATATTGACATGATAAATACATCACTTCCAAATTCTCCATCTTTAACTCTCTTGGAGAAGCCAAAAATCCAAGCAAGTGAGCATCATCTTCTAGATGATTTGTTGGCTCACTTGCCATTTCTTTCTGAGACTGTTGAGACTTCTGTGCCAAAATTTTCATCAATCTGCACAGAATCCACAATAGTCTCCACTTCAAACTCATTTATTTCTACTCTCTCGATGGATATTGTTCATCCATCGAGTAGTGATTGTATCCCGACGAATGTGCCTAACAGCAGTCATCCGTTGGTTAGCAAAATTACTACCCCGATTGATATTCCTTATCCATCGAGTGTCTCTGCACAGCTTCAAATCTCATCAATTATTACAAGTGCAGAAGACTTAGTATTAGTGCAATCACTCCTAGGACTGAGGGAAGGGAGTGAAATGAGTGAGAGTCTGGGTTGCTCCCAGGAAAAAGGAGAGGAAAAGAGTGAACCAATGCATTCCATTTCTTCAGAACTGGCAAAAGTGAGTGTGAGGAGTCCCACCTTAGATGGTGAAAGTGAGGGTGTGAGGGTGGGGAGCCAAGGTGAGACCTTGATGCAACAACAGAGAGATCATGAGAGAAATGCAGGTACAGGAGTGATAAGGATGGAAACCATTGCAAGTGAGTCAAAGAATGTCAATGATGCAGAAAGGGATAGGCTATTTCAGCAAGAATATCAAGCTGTTATAGATTTTATTTCCCTGGATGCTGAGACATTTACTCACCCTGTTACAGCTTACCAAACTCTAGCTGTACAGGCAATGAGGAGGCTGAAAGATTGCTGAACTTGGTGCATACAACACAATCTTTATAGAGAGCAAAGGATGCAATCACTGCCATGCCTTCCAATATTTGAGTGATTTTGAACTGGATGAAACTTCTTTTGGGGATACTGATGGGGATGATGAGGAAGATAGCATGGACATAGGGGGAGATGCAGATGTTCTTGCCTGGATGCTAACAAAAGAATGCTCTTACTCACATCTCCAATCAACACTATTCAAGCTAATTCATGACACCATAGTAGCCATTCAGGCATCTTCCAATGCCAGCACAAAGAAGCTACTCATAGCACATCTTGAAGCACTCCAGCTGTATAAAATTCAAGCCCTTCAACACAGTCAGAGTGTGGATGCAATCAAGCAATAAATTTCTGAAGTCAAGCAAGATGTTATAGAAAGGATGGATGCTAGACTCCCTACAACCACCATGACTGAAATTTTTCAAAAGCTAAGGAAGGAGGCTGATCTCAATAGGAAAGTTCAGGCCATGGACTCAAGACTATCTGCTGTAGAGAAGTCAATGGCCAAGATACTTAACAATCAAGAAGCTCAGACTACACTACTCCAACAGTTAGTGGCTGCTCAAATCCCTCCCACACAACTTGATGATAACAAAAAGGGGGAGAAAGGCTCAAGTGAGGGGGAGAAACAGCTCAACATTCAAGTTAGCAAAGTAATTATGCCCATAATTGCTTTCACTAAGCCACCAACTAAAGACAGCATTAATCTGATTAATGAAGCAGCAGCCATATTGAGAGCAGCTGAAAAGAAGCAGTTGAGTCCAATCAACTGGGAGAAAATTGATGAGGACATTCAAAAGAGATTTGGGCTAGCAAAGAAGCCAGAAAAATCAGTCATTCATCACTCTCAAGTCAGGCAAATCTCTGTGAATGATATGAGCATGAATAATCTGGAAAGAGGACAGCCATCTTGCATCAAATCTCCAAAGGCTGAGCTAATTTTGAAACCAAAGGTGAACTATCCTAAACCTTCTCTAAAGAACCCTTTGGATACAGTGTATTAGACACCAAAGCCTGATGAAAAGAAATTGTTGTCAAGATCTATTGCATTCTACAAGGATCCAGCTGATTCAGCATTGAAAAGAAGAATTGCCAAAGTTTTCAGGAATGGTAAGGAAATTTGTGTGGTGGCTAGACACCCTCAATTTGCTGAAGCAAAAAGAGAAGAAAAGGAAAGATTGAAGCAAGAAAAGAAGCAAGCTGCTCTAGATGCTAAAAAGGTTAAACAAAAGAAGGAGCAAGCTGTTACCTTGGCCAAGCTGCAAGTTGTGAAACCTACACAACAAATTCCTGAACAATCATCTAAAACCACTGAATCTAAGGAACTGAAAATGCAAGAAAAATCACAGCAGAGAAAAAGTTTTAAATACAAACTTCATGCAAAGAGAAAAGTGAATTTTGATAAAAAGGAACTGGAAGATCAGTTTCCCAAAAAGTCTACATCTGCAACAACTCAAACATCCATGCCCTCTGTGGCACATGGAGAATTCAAGATAGATCCATCCAAGAACTTTCTTGGTGAACCTATCATTCCAAAGGATGAGCCAATAGAATGGGATAGTCTACCAATACTTGAACTTAATCTACCTCACTTCATGAAGCCAAAGAAGACAAAGACCGGAGCAGTCAAGAAAGTGAAGCCCTCAACTCTCAGATCCAAGTCCCTAACCAAAGCTCAAACCAAAATCAACAAGGGAGATATCATGTACATCTTTGACATCAAGGAATTCTCAGATCTGAACCTCTATCTAGATGAACTGGAAGAAGTTAGAGGGATTGATGCTTACAGGAATCTACCTGAAAGGTTAGTATTCAATTATAAGGGAGGAAAAGAGATACAATGGCCACTTCACAGGATCCTTCAAGAAAGCCAATATATGTTGATAAAGTTTTATTCATCCTTCAAGAAGAGCTTTGGATTCAATGTGACAGCTAGACGACTAGTTCTAAAGAATATTGAAGAACTGAGGAGTATTAGAGCCAAGGATGCACTCCGAAAGACTCTAACTATTCCTTACACTGGAAGTAGAGTGCATCTAAGGCCCTACTGGCTGATGGAATTCATGGATGATAAGGGAGTTAGAAGATTCTTCAGATTAGAAGACCAGTTGAGCATCTCTAGCAATGAGAATCTTTTGGAAATGCAAAAAATACTAAATCTCTCAGAATCTGATGAACTGGAATTACACAGACAGCTCCAAAATCAGATAGAAGAAAACAACAGAAAGCTTGGAAAGAGATCCAGATCATCAAGGAAATAGATCAATCTACTCAGGCTAGAGGAGCACCTTGAAAATGACTGTAAGCAAATCTTTGAACATTTTTTTAGTTGCAGCACTTTACAGTTTTATCTACTTTCTTTTAAATTTGTATTCTTAGAGTGTTTTGTTATCATCAAGTTTCTCTTATGTTATGGCTATAATTTTAGTAGACATAAATTGGGGGAGATTGTTGGGAATGTGTTGTGAACTTGATGATTTCATTAACAAAACACCTTAGTAGATTCAACTTAGTGAAAAATGTAGCACTCGACGGATAAGCAAATATAGTCCCGACAAATGACTCAATACAGTCCCGACGGATGATAATTTGACATCCATCAAGTGAGTAGCTTATGTAACAATAAGTCATGTAGCACATTTCTGTAAACACCTTTTGTTTAGATTCTGTAGTAGCATATAAGTCATGTTGACTTTAATTAGATATGCAGAATAGGTTGATTAATTGTACATAGATGATGTCTTGTAATTCTACACAAATGAAATGAAGTCAACTACCAAATAGCTACCTGACGGATGATCATGTAGCTGACGGATGATCAATTCAAACATCTGTTGACAGTGACACCACAGTCACATGCGTCGAGTGTATGCAAAAGGAATGTGGCATCCTATTCAACTGGGTTTTTGAGAACAAATAAGCATTACCATTACCATGTTATTATGAAGATATTCAAAGATGCTGGAATAGAGTAGTGAAGCAGCATAGTATTAGACTTGATAGGTTTTATTTTATTATCTTGTCTTATTACTGTATAATCTTGGTGATATATAAACCAAGAGTAGCAAGTAGAACAAAAAAAGACTAAGCAAGTATTTTCTCAGAGAAACAATTGTAAGATGAATCCCTTAGCATTTCTCGGTAAAATTTAGTTGTTCTTATTGGTAAGCAGCTGTGAGCTATTCAAGCTTCACAGAGTTCTCTTGATATATATATATATATGGTGGATACATTCAAATCCACCAAAAAGTTTTAAATACTTGTGTTTTTATTACTTTCTGTTTTGATTCATATTTAACTTGTCATTCCGCACTTTGCAAATCAAAACACTGACATATTTATTTTAAGTTAGAACATTTTATAATTCAGAAAAAGTTTCAAGAATTCCAGTCAACCCCCCTTCTGTAATTCTTGTTGCATTGTTAGGGACTAACAAGTTGTTATTTCATATAGAGCACTTGGTCTTATTTTGCCTAATATGGCGTATACCATATCGATTTTTCCAACATCTAGTTTAATAAGAAAATATCTTATTTCGTGAAAAGTAATTTTTCCAGGCCCCTACGGGTGCTCAAAACCCCCACAAAAAATCATATTCTTATTTTTATAAAATCATGGAACTTTCAAATATTTCATATCTTTGCATTTTTGGATTATTCACAATTTTTGGAAAATTTAGGCATATATTTTTGTATTTATTTGTAATTAAAAATTTAAAAATTATTCCTCATAAATTATTAATTAAGGGCCAATTAATTTTATTAAGAGATATAATTAAGGCCTAAATTTTAGTTAGGGGTATTATTTTGTAATTATTAATAGCCTAATTTTTATTAATTAATTATTTAAAATCTTTAAAAATCGGAAAAATTAACCAAAATATTCTGAAATTCAGGTAGGGTTCTTGATTTCGGGTCAAGGAATCAACTATGGTTTTGATCGATTCTGAGCATCAAATCCTATCATTATCCAAATCGATGCTCTTGATTTGTTTAATATGTTTATACCAACAATTTCATATTTTAATTCCCGAATTTTCAATTTTTAATTTCTAGGGTTCTTGACTGATTTTGGGAACTTTTGATTCTAGGGTTATTTGATTGATTTGATTGTTGATATAGCTTTATATAAGTGTGTACAATCGATTTGAGCTATCAAGTACATTAAACGATTCTTGGATAGTGTAATTCGATTCCCGGGGTTTATACTGATTTTTAATTTGTTCGTTTTGATTATAGAGTAATCTGACCCTCCTTTGTCCGGTTCATCTTGGCCCTTGATCTCGTATTCTTCAATATGCATTTGTAGGCTTTCCAATTCAGTGATAGAATTATGTGTTGACTGATAATCTTGGATCTTCAAGTTTTCTGTATTCTAAATTATGAGTTTGTTTGTCGAGATCTCTTTTATTGTGTAGAGATGTCACATATCGATAAGTAAAATAACTTATCGATATCTCAAGTTCTCTACATGGATTTTGACTTTTCGAGGTCTTCAATTATGTACAAGTAGAATGACTTGTCGATATCTCCAGTTCTCTACATAAGCTTTTTGACTTGTCGATATCTCCAGTTTTCTACATAAGGATTTAACTTGTCGATATCTCTAGTTCTCTACATGAGGAATTGACTTGTCGATATCTCCAGTTCTCTACATGCAGATTGACATGTCGATATCTCTTAGGACTTCACTATAATTCATTTTAGACTTCTCGACATACTTCTATACATTCCTAGATCTGTGACTTGTCGATATTTGACTTGGAATATTTTTCCTAGAACAACATTATTCAACTCCAAGTTTCTATACTTCTCTCTGAGGTATTATCAGGATGATCTTCTTCCATAATTTATTCTTTGGCTTAATGGTTGTTCATAGAAAAATCCTCCAGTCTAATATATTTTGCATTTTTACTGAATTAAGAAATACAATTACATAATACAATTAGATTATCATATAACTTATTATTGGCGTTGTCAAGATGACTTAGTCTTGTTATGTATAGATATGTCTTGCACAACAAATTGCTATCAGAGTAAGTTGATTGACATACAAATCAAGATCCGGAGAAAAGGACCAAAATAAACAAGTTCTTGAAAAATATTGAAAACTTTATATTTTAGAATTTTCACTTCTCAAAATTTTTGAATCTTAAATAATTTTGTTTCGTCAAAATGATGAATACCCCAAAAAACGAGCAGCATCAAAGTTCCCATATTTGACAAAGAACATTACAAAAAGATTATTGGTGAGACTGCGTAGTCGTATGAACAGTTACGTGATAACTCAACACGATAACAACACTAGAATAGGGCAGGTTAATAATACTACGTCTATAAAAGAAATCAGGAAGAATGAAGACAAGGAAAATACAAGGAATCAGAAGATTAGAAGAAGGCTTGAAGTCTGTTTACAGGTCACTGAAAGAAGTTCATTAATATGTTCATGCCTCAGTGAAGATTAAAGGTTAAAGATTTTCAGGATTTCAGAAATGATGAAGATTCAATGTATAAAGTGCTACCAGAAGATTTCAGTGTATTGGCATTGATTGAAGATAAATAGTGTATGAAGCATAGGAATCTGAAGAATTGAAGACAGGGTATAGACAGAGGTTAAAGAAGACAGCTCCAATCTTGAAGTCATACTCACTTACAGGAGTTCATTTATATGTTCAAGCATCAGTGAAGAACAGTGAATGAAGTATTCAAGATTATAGTAGCAATGAAGAAGTTGTCTAAAGTACCGGAAAGGATTCCAGTGAAAGTACATTTGTTTGTTGACAGTCAGTGTTAGAAATAATGGATATTCAACCAATCTGTATCAACTCAGAAACACGAGTCAAATTGAATTAGGTTCTCTCAATGCTAGTTGTTTGTGAACCAGACCAGTGCACCAAACATCAGTATACAAGAAGGGAGTTTAATTTAATTACAGAAGAAGGTGTTGATATATTGAAGAATGGTTTGACAAGAGCAAGAATATTCTAAGTCACAACAGTCTTCTACATGGTCGCCATAGAGCTATATACAAGGATAATCTATGGTCGCCACAGAACTGGTCGCCATAGAGAATTTCTCTAAGGCAACACAGTGGTCGCCATAGAGCCTAGTCACCATAGAAGAAGACACAGTGGCTACATGGTCGCCATAGAATCCCTAGTCGCCACAAGTCTAGAAATAGACTAAGTGTCTATCAGTCGCCATAAAACTCTGTCGCCACAGAGTTTTGTCACCACAGAGAACGCACAAGGGAAACTCTGTCGCCACAGAGTTGTCGCCACAGAGAAGGCAGAAGTGACTCTGTCACCACAGAGCTGTCGCCACAGAAAAATCTCAGGGGATGTTGGTCGCCACAGAGCTCAGTCGCAATACAGATATTCATTGATTCATTTACAGCAATTCAAGGATTTGTGTGGACACAGAAATGCCACCTGACCAATTGAATTGATATAAGTATACACTTTAAAGCAGAACAAAAAGGTGAGGAGTTCTGTTCATCTTCTCTCTCACGGGAGGAGATGAAAACTAGAACAAAGATTTATAGAGAAGCTCTGGCACCTTGTATCCATTTAACTTCTTACCGGAGTAACGTTATAATGCCCGATTTAACTCTTGTATATTTTTAGGGGCATTATAATTGTTACCCAGTAATTAAATCCTTAGACAAACAAAAGCTAGATCATTATATAGGATTTGATTTGTAAATATTTGTAGAAGCTAGGAACCTTATTGTTCTTATATTGTAGCCGGTTAATTTATTTATCGGAGTGTAGCAACACCCCTCGCGGATTTATATATGAATATATATTTCCCCGAATATCTTGTGTTCCTTATTTTTATCGTTCCAAACATTATTCTTCTCAAGAATACGAAACCACTAATCGAGCACTAAATATTTTATCCGCTAAAGATTCGAAAGAATTTTTAATTTAGTGATTATCGTATTAAACCCCCCTTTACGATAATTTGGGACCTAACAATTGCTATCAGAGCTTGTTGATCGATATATAGATCAGATCCGGTGTGTCAGCCCAAACAATCAAGTTCTCATATTTTCAGATTTTTTTAATTTTCAAAAATTATCAACTTTTAAGATTTTTGAATTTTAAATAATTTGGACTTAGCCATAATTAAGGGTACTCAAGGATTGGTAGACTCAGGATTCCTCTGGGCTTTTAAAGTGATGATTCCAGATTATATAGTCACACAGTGGTTTGTACCAATGCTATATTTATCCTGGAATCAATGAGATCAAATAGGCAGGAATTGTGGAGGTCAGAGAGAATAGCGGGGACATAGAGATATCTCAGTTACATGCAGTATAGTTGGAACCTCAGGACAGAATGTAAGAGTTACTGATAGTTGAATCAGAAGAAGCTCAGGTAGAACTACTTGAGAGACTGGACGTCGGGGCAGTATTTCACTTGTCAGGGAAGTTTAGTCGCATCAGATTCACAAGGAATACTTATGCTATATCCAAGGATCAAGCCTATCTATTCCGAAGCAAAGACTTTTACAGATTCAGTTCAAGAGGTAGTTACAAGACTAAGATTGAGACATATACAAGATTTGATAGCTACAGTTATGACAAGACATATGTGTCAAGTAACTATCAGGGGTTTTGCTACAACAGAACAAGAAGCTTGAAAAACAAGGATGAGTAGGGATTCAGTTGAAGAGTTGAGACAAAGGTGGAATGTTTTCTTAGGGAAGCAGCCAGTCAAAACTTATAGTGCATGGGAAAGAGTTGGGATGGATCAGATGATGAGAATCATGAATATTTTGCTTTCATAGCAATTTCTAAAGATGATCCAACTCACATATCTCAGGTTTCAATTTCTTGAACCACTGCAATATTTTGCTCTCAATATTCAATGCATAATAAGATTTTAGTGTTTAAATATTTAATACTCGCACAAGCATGATAGCATCACACATAGATAATGTTGAGTTAGTTCACTAGATTATTTTTCTCGTAACTAGGATTGATATTTAACTTGTGAATGTTACTTTAGATGATCTTAAATAATTGTTTGAATATTTGTTGAACATGACTAATTTCTTTAGTGAGGTATATGTTGTCCAGCATATAAGACCTTTGTTTATGCTTATCTCATGTATCCTATTACAATGTGATTTATTCATTTGATCCTGAATTATTTGTTAAGATGTGTTAGTTTATAATTGGATTTAGATAGCTAGATGAGATTCTTCAACAGTATTGGACTAGATAGAATTAGTGATTTATTTGTTAATTTTGTTTGTTCCATATCGTGCCTGTCTTGTTTAATTCTTATGTGTAATGTTTCTGAATGAATGCCATGTATTCTTGATACAATTCTTGCTTAATAATAGTAAAACATGTTTAGGATTACAATAGGGCAAAGATTGCTAGTCTTCCTTATGTAAGGTTGGAACCATTTTTCCCCTAGCCTAGAGACAAATTCGTCAAGGGTAGTAAAATGGAGAAAATGGTCAGTCAAAGATAAGAATTGGCATGATAAGGTTGCAGCTGTTGTTATCTTTGTTCATAATAATATCGCTAATCCATCTGGACCCAAACTGATAAGTTGGGTACCAAGAACTGTTAATCCATTTGTGAGTGCAGGATATAACAGGTAAATTGATTCATATGAATTCTTGGTAATTCATACTCAAGGCATATAATCAAAGAAAGAGCCTCACAATCAAATGTGATTGACAAAAGCTATTCCGGCAATAATCTTTGGAAGATGACAGCAAAGGTTTTCATTACGGGATAAGCTATGCAGAAAAGGGATGTCATCATGGATTCAACAATTGATATCACTGATAACAACTAATTATTAGAGTCATTGATAACAATTGAAGCAACTTTCTTGCTGGAAAATCAAGGCACAAATCCTCTTATTAGACAGTTCTGTATCAAAGGAAAAAATGTCAATTCAATGAAGGATTAGTGTCTCATCTGAAGCAAGAAGATTGAGAAGCTTGCTCTTGTTATAGTAAGGAAAGGAAATGCTCGTGGCTAGACTGGAAACTCTGAAAAGGTGAAGTCAATGGTTTCTACTGTAAAGCTTCATTTGACAAAAGTTTAGCTATGGCATTAGAAGCTCTCACCCTTGAACATCAACTCAAGGAACTCTTTTGTAAAAAGGGATTAATGAGAGGACTGCCTCATCTTGAATTCAGAAGATGGTAAATGTGAGGCATGTCTGAAAGAGAAGTCAAAGACAACATCACATCAAGTAAAGATATACCTTAGTGATGGTGGTTGACTACTCTTATGAAACAAAGTTGTTGTTCGTGCATTCTCAAGACAAGACATCACAGATAGTGATTGATCATATCAGGAGATCAAACTGGAAGCAACAGTAGAGACATATTTAGCACTGGGAGCTCCGTGTCAGAATGGAGTGGTACAAAGGAAGAACCAGAACTTGGTTAAAGCTATAAGGGAAATATCAAGCTAATCAATACTTTCTGAATACCAAGGGGCTGGAGCAGTCAAAACAGTTTGCAACAAGTAAGATCAAGCCTTGATCGGGATGTATACATGAAGACCACTAATGAGTTAATGGCCTATAGAAGCAAACACTGAATAACCTGAAAGTGCTTGGAGAGAATTTTTTACAGAAGCAAATAATGAAATATTTTCAATTGTTTGAAGATCTTGGCATCTGCAGCTAAGACTTGTAAGGATATTCGTTATGGCTACTCAGTGGAGTCTACAACCTACAGGACATTTATGGTTGATCAACAGAAGCTGATTAAAAGTCTAAGTGCACAGTTCAACAACTCAATGCTCCAAGCTGTTACAGGAGAAAATTAATGGTATTGATGATTCATATCCAAGTAGTGGAATGGCAGTGCATAACATAACTCATTATTTAAATGAAGTCAGTCAGCAAGGGTAGGATCTTCAGGAAATTCCAGTAACAGCATAGGGGGAGAAATAGAAGGATCAATTAGTCAGATATAACACCACATTGAATATCAAGAGGACACTATAAGAACATATCTGCTGAGATAAAGGGTTTGATGTCAATATTATTCCCAGAGTCTAGTTCTTAAGTGATCAAGATGGTGGAATAATGATTAGCAGGGCTACTGAGTGCGAATGATAATTTTTCCAGTTCTCTATATGTAGAAGAAACTAAGAAAGTTACAGAAGCTCTAATAGATCTAGATTGATTGGGTGATTACAAAGCAAGATGAACTCAATCAGTCAGCAAGAAGATTGTAGAGAAGCTGGTATCCAAACCAAATGACAGTAGTGTAATTGGTACAAGGATAACCAGAAGTCAAAATTGGATGACAATGGCATTGTTACGAGGGACAAGGCCAAACTGGATGCTAGGTTTTTATCTGGAAGCAGTATCTGACAGAAATCACCAGTGATGAGACTTGAGGATATTACGACATATCAGGCACCTGATGCATATTACACATGGAATTGGACTCTAGTAGATGTGTACAAGTGCACTCCTGGTTAGTGAGTCAAAAGAGGAAGTCAATGCACAACCGTTCATGAACTTTGCAGTAGCAGATCTATTGGATTATGCATATCTCTTCTTCACAATCTCACTTCAGGTTGGTATGAACTAGTTTATTACTCAAGAAATCGTCAAGGATATGGTATGGCACTCTAACTGAAGTTACAGTTTAATATGATTTAGTAGAGTGGTCATATTAATAACTCTCTAATCACTAAGCACAACCATAATGTTATATATGTGTAGTGATATAAATGGTAATGTTATATGTTGGTCTACTAACGAAGACTTGTGCAAGATTATTTTCTAAGTTATTGCAGAGTAGGTATAGAGGAGCATGTTGGAAAGGTTACAATTCTTTTTGGAATTACTTCAAGCAAGCCATTAGAATAATTCTTTTAGGAGCTCAAGCAAGCTAAAAGAACAATTCTTTTAGGAGCACAAGTAAACCAAAAGAATGATGGCAATACAAGTAAGTTAAGGATCTTTTTAAGATGCAAAATTTGGAAGATTCTGAACATGCCAAGACTACTTACCAACAGAAACCACTAAAGCTTGATCAATGCTACTCAGGTATAATGACAAGCTATAGAGGTATGACAAGCTCACTCTTTTACTCAAATGCTAATAGACAACATGTAATGTTCTCAAGATGCCAATGTGCAAGGTTCCAAGTGGATCGTAGAGAATCCAATCGTATAGCTATTAACAAGATTATTAGATATCTTAAGGGACTACCAACTATTGGAGTAAAGTACCCTAAAGATATTATGCTTAACATGTTTGACTATATAGATACAAATTATGTAGGTTGTAAGAAAGATAGGAGAAGCATCTCTGAAGCTGTCAACTTAAGTGACAGGAGAAGCATCTCAGGAAGCTGTCAACTTCATGGAAGAAGATTGATTTCTTGTTATGATGAGAAACAACTTCAAATCCAACAACTCTGTGGAACACTCTATGACAAGGCACCTTCACACCAGGTATCATTACTTTCGAGAACATGTCATTTAGTCAAAGAATCACTTGCAGAAACACTTATTAAATCACTTGTTAAAGTTAATTTTTTTCAAGATTGGTTTGTAAGTGTGGGATATCATTCATTGCATATTAGCTGGAAATCCCATCTGTAAGGAATTCTTCATATAACTTCACAAGTATTAAATCTTTAATATTTAAAGGACTTGTGAATTTATCATTAATCAAGTACCTCGTACTTAGTGCTACTATCTTGATTATCATGATTACAATGTCATATACATTTGTGGTAGTTAAGTATTATAGCATTAAGTTTGAATACTATTTTAATTGATTTAAATTATGACTGTACACAATTTCATTCTATATCAGTCTCATAATTTAAATTATATTAAAATAATTGGCAGCATATTTATTTGTATCATGTACAAATAATTGTGGTACTTTTAGTATTAGTGATATTATTTAGAATTTTTTTTCTAAGTAATCAATGCTTATTTCTAAAATCACTAATATTGAAAGTTGAAGTATTCTAAGTCATGTGTATAAAACTCTTAATATTTTATATGCTTAGGAAGTATTTCTAAAATTACTAATTATCCAGAGAGTGATTGCCATGTATATGAATCATATCTCCTTTTGGTGATTATTCAAAGATAATTATAAATATTTAAGTGCTAATATCTACCTCATAGATATTTAGTATTTATTTATTTAATATTTATTTTGGGTAGTTTGGATTATGGAAATTGAAGCAATTCAATGATGTTATTTGCTCCATAATTCAAACTAACTTAAAATAAATAAGCAGCATGATTGATTATAACTAAATTTGTCAACAATTGATATCTAGTATATTGATTGTAACTTATGTGTTATAAGTTAATTATGAGATTTTGGTTTTAGTGAATTTAGCAATGCTTATATCTCAAGAATTCACTGAAATCAGAATCATGTTTGTAGCATGATTAGTTGTGTGCTAGTTCTTGACTCAGATCAGTCAATGATACTTAGTTAAGAGTTTAACTATGAACTAATTGTGAAGTATTAGTATTTGTGACATTACTTAGAACTCCTCTAAGTAATCAATGTTTATCCTCAGTCACTTATACTAATATAAAAAGTGTAAAAATATATCTTGAAGTACAACTATGGTCAATGAGGATTTTGCTTTACTAGAAGTAACCATATGTTGTTCACCTAGAATAATTTTTATACTTATTTACAAATTCCTGAACACTCTGATAATAGATGCAATACTCAATGGATCAAAGTATATGGAACTTAGAATATTTTTATAAGATTGCAAACAAGTCAATGTTGGTTAATGTTGCTTTATTTATCGAACCAACATTGTTTGAGATATTACAGTTGTTAGGAGTTAACAATTGTATAGAATATGATATTGAATGCTAATATCTAGTTGATAGATAATTGGTATTTTAATTCATTGATATCTTATTTTAATATTTAAAATAGGATGCAACATAATTATTAGTATCCAAAGTACTTGACAAGTATCAGAAAATGATATATTGTTAATATTTTGTTGCAGATAATTGTGAGATTTTAAGTTATAGTGGATTTATATGAGTTGCTATATCTGACAGATTCACTACAATTTGAAATCAGCAACATAGTCCTTCTTTTTAAGATTATTTATCAATAAACAATGTTGTTGGTAATAGTTTTATAAAGATAGATTATGGAGATTTTGACATGAATGAGAATAGACTTTACCCTAAGCGATTAATGCTTTTACAAAAACCATTCATATTGAAAGACAAAAAAAAATTCTTCTTAATACTGATAGGTCATCAGTCTGTGTCTTATCAAATCATTTATCTTTTTAGGCATAAAACAGACTGGTGCACTCGAACAGTTTTAGAAGAAAATCAAACTTCTTTCTACTTTAGTGATTGCTTATTTCATTTAAATCATTTTGAAATCACTATTGTACATTATTTCTCTCAAAAGATTAAATGCATAATTTTCATTCATTATAGATCTTAAGTGCATTTTATCTTTATATTGCCATATGATCTGTGATATAGGTTGAGCCTCCAATGGCATTCTTTCATTGATAGTCATGAGGTTAAAAACCCACAACTTCTTTCCGAAACTGTAAAGACAAACACAGAAACAGAACCAACCAACACTCTCTTACCACTGAAATGAAGTATGAATGAGCGTGAGGGAGAAAGTGCCCTAGTGCACCACATAAGGAAGGTTCTGAAGTCAACCCAGCAGCTCTGTCTCCTACAAAGATGAGTAGTATTTAAACAAAGACAACTGCTAGCCCCCATACATCTTCTCAAAAAGATGTAATGGCTGAAAAGGCACAAAATATTAACTAGATTCATCCTCTCAACAGGGTGCGTCTATTGAAATCGCCTGTCGGCTAGGCTATTCGATGTAGTGTCACCACCTCAAACATGAACAGTTCTTGATGCACAAGGTAGGTTACACACACAAAGGATGAGTTGACGGAAACAAGAGTTTCGACCATTTTACGGTCAGATTCGATTGTTCAAGGTTCTTTAATGAACCAATTGCCTTTACAGGTGTCAGGAGAGGATATTGATCCAATAGCCATATGTCAGTGGTCAGTGTATACCTCCCCAGGACTAATAAACCCGGATCCATCTGCGGATAGTGGATCTGACATAGGTGCAGATCGGCAACTTATTGACAATGATTCAGATTTTACCTGATGAGTCACAAGGAAATGTCTTCACAGAAATTAGAAGGGAACTTTGATCTTTATGCTAAATTCTTTGGATCATTGTTTACCTTCCCAGAGTTCAAATCTGGAACCCTAAAAGGGAAACTAGAAACTTGTAGATTATGACTCAGATTCATCTGACGAGTCTAACAAGGATGGGGATTTGCGAACTCCCATTGCACCACCTGTGACCTCCTTAAGGATGGCTAATGTGATTTTCCTTGCAGGTGCAGATGGATTTTGGAGCTATGAGAGGAGTGATACACTTGTGAGAATGAGTGTAAACACGAGTGGAGAGAAGAGTAAAACACATGTGAGGTACACGAAACAGAATTACACACTCACAGTGAGGAAAAAAGAGAACCATCACATCCCATTCCCTATCCCTAAACTTAGTTCTTGATACTTCGGGTCTCGAATCTGTTTATGATTGGAACCTATCTATTAGGGACCTAACATTTACAGATTGGATTAAAATACTTCGAGATCTAACAAGTTGGGAGCTAACAATTGGTAACAATTGGTAACAATTGGTGATCTCACATTTGGGAGGTATAAGGAGTTGGGAAGATTGGTGAACATGATGATCAATAGTAAAGTCATTCTTGCAGCATTTAACGGGACATGATTGATCAGACTCTGACTTGTTATTTCTTTTCCAAACCAAGTGAAATATGAGAACTCCTTCAGACAACAACATACATTCTTTCTCTAAGGGGGAGATAAAAGCTTATATAATAGTTTGGAGGATTCCTCAACTAAGGGGGAGAAATAGTAGGGGAGGAAAGAAAAAGGTAAAGCACATGTACACTACACCACGCCATTGTTGTTTGTAACTACGGATCCTATTGTACGGGAGAGGTGGTAAACACAAGGTGATTTCCTAGTGATCAGAAGAAGTGGTTTGGTTCATCACTATTCTTCGTAATGGGAGAAGCTGTTTTCCAAAAGGGGAGTACCATTGGTTTTTATCTGTGAATCCTATTGTACGGGAGAGGTGGTAAACGAAGGTGATCTCCTTTAAGTAGTTGATTCTCATAGGAGGCGAAGCAAGAGAGATATGCGCTTCTCAACAGGAAATGTGGTTGTACAAAAGAAGTTGCTGATAATTACTTCAAGACTGAGAAGTGTTATCTGTAAGATATTTGAAGAACCAAGGAAATGGAGATGAAACTACTTGAAGATCAGTTCAGTGCTGAAGGAACAAGCATCTTTCATTTCAGTTACTAAAGAAATCTGGAAATATAGTATTTGATCCAGAAAACCAGTAGCATTATTTACAAGTCATGGTACTTTACTTTTTCTAGTTGTTAGTTAATTTATCCTCTCTATTTAATTTGTTTGTTAGGTTTAACAATCAAATAGGGGGAGATTGTTGGTGAGACTGCGTAGCCGTATGAACAGTTACGTGATAACTCAACACGATAACAACACTAGAACATGGCAGGTTAATAATACTACGTCTACACAAGAAATCAGGAAGAATGAAGACAAGGCAAATACAAGAAATTAGGAGATTAGAAGAAGGCTTGAAGTCTGTTTACAGGTCACTGAAAAAAGTTCATTAATATGTTCATGCGTCAGTGAAGAATAAAGGTTAAAGACTTTCAGGGTTTCAGAAATGATGAAGATTCAATATGTAAAGTGCTACTAGAAGATTTCAGTGTATTAGCATTGATTGAAGATAGACAATGTATGAAGCATAGAAATCTGATGAATTGAAGACATGGTATAGACATAGGTTAAAGAAGACAGCTGCAGTCTTGAAGTTATACTCACTGACATGAGTTCATTTATATGTTCAAGCGTCAGTGAATAACAGTGAATGAACTATTCAAGATTGTAGTAGCAATGAAGACGTTGTCTAAAGTACCAGAAAGGATTCCAGTGAAAGTACATTTGTTTGTTGACAGTCAGTGTTAGAAACAATAAATATTCAACCAATCTGTATCAACTCAGAAACACGAGTCAAATTGAATTAGGTTCTCTCAATGCTAGTTGTTTGTGAACCAGAGCAGTGCATCAAATATCAGTATACAAGAAGGGAGTTTAATTTAATTACAGAAGAAGGTGTTGATATATTGAAGAATGGTTTGACAAGAGCAAGAATATTCTAAGTCATAACAGTCTTCTATATGGTCGTCATAGAGCTATATACAAAGACAATCTATGGTCGCCACAGAACTGGTCGCCATAGAGAATTTCTCTAAGGCAACACAGTGGTCGCCATAGAGCCTAGTCGTCATAGAAGAAGACACATTGGCTACATGGTCGCCATAGAAGCCCTAGTTTCCATAAGTCTAGAAATAGACTAAGTGTCTATCAGTCGCCATAGAACTCTATTGCCACAGAATTTTGTCGCCACAGAGAAGGCACAAGGGAAACTCTGTCGCCACAGAGTTGTTGCCACAGAGAAGGCACAAGTGACTCTGTCGCCACATAGCTGCCGTCACAGAGAAAGCACAGGGGATGTTGGTCGCCACTGAGCTCAGTCGCAATACAGATATTCATTAATTCATTTGCAGCAATTCAAGGATTTGTGTGGACACAGAAATGCCACCTGTCCAATTGAATTGATATAAGTCTACACTTTGAAGTAGAACAAAAAGGTGAGGAGTTCTGTTCATCTTCTCTCTCACGGGAGGAGATGAAAACTAGAAGCAAAGATTTATAGAGAAGCTCCGGCACCTTGTATCAGTTTAACTTCTCACCGGAGTAACGTTATAATACCCGATTTAACTCTTGTATATTCTTAGGGGCATTATAATCGTTACCCAGTAATTAAATCCTTAGACAAACAAAAGCTAGATCATTGTATAGGATTTGATTTGTAAATCTTTGTAGAAGCTAGGAACCTTATTGTTCTTAGATTGTAGCCGGTTAATTTATTTACCGGAGTGTAGCAACACCCCTCACGGATTTATATATGAATATATATTTCCCCGAACATCTTGTGTTCCTTATTTTTATCGTTCCAAACACTATTCTTCTCAAGAATACGAAACCACTAACCGAGCACTAAATATTTTATCCGCTAAAGTTTCGAAAGAATTTTTAACTTAGTGATTATCGTATTCAACCCCCCCCCCCTTCTACGATAATTCGGGACCTAACAAAGATGATCATGTTCATAAAAGCTTCAGATCCACTATACATCGGGATATTACAGAATGATCCTTCAGTTCCGATGAAAATAGTAAATGAATCAACATCAGCCACTAGCGAAAAAATTCCTCAAAGAACTACCCCAAAGGACTCTTCCAAATATATTGACGCTGATAAGTAACTTATCCGTCTGGATACAAGTCTTTAACTCATTATATTTAAATCGATCGAAAAAGATATGAGTCATCAAATAATGTGTAGTAATAGTGCAAAGGAAATCTGGGATACGATTAAACTTTGAAAGGAATGCACTGTAAAAATGAAGGAAAGAAAATTGGTGTCCTAACATCTCAATATGAAGCGTTTAAGTCACACCCTGGAGAAAAGTTATCTTCAATTTTTTAGAGATTTACTAAACTGTTAAGCAAGCTGAAATTACAAAGAAAGTCTTATCCCTTTCACGAGACAAACAAGAAGTTCTTACTGGCTCTACCTTCTACCTTGAGCAGAAGAATACATCCATAAGGGAAATAAATAATTTTATAATCATGCCCCTAGATGTTATTTATGATAAATTAAAGACGTACGAGCTGGAACAAAAATAAAGAGCTATAATTTATGGTTCTTCTTATGTAACTAGTAAGAGCCTGGCACTTGAAAAAAGCACTTCACTTGTGGCCAGTGAACCTGAAACTTCGGAAGTTAAGGTTGTGCTCCTAAAGTTGGTGAGGAGTTCATTAAAGCTGAAATTGGGGAAGCTGACCCTGATGCAGATGAGAGTGAATTCTACACCCCAGATGAACTTTAGAAGTTAAAAGATAAATATATGGCTTAAATGATATCTATATTTAGTCACGTTTATTTCATGAAAAATGACAACTACAAGTCCAAGGGTTCAAGAAGGAGATATAATAAAGGAAGCTACTCGTCAACATCTGGCTCAAGGAGGGTCCAAGTAAAAGTCGGTTTATCGAAGCAAAACAAGATGTTACATCTGTAATGAGTTAGGGCATTTCACCTCATATTACAGGAATTCTAAGCAAGCAAAAAGTAAGGAATCCTATTAAAGGAAATAAACTTACAAAAATTTGAAACGACTGAATGAGAAGCTAAAATAGGAATTGAAAGCAATGGTTGCTCAGCACAAAGAAAAATGGTACATAACTGATGGCAAAACCAGGAATGATACTGATTCAGAAAAAGAGGGAGAATATAAAAAACTTGCAATCATCGCAGACTCTTCAGAGGAATCACCCAAACCATCTCAGGTTCCCACTCTAACCACCATTGACATGTCTAATTCTGAGCACAAATATACTGTTCATGAACTTACTTTAGAATTTTTTTTAATGTTCATACAAGAATGCAAGCATATGATACCGAAAATGCTAATATACTTCAAAAGAAAAATCTTGAATCTAAAAACGAAGAACTAGGATTGCTTATGGTATTAGTAGAGGACCTTAAAGAGAAGAATGAGTACGTAGAAAATATGGTTAAATGTAATGATGAAATAGAAGTCATTCTTATAAATCAGATAGCTAATCTAAATTTATAATTGAAGGCTTTTCAGAATTCTGTTAAGGTGTCCAAAGAGATTATAATTAGTCAATGGATAAGCACAAAGGATGTTATAGGACTTGATAATTTTAATAGGGCTGTTACGAAACATGCTGTTATTTTAATGACATTTATTTTTGTCAATGAAAAGATACCATATGTTATCAAGGATGTATAATCTCCATTGTTCACCACATCTGTTTCAGAATTATTGGATGGAGTAAGTTTGTCGATCCAAGAGAAATTTGCTTATTTAGGATAGGAAGGTAAAAATGAACAAAGTGCTAATGTGCAAAAGTAAAAACATAAAACATTTCAGAAATCAGATAAATTGAAAGTTTTAAAACTCATCACCATAAATTGAAAAAATAGCACTTTTTCTCATGAAAGTCGACCTAACTTACGTTCTTGAAAACTAAAAATAACACCAAAATTTAAATTTGAAACTCATGTCACCATTTTACCCAGTTTTCTTGTTTGTTTTTAGGTGATATAAAGACCTAATTCTTCAGATTGTGATATTATAGGCCTTTTTTGTTCAAATTATGATAAAATTGTAATAAAAAGGTACAACACATCTGGGACGGAGGGAATATATAATGGGCGATGGTGAAAAATACTCATTTTTTGGGTGAAATTGCTCAAAATACCCATTTTCAAAACATATGACTGAAAATACTGTTTTGGTTACGCATTTCTTAATTGGATAAGTGTAATACGTATTTAGGAATGAGTATATAAGAAAATTACTAAAGATTTACATTTTCAGTTTGGGTATTACATTTGAAATACGCATTTCATAAAAAAAATGGATATTCATTTGACAAATGTGTATCAAATACAAAATAGGATACTCAAATGACAAATGCGTATCCCAAACTATATTTTTAGTCATCGGCCATAAGTATAGGTATTTTCGGTCATTTGCACCAAAAAAAATTATTTTTAACATTTCTTCATAATTGCAAAGTAAAAAGTTATTCCTTAAGAATTTCTAATACTTGAAAAACCAACCAGCAATCAGATAATTAATTATTTAATTCTTATGCTGGCTCACTTTGATGAAGAATTGCTATTAGAAAAATGGAGAAAAGATGTTTACCCCAACAATCTGCGTTGACTACAAAAACAGATTCACCACTAAATTGCGTAGTATGAAAGCTTGAAGTAATCAAAAACCAATAAATTTAAGATGGAGAGTAGTTCTGTAACGATGAAGGATAATGAGGTTCTTGAGTGTATTGAAAATGTGACTAGAAATGCGAGTAAAATTCAGAAGCAAGTTCTTTGTGAAATACTCACTCGAAATGCAGGTGTCGAGTATTTGCAGCGTACTGGCCTTGATGGACGCACTGACATTGATAGTTTCAAGAAGTTTGTTCCCATCATCACTTATGAAGATATTCGAACCGATATCAACCGAATTGCCAACGGTGATAAATCTCCCATCCTATGTTCTCAGCCCATCTCAGAGTTCTTGACAAGGTGCGTTAGTTAGCAGTATATAATTGTGTGTGTGTTTTTTATTTAGGAGATCGTGATCTTCTACCTTGCTTGTCATCTCAACTTTTGCCTTAGCTATGTCGGTACCTACAGAAGTGATAAACCTCGAATTCTTTGTTAAGTTACCACTGCCAAGTCTCCTTAGGAGTTGACTTGTATATTTGTTTTTATGTGTTTATAACTTTTAAGTTGGTGCCTATACAAGCCTCTACTATCTTAAGTTGTTAGGAGGACTTAGTACCTAAATCGTGCTTATATGTAACATAATGCGCCTTCGTTACCATGATAAGTTAACAATTCTCCTAAAATGTTACAAGTTACAAAGTTATAGGAAAGTTCCTCATATTAAAATTGTTGGTTCAATAAGTGATCACAACAAAATATGGACTTGTTTGCAGCAAGTGGATTTTACTCGTGTATTGTTATTTGATGACCTTTCTTTTCTGTTTGGGGTGCAGCTCTGGGACATCAGGAGGAGAGAGAAAATTGATACCCACCACTGAAGAAGAGATTGAAAGGAAGTCATTTTTCTGTAGCCTTTCAATGCCTGTGATGAATCAGGGTTTTCCTGGTTTAGACAATGGGAAAGCAATGTATTTCATTTTCTTAAAATCCGAGTCCAGGACTCCTGGTGGCCTCCTGGCTCGTACAGCGGTAGCAAATTTCTACCAAAGTACACTTTCAAGAAACAGGGGTTCTGAAAATGAACTCCATTCAAAGTACACTAGCCCAAATGCAGCTATTCTCTGCCTAGACAACTACCAAAGTATGTACTCACAATTTCTATGTGGATTATGTCTCCGCAAAGAAGTTGTTCGAGTTGGAGCCTCATTTAGTTTCACCTTCATCCGAGCCATTCAGTTTCTTGAAACCAACTGGTCATTATTGTCTAATGACATTCGGACAGGAACTCTTAACCCTGCTATAACAGATCAACTGTTGAGAGAATCAGTACTCACGAAAATCCTTAAACCTGACCCAGTTTTAGCAGATATTATTGATGCTGAATGTAGTAAGAAGTCATGGAAAGGGATCATAAGAAGTTTGTGGCCAAATACAAAGTGCCTTGAAGTTGTTGTGACAGGGACCATGTCACAGTATATACCAACTCTTGAATATTATAGCAATGGGCTTCCTATTGTGAGCTCTACTTATTGTTCTTCGGAGTGTTTTTCTGGTGTTAATCTTAATCCTATTTGCAATCCTATTGATGTCTCGTATACCCTCATTCCGACCATGGCCTTTTTTGAATTTTTTCCTGTGCAAGGAAGCAATATGGCTGGTGATGCAAGTTCTAATGTTGAAGCAACGATTAATGAGAAGGCACAAAATAAGTTGGTTGATCTTGTTGACGTTAAGCTTGGAAAAGAATACGAGCTTGTGGTCACTACCTATGCTGGTAAGTTGATTCTGCAACAATAAGTCCAGTAAGAACAAATAAAAAAGGAAAAGATAACTGATTCTAGATTGGTTGAAATATCACTCACACCCCTATCTAAGTCTGTATTGCATATTTGTTATTGGCATTACTATAATTGTTTAAAAAGTGCAGGTCTTTACAGATATAGAGTGGGAGATGTGCTAAGAGTTGCTGCATTCAAGAACGAGGCTCCCCAATTCAACTTCATCTGTCGAAACAATGTTGCTCTAAGCATTGAAGCTGACAAAACTGAGGAATCTGAGCTGCAAAGCGCAGTAGAGAAAGCTGTGATGAATCATTTGAGTCCACTTGATGTGAATTTAGTTGATTATACTGCCTATGCAGATACAAGTACAACTCCAGGACATTATGTTATCTTCTGGGAATATAATGTGTTCAACGGTGGATCAATAACTACAAGCCAAGTAGTTCCATCTTGGGTCTTTGAGGATTGTTGTCTTGATATTGAAGAGTCACTCAACAGTGTGTATCGACAAGGTCGTGTAGCGACTAAATCCATTGGTCCGCTCGAGATCAAGATAGTAGAAAAAGGGAGTTTTAATGAAGTGATGGATTATGCCATCAGCTTAGGTGCTTCATTAAGCCAGTACAAGACTCCTAGGTCCCTGAAGTTGGGACCAATTGTTGATCTTTTGAACTCAAAGGTGGTGTCTAACTACTATAGTCCAAAATGTCCAGCGTGGGATCCTAGCAAGTTTGTAATGTAAGATGGCTATCATTTTGCACTCAAAAAACGTTTTCGGCGCCTTCAAACTTTTTTCCCCTTAGGTTTGGAACAGTTTACTCCTTTTGCAACGCTCTCCTGAATTCTCACATCCTTGCTAAGTCTACTGTATATGTTTCTTTGTTCCTCTAAAATAATTTTGTTGAGCCTGTTTGCAATCTGCTACAATGTTCAGGGCATGCCCTGATTGATTCTTATATAAAATGCTTTGTAATTAAATAATAGTAGAGGCGTATGAGCGAAAGTATAATAAACTGCAGAAATACAATTTGAATAGTTGTGGCAAGAAAATGAATCACTAATAATTACTATTTGAAACGGTTAAAATGAGTGCTACTGACCTTGAACCAAACTGGAATATAGGTAAAATCGAGTGGGTCATTTAACTTGTGTTTAGCAAGGAAAAAAAATTAGACATCAACCAGTATCAATACCGTACTAGCAAGCCAAACTTCAACTCCCAATGTTTTAACCAAAAGGAAAAAAAAGGGAGACACCGATCTCATTCTTAATAGCATTCATATCTAATTCAAAGTAATAATTGTTTCAGAACAATTAGTTTGCCATCTAAGATACAGTAGGGAACATAACCAAAGGCTTTCTGCATAAAGTAAAGCATAGGCTCTTAAAAAACCAAGTTACAATTGCAGAAAACTGTAAGGGGGGGGGGGGGGGGGTCAGGACAAAATTGGACTTGTAACAGTTGCCTAGCTCTGTCAAGTCGAGTTGCTCAGACTTTTTGTGATTTATTTGGGCGACTCGAATAATCATTATCCCTGGAACGTGGGTGCTTTCCATATGATTGTCTCCCACCTCTGTACGACTTTCCACCCCTGAGAAAAAAAAAACAATCTTTTTAGAGAATTTTCTTTTTGCATTCTCAGCACTTCCCGGGGACTTGCAAATAGTCACAAAGAATGTTCATTTCTCCATAAATCTGATAGTAAAACCAGATTAACATATAAAGTCTACCAAATAGACTACATTAATAAAAGGAACATTTACAGATTGAAGGTGGGAAACAGGCCAGTAGAATATATCCTACCTTCCGTGATTGTCCTTATATTTCTCCTGATTCCCACGAAGTAAATCCCAGTACGTTTTTTCAGCCTCTCCTAAAAGGACATATTGCTTCAGGTAAGATTTAGAATGCAGCCACGAATATATATACACACACATATACATGTTATCAAAACATGAAGAGCCAATCTAAATAAAACGACATAGGAAAAAATTGATAAAATTAATGGAAGTGAGAAGGACTAAATCAACTCCATAAAGCAGGCTACATTTTACTGTTGCTATTATACAGCACTTTAAGCTCTTCCATATCTCTCAACACCTATTCTTTTACTGATAACCAAAATTCTACGATCAACTGTTTCATTGGCCATCTTAGTCCTTTTCGTTAGGTAAATGAATAGAAGAAAAAGAAACCTACATCCACATTTCGAATAACACACATGAATAGAACAGTCTACAACATTGCAAATAAAGTTAAGAATGCTGCCTACCAGTTACAGGATCTAATATGGCGACATAATTTTTCACCATCAAACCACCTTCTTCAGCAAGTACGGCAGCAGCACGCGCTTTCTGTGCTGCACCTGCTTCTTCGAATCTAATGTATCCTGATTCAGCTCCCATTGTGAAATCAATAAACTGCAGAAGAAAAATACATATATTAGATATTACAAATATAGCTTTAAACAATAGCCAGTAACAAATTATATCTCCTTAGTACTAGGTAAAATATAAACATGCAGATATCCAAAACAATATAAAATATTATTGAAGGTTAGAATCAATTTTAAGTTCTAGAAACCAAGTAAAATTTGTTTTTTTAAGGGAAAATGAATTTTTTCGTCACCCAACTTATCGTGTATTTAGAAACTTACCACTCAACTATAATTTTTTTTGTTTTACTCACTAATGTTAGGTTCGGATTTTTTTTAGTCACTAATGTTAGGTTCAGATTTGATTATTAGTATTTTGTCAATTTTATATTGCATTATTAAAATATAGTGATAACTAGTACAAAAAGTGTCATATGTGTCTTATAATAAAGCTTAAATGTGTCTGAGTTTGCTAGATGCATATGGAGAAGTCGTATAATGTCTTAATTATATACGTATGTTATAGGAAGGACGCATATTGGTGTTTTAAACATCTGGTCATAACAGATGTATATACATTATAAACAGACACATAAAATCAGTTCATATATGTCTGTTACTTTTTAGTTGGGGTACTAAGTTCAAAACCAAAATTATTAGGAAGAGGCATCGCAATCCGTACTATAATTATTGGGAAATAAAAAAATAAAAAATTTAATATAATCAAATTAGTAAACTAATCATAAAGTACTTATAAAAAAATAAAAAATTACATATCAATATTTTACCAAACGACACTTTAAAAAACCCAATGAAATCACCAATCACAACTCCTTCATGCAACTCTTACCGACCCAAAATCAAAACTATAAATCATCCATTCTAATAGAATTGTGAAATAAGTATATATATAAACACAAAAATATAATAATGTTGTAATAATCTAAATTTGGTATTAAATCAAACAACTCTCACAAGATATTTATCTACAAACATAGTTTTATAACTTATTTTTAAGATTTTTTTTGTATATAAAAATTTAAACGTTAAATTATTATTTAGAAGAAAAAAATTAAAAATAATTCATGAAACTACATCTTTTAGGAGCCTTAAAATGTTTGTCAAACTCTCATCACCAAGGTAAACGTCTTGGGGACATATGGAGTACTATATATAGGGGGTGTTTGGTTCAATAAATCTGGGTATGAGGTATGGGGTTGGAATGGAGAAAACCCATATCAGGTGTTTGGTTAAAAAAATTTTGTTTTAAAACTCATTCCTGAAACCCATGAGGTATGGGGTTTACAAAACCCATGTGAATAGGTGGGTATGAGCTAAATCAAACTCTTGGGTATCATTTTCATTATTTTCTCTAGTCTTTCTTTTTAACTAAAGTATAATTATTTTTTAGCTCTAGTTTTAATATTGATGAATAAAAAATGTGAATGTATATTTAATTTTCTTAAATACTACGTAAAAATATTTATAAACTCATATTTTAATAAGAAAAATTATCAAAAATACTAGCTTTTTTTATTTATTTCTTTTTGCAATTTTACTATCCTCTAATTTTTTTGGCAAAAATATAGAATCAACCAAAATCAAGCAGACATACAATTAGTTGAATCAAGTTTTTTTTTGTTGCATTTGAGGTTACATGGAGTGACATAAATTCGTCGAAAATTGCATCTAATTGAATCAATTTGCATTAAACAGTATTTTCGTAAAAAATTTGGAAAATAGCATTTTTTTAAAATAAAAAAGTATTTTTGCAATTTTTAAAAAAAAATTATAGTATATTTGTAAAAATATCTTTAGCCTTAGGTATTTTTCAAAAAAAATTATATTTTTAGCCTTACTAATTATGATTGTCAAGTGATCGTGTATAATTTTAGATTTTAATAATAAAATAATGAATTAACAAAAAATAATAATTATATGTCTTTTGATTGTTGATTCCAATTAGTTTATCAAAGAGATATATTCTTATCTTATTTTGAACCAAACAGGTGATATCCAGTATCAAGTTCCAAACCCATACCAGCTTAACCCGATTCCTGATTTCAACCCGATACCACCCAACGAACCAAACGATCCCATAAAGATATAGACATATATCAAATCATTAAAATATTACAGACTACCACTATATTTTAATAATGCTACCAAAAATTAACATAATGCTAATAATCAAATCCGAACCTAACGTTAGTGACTAAAAACAAATACGAACCTAAAATTAGTGAGTAAAAGAAAAAAAATAATAGTTAAATGGTAAGTTCCTAAAAACACGATAAGTTGGGTGACGAAAAAATTTATTTTCCCTTTTTTTAATAATTAACCTTATATGCCTAACAAATGAGTATCTGACTATATGTTCTAACAAATCTCAGGGGTGAGCGAGAATCGAACCCAAAATATGGGACGACAAGAGATAAGCCCTTACCACTTGAGCTATCTCATCGCGCTCGGTAAAATTTGTATTATTTTATACTTTATAGTAATCACAATCTAGTTATAGTTCAGTTTACTTATTTAAGGTTAATATGAATAAGAGATTGTGGCTTGATGATCATTTAGAGCTCTTGCCTTGTTTCCTTTTTTCTTATAAACCCCCTATTCTACCTCTCCATCAATCTCAGACCATTCTAAAACCTGTCCTGCATTGCTAAACTGTCAAAATGAGCTAGAATATAGTTGAAAGCAAGTTCTATATATGAAAGCTACACTGTTAATTTTTAAGTGCATAGGTTATAGGTACAATTTTTGCATCTCCGAGGCATGAAAACTGACAAATGATTAACACTGAACCTTTAGCATATCCTTGATACATACAATGCTTTAGTAGTTATTAATAATATTGTTGCCCTAACTTACAATGCAGTAACCCTTGCTCTTAAGAAAGTTATTTAGTGCCCGTTTGGGAAATCTTAAAATAAGTAACTTATGACTTAAAATGATTAAATGCGAAATAAGTGATAAGTTGATAAATATTTATAAGTTCTATAAGTGTTTGGATAAATTTACTTATAAGTCAGAAGTTTTTTTACTTAAATGAATTAAAATAAATAATTATTAAATACAATTATCTTAGTTCATGAATCTTAAATTAGAAAATATTTAAAAATTTATATTTTAAAATCAAAACTTTAGAAAAAAGTGAAAAAATGAAAATAAGTTGGAAAAAAGTACGTCACTGCCAACTTTCCACTTATCAGCTTATAAGTTGTGAATTCAACTTATAAGTTGGGTCGACAAACAGTCATCAATAAGTTGTCACGAGCTTATAAGTCATAAGTAGCTTATAAGCTAGTAGCCAAACAGGCCCTTTAGTGTACCCTTGATAACGATGTGAAGCTTGTTTGAAGCATGGATTAAGCCTAGGTAATTTGTATAAGTGGGCCGACCCTGACCATAATAGAAAGTAAAAAAGCAATCCTAAAAAAATCATCAAACAATTGACTGTATAAATGAGGAAACTCTGGCTTATTTAAACAGAGGTGATAATCATATGGTACATTCTGCTTGAACTTGATTTTTAATTGCTATTAACATTACAGTTGAGCTGAGAATATTATAGTCCTTAACCTTCACACTTACCCATTCACTTCGTAATACAACAAAATTTCAAAAGTTCAGACAGCAAGAGCATGAGAAACTAGAAGATCTCCGTATTTGTACCTCGTAAAAAAAACCAGAGAGATCTCATAACCTTACCTTAACAAAGCCAAACTTTTGGAAGACCTTCTTAAGATCTTCGCGCAGGACAACATCCTTGTTGTCCTTGTAAATTGTAGCAGCTGAATTGCCTTCCGTCCCTGCTTTAGCTTCCTCTTTTTGAATAGGAATGTCAGGGGACTCCTTACCATTTTCAGCTTGATCACCTTCCAGAGTTGGTTCATCTTCCACCATTTCTTCGTTCTTGATCAAAATGTTCTCTTCAGTGCTTGCTTCCTTAACTTTCACCTTTTCAGTTTGCTTAGTCTCAACTTTAACTGAATCAGGGTTTACATCTGCCTTGGGAACATCAACGCTCTCACTAGCTGGTTCACTTCCGCCGCCGTTTACTGCAGAATTACCAGTTGACTTGCTCTTCAATGTAAATGCAACAATCAAGCCTTTGGGATAGCTGTTGACAGAAAAATCAAATCGCAAAACATTTCAGCGAATATTACAAGCATCCAGTAAAATGAACGTATGAGATCAATATGATATTACTTACTTTGCTTCATTCGATTTTTTTTTATGACTAGAGTCAATTTTGGGACGAGACTTTTCAACTTCTTCTAGCTTTTCACGTTCTGCATCAAATTCCTTCCTGAGAAGTTGAATACATCAAAACATAACTAACTAAACAGTAAAGTTAACTTCCAAAGTAATATTCCCCGCAATCTGCTGCTTGTATGTTACTATGGAAAGGAAATAACATCCAAGAGAAGTTTTATTGTAATCCTAAAAAGTTTGAACCAATATTCTTTTCAATGTTTTCGAAAATCAACTCTCTTTTAACTTTTAATATATAATATTATTTGCCAGATATAAGAAAACATGAAAACAACAGTGATATATGTTTTGATTGTTCTCTATGCACCACCTTAAACTATGTGCCAAGAGACCTTCATCTGCTTGGCAATACAGGTAAGAAAATTATCTAAAAATATGGCAACCCTTTTACATCCAGAAACAAAGGTTGCCTTAAGTAGACGAACAAGTAAAAATCATATAAACTTTATCGTATAATCATTTCTTACTTTGGTATAAGTTCCAATTCGGCGCCTGCAAATGTCAAGCTCTGGTTTAAAATGTCTGTAGCTTCTTCCTCAGTTGAGAACTCAACCAAAGCAGTGCCACAGAGCTGCCTACTGTCTGAAACATGACGAGGCAACCTCACACTATTAACCTGAAATACACAATAGCAGAAACGTGCAAAACTATTAATATCCGCTTACAACGCATTTTAATTTATAGAGATCACCACAAAGCGTCTATTCCTATTCTTTTATATGAAGTTCTAAAACACACAAAAATCACACCACTGCACTATGTACCCAAAAGGATTTTCAACTTATCATATGAATGGTCAACATAACAACAAATTAAACAAAACAGGAAACTAGCACGGCTAAGTACAAAGATATAAAATATAATATGTAATAAAATGATACCAAAAGCATATTACATAGACCCCCAATCTATATCAAGTTTGCAGGATGTATCTAAAACTTCTAAAATATGTGAAGCACAGGTGCGGGTGCGGGGATTCGTGGTAAGGGGATACGGTAATTCAGCAATTTTAAAATTGGGATTCGGGTGCGTGGGGATACGGGGGGATACGGCAAGTTAAAAAAATTAAAAAAATAAATAATATATTATAATTAATTAAAAAAATTCATTTACATCAATTTTTACTATTAATTCTGGTTACTTTTTTTAAAAAGAATTAAATTTTGTTATTATAAGTAAGAACTCACCACTTAAAATAGAAAAATAAAGTTAACAATTTATTTCCAAATATAAAGTTAAAAGTGCAGGTTCATATTTACAGTAAGACATTTAGATCTACTGTACACTTGGACAGTACATCGATGACATGTAGAACATACAATACATACACCTACCTTACATATGAATACCAAACAGATTTCCAAACAAATCGATTGAAGAATAACAGATCTCTCTCTCTCTCTCTCATCTCTTCCATGTAAGTCTCAGTAAGTCGTCGTTGAAATTAGGGCTGGCTTCATTGTTTTACCATGACTGAAAAATGACCAAACTTACCCCTCCCACACCCCCTCTTCCGCACTACCCTGAATCCCAACCAAGCAATGCGCGGATACGCCGCCGCACCCGGTGCACAGTGCAGCACCTAAGTGTCGCACCCCTGCTTTCCAGCTTAAAATAGTATTCTAATACTTAAGAATACATATAACTTCTAGAATAAATCTGAACATAATTCAAGTTCTTATTAAGATCCTGGTTTATGGTACTACAACATGACTATAATTTTCAAGCCTCCAATAAATATAACTCGTCTCATATTCGGAGTGCTATAGATGACACTAGTGAATACCAAACAATATTTTTACAACTATGGTTTAATATACTAAGATTACTTCCTCCTATAATATAAGACATCAACCACCATATCTAAAGGATATCTTTCCTTCTGGTTACCATGAATTAGAACTTTGATACTGGAACAAGATAGTTTACAAGCTCTTGAATGTAGAAATTAGATCACGAGAATTTAGAGATATCATACTCACTTAAACTAAAATATTTTAAAAATTTCAATCTCCATTCCATCTCAACACATATATCATACACATATATCAATTTACTTTAATTATCATACTTCAATTTCAATGCATGCATAGCCACATGATCTATTCTCTATTTAAGAAATCATTTATACACAGATTAAAAAAATTGTATTCATAAAAACACCAAACTATTGTTTTGTGGTAAGCAAAAGATCCCGACAAACATTTACAACAAAAAAAAATCCCACCAAAAGGATAATTAATGAAACAAAAAAGATATAGTGGTAAGTATCAAGAATTAGTCAATTAAACTAGTACATAAAGTTGGAGTTTTGAGCAAGCAATAAAAATATTCAGCACACAGGTGCAGAAAAGAAAGCGGCCAGTACCTTGGCAAACTGAGAAAAGTAGGACTCCACATCTTCACGCTTAACGTTGTACTCTAAAGGAGATGCAGCTATTGTTTTAGCATCTAATTGCTCAATAATCTCTTCGGGCTTTGGTAATTCTTTACTCCTACCGACTTTCTTACCTGAAGTGCAATGAAAGAAAGATGAATTTAACATAACTTTCAAAAGATACGTAACCCAAATTTCCAATAAGCTAAACACAGTGAATAAATACTACAACTAACTCTCACCATCTTCCGATATTTTAAGAAAAGAAGAAGTCTTTAATGTTTCAGCTACAGCCTTCACTGTATCTTCAGATATGTCTTCTTCTTTTGCATCTCCCAGACCGAGATGACTTCTCATCCTAGAGAATGAGCATATCAACGCCAAGCTGACCACTAGAAATTCCAGTCAAGAGAAAGCAAATGTAATAGGTTGTCCCTTTGCAATGACACAATTCAGATAGATATTTATTTAAATTTCCAAACAAAATTATCACATCATCTGATTTTCTCGTTTAACATCTTTGTCTGTTATATTTTACTTGAGAAAATTAAGTAATATACGCTACAAGCAGTGAAACATTACTTCTAAACATACCATGTAAAAACCTTCCTTCAACTAACAGCTAGCTTGAACAAAGAAAAAAGTTAATTACATTTTATACCATAAGTTTCAGAAAAGCAAGGTCGATTTCCACAACCATCCCCCCCCCCCCCGAAAACTTGCCATAATTTAAACTAGTATAATAACTCGACAATTAAACTACATTAGTTAGAGTACAAAATCACAAGCATACATAAGCCTGACACCGAACAAATATAGCAAACACACAACATAAATATTAAAAACACATAAAATGCACCCATATAAAATTAACAAGCAATATAAATAAAGGATACGACCATCTTGGCTTTCGCTAACAGTTTTGGAAAGAAACCCATCTCTGGGAAGATTACTATCACTGAAGTAGAACTCAACCTGTAATCAAACAAGCAATTCATTAATTTACAGAGAAAAATAATTGATAATAATTATTGTGAAATAGAAAGCAATGAAGAAAGAATTGAACCTGTCGAATGACTTTGGCTGAAGTTTCAGAGTCCAAAGCTGCAGTGGCCATTGTTAAACTGAGTGCAAAAGTTGACAAGAATAAAAGAAAAGAGGGGTTTAGGGTTTTGCAGGAGAGGCGTGTATGTATAAAAGGTAGAGCTGCTCACGAACCAAGCCGAGTCAAGTTTTGATCGAACCGAGCCGAGCTTTAATTTTTTTTCTGACGAGCCGAGCCGAGCCGAGCTTTCTTAACGAACAAAAACCTGTGTTCGAGTTCGAGCTCGTTAACGAACGAGCCGAACACGAGCTTTTATCGAACAAAATCGAGTCGAGTCGAACCGAGCCGAACACGAGCCGAACACGAGCTTTCTCCATCAAAACGAGCCGAGTCGAGCCGAGCCGAGCCGAGCCGAGCCGAGCCGAGCCGAGCTTAATTAAAAAATTCTGGTCAAAACACCGGTTGACTGTTAAAATAACAAACCAAATACTTTTATTTTTTTCTAAAAATTTTGTCATATCACTAAAAAATATTGATCTTAACATCCGTACGGTTGGATCATTCATAAATATTTTTTAAAAAATCGAAACATTAATACGATACTCAAAACACCGGTTGACTGTTAAAATAACAAATCAAATACATTTATTTTTTTCTAAAACTTTTGTCATGTCACTAAAATATATAGATCTTAACATCCGTACGGTTGGATAATCTATAAATATTTTTAAAAAAATCAAAATATGAATACGAGACTAAACACTAGTTACAAGTATTGTTCAAACAAGTGGTTGATTGTCAAAATAACAAACAAAATAAATTTATTTTTTTCTAAAATTTTTATCATGTCACTAAAATATATAGATATTAACATCTGTACGGTTGGATCATCTATAAATATTTTTAAAAAAATCAAAACATTAATACGAGACTAAACACTAGTTACAAGTAAAGGTCAAAACACCGGTTGACTGTTAAAATAACAAACCAAATGCATTTATTTTTTTCTAAAACTTTTGTCATGTCACTAAAATATATAGATCTTAACATCCGTACGGTTGGATCATTCATAAATATTTTTAAAAAATTTGAAATAATAATATGAGACTAAACACTAGTTCTAACAACTATTCAAACAATTGGTCGATTGTCAAAATAATAAACAAAATAAATTTATTTTTTTCTAAATTTTTTATCATGTCACTAAAATATATAGATATTAACATCCGTACGGTTGGATCATTCATAAATATTTTTTAAAAATTGAAACATTAATATGAGACTAAACAATAGTTACAAGTAAAGGTCAAAACACCTGTTGACTGTGAAAATAACAAATCAAATACACTTATTTTTTCTAAAATTTTTGTCATATTACTAAATAATATAGATATTAACATCCGTACGGCTGGATCATTCATAAATATTTTTTAAAAAATCGAAACATTAATATGGGAGAAGTACTAGTCAAACTACTAGTTTACCGTTAAATTAGCAAACCAAATATATTTATTTTTTCTAAATTTTTTATTATATCACTTAAATATATAGATCTTGACATCCTTACGGTTGGATCATTTATAAATAATTTCAAAAAATCGAAACACCGATCAGGAAATAAATACTAGTTACAAGTAATAGTCAAATCACTTGTTAATTATTAAAATATCAAATTAAAAAATTAATTTTTAATATCTGAATTTTTCAAATTACTAAAATATATATTTTGACATTCGTATAGTTCAATAATTTAAAAATATTTATAAAAAATCTGAATAAAATTCATAATAATTAAATATATAAAAAATAAATTTTTTTTTTAATTTTTTTTTCGAGCCGAACCGAGCCGAGCTCGAGCCGAATCGAGCCGAGCCGAGCTCGAGCCGAACATGCCAAAAGCTCGGCTCGAGCTCGTTTTCTTAACGAACACATTTTTGTGTTCGAGCTCGAGCTCGAGCCCTTAACGAACCGAGCCGAACCGAGCCCTTAACGAGCCGAGCTCGAGCTTGTTCGCGAACGGCTCGGTTCGCGAACAGCTCTAATAAAAGGTACTTTATTATATAGATACAGAGAGTTCCAACGAATTTGGATTTGCTTTGGTTACTGTTACTTCCCAATCGGTCACGGAACCCTTAACCAACACATCACTTTCTGGGTCTGGCCGTTGGATTTTTCCTGATAATCACGTGTCACGAAATCCTTAAATAACACATCACTTCCTGTCCAACGGCCAGGATTTTAAAAAAAAATTCACCCATCCGCGCTTTTTTCCGCGGAAAACTACATCCCGCGCATTTTTTTCGCGAAACGGGTATTGACAAAATTGTCGTTAACCGGTTTCCGCGCTTATTTTACGCGGAAGCCCTCGAGATCGATTAAACCTAGTTACAACTCCGTTGCAGTTAGTATCCGATTAAAACTCTTTGCACACGATATATACACGACCGGAGGGCGATTAGAGTGCGTTTAGAGAGGAGAGTGCATAAACACGAATCAGCAAGCGTAAAAGGTTCGATTTTTCTCTATTTTCTATGTTTGGGTCGGGTTATTAGGTTTTTAATTAGGTTTTTAGGGTTCTTGAATAGAAATCGTAATTAATCCGTGCGGGATTATGTTGTTGTTGCTAGTAATCGTTGTATGTAGTTGTATATAATCGTGTATGTATATGTTGTGATAATCGTGTTGTCCTGACGATTTATAATCCGTGTATAATCGTGTTGTTTGAATTTCAATTGTGTAATCCCTGTAATACCATTGCGTAATCCCTGTTGTTTGAATTGTGTTGTCCTGAAGGTTTTTCCCTTGCACATATTATGTAGTCAGGAACTTTCAATTTTTTTAAGTGAATTTTGGTATCAAATTTACATCCAATACCTTCCACACCATGAACGGGCATTTTCTCAATAATTTCGGTCTCTTGATTAATAACTCTCACGGCATACTCATAACGTTCCTTCGACGCCATGCAACTATGACTAAACCCCATAGTGAGTAAAGTCATGTGATTAAATCTTTCCGTTTGAGTCAAATCATGGGATGAGGCATCATCTATGGGCATGTGATATGGCAACACACCATCAACTCTATTGGCATCCCTAGTCCACCTCTGTTTTACAAAATGTTCCGGTAATTCGGCCACACAACTCTTTGTCAACACGACAATAATATGACGATACGACATGCCCGAATGCTTAAACATTCTACATGTGCAAGAATCCCGAAATGACAACTTGTTGAAGGTAACGAGATAAGTGATTCTCTTAGACTCAACCATTAATGGTCGATAACATTTGTAGTACGTATCCTCCAGATCTTCTAAGGAACGGTCTCTATCCTTCTCCACAAAGTACTTTGCGGCCTCAACCAATTGGTCTTGAAATTTTTTGGACATCTCTTTCGTATAAATGGAAGCGGCATGTTGCTCCAAGGAGGTCTTCAGTCGCATGCAACGAATTTTATGACGTGTATTATAATCCTCTTCTTTCTCACGCATAAATTGTCTTTCTAACGCTTTTTTGTGCACCCTCAACAAATTCTTTCAACCCCGTGCAAGACCCTATATAAGCATCAAAAAAGGCATTCATTCATTCGCTTCTTGAAGTTATTTTTTGACCCGCGGAAAAAATGTTACATGTATAAGCATCGATCCACTTATGCTTCAAATTATACAAGCCTTGCAACCATGTATTATCCTCCAACTTGTACTTCAAGATCAATGCTTTCCTCCTATCCTCAAAAATTTCTTCGGTCAACGAGTGATATATGCAATTGTTAAAGTCACCTTTAAATTTCTCCTTTGCATAGTAGGTTGAGAGCTTCTCCGGAAATTTGTTACTAATGTGCCATGAACACAACAAATGTGTCGTGTTCGGTAGTTGAGATTGAATTTCCCCCGTCATCGCTTGATCTTGCTCGGTGATAATAGCCAAAGGTGTTTTTCCTTCAACGACCTCTAACCACGTACCCAAAACCCACTCAAATGTAGTCTTCAATTCATCACGGATTAGTGCAAATCTAAAGAGAACCGGTTGATAGTGATGATTCACCCCGGTGAACGGCACAAACGACATAGCATACATATTTGTTCGATATGTTGTATCAAATGCAACCACATCACCAAAATTTTTGTAGGTCAACAACGACCGGGGGTCAACCCATAAAAGACACTTCAATCTTCCTTCTTCATCAATTAGAGTTCGAATAAAAAAAATTCCTCCACTTTCCTCTTCTAACCTATATAACAAATCCAATCCCGCTTGTGCATCATTCACACCCAAATTATCTTTTCTAAAATCTCGCACGACATTTCTCAAGTGTTGGGCATGAAACCCTACTTGCTCCTCTCCTCCGTGCATTTTTCCAAATATATTCATTTGTTGTCTAGGCGCAATACCCAAAACATGTAAACTCTTAATTAAATTCTTTTAGGCGGCGGTTACATGTCGCTCCCTTTTAATCAAATTCATCTTAGAAGGCGACACAACATCGTGATTGTGATTTAACTCCAACGATGTTATCTCCCAATGCCTTGTATTTCGCCTATTAATCACATAGATCCTAAACTTACATCCACTTCTAGGAAGTTTATCTCTACGCCTTTTCTTTTTCTCACTACCGACACTTCCTATCAAAACTTTCTTCATCCTCTACGGGTTCTTTATCGCGGTTTTCTCCCGCTAAATTACAAACATAAGTATGGGTATATATTGTTTTGTCCACACGCCTTTGTGTATTTTGGATTTTAATTGCAAACCTGTTTTTCAAAGCATAGGCCCTAATTACATTTTCGGCGGCTACCAAATTAGGAAAATTTTGACTCAAGAAAGGAATTATAATATCTTCTTTCCCAACAACACTCTTATCCCTACTCTCACTACTCTCATGCATAAACTCACTATTTCTATGCAAATCTTCATTTTTAAATCTATGTTCACTAACATAAACATCTTCATCGCAATCATCAACAAGGTTAACATAATTTACATTATCATCATATAAGCAACTACCACTAATATCAACAACATCACTATTTACAACATTATCACTTTTTTTTCAAAGCTTTTTGTTAGGAATATATGTGTATTAGTTTGATGATAAGTTAAACAAAATATTTAAGTAGAAATCTAGTGTTTGTAGCCTCAACGGATAAGACCACTTTGGCTATCCGTTGATGGAGTAGCTTTACTTAGAAATAAGTTTAGTATTGTAGCACATTTCAGTCTTTGTAAATGAGTTATAATTCTTAGAAGTTGTAGGAAATTATAAGTCATGTTGACTACTAGTGGATATGCAAATAGGAGGGCTAATTGTAAATATTTGATGGCTTGTAATTTTGTATAAATGAAGTAGTATCAACTGATAAATTAAAGACCTTCAACGGATGAGAAACAAAGCCTCAACGGATGTCTTTAAAGCTTCAACGGATAACATCCATCAACGGATGAGTGCATCAACGGATAAAGCTTCAACTGCTAAAGCATCAACGGATAAGAGCATCAACGGATAAAGCCATCAACGGATGAAAGCTTCAATGGATGCTCAGTTCCATAGCAGTTGATAGTGACAATTCATAAACTGACAGAGGCACATGGGTTGACAGAGACAATTGGAATGTGGTAGCCTCTTGGAGGAATCAAGAAAAAGCAGCATTTCCATTATGATGCAAACAAGGAAGTATTCAAAGATTCACAGATTATCTTAGATTGCATTGGACAGAGAAATGAAGAAGAAACATGTGAAGAACTGTTTTATAATAGTATTTTATCTTTGTCTTCACTTGATATACTTGGTGATATATAAACCAAGTTACAGCTAGTAATTAGATGTGAATTTTCAAGAGCTGTTTAGAAAAATTCAGAGAGAAAATCATCTAGTTTGTACTAGGAAGCAGCTGTGAACAATTATTTGTATCACAGATTTTCTGAAATACACATCTCTGTGGAACAACAAATCCACCAGAAAAGTTTTTAAAGCCTTTGTGTTCCTTACATTTGTGTTTTGAATATACATCTGTCTGCACTTGCTTAAAGCAATTCACACACATCTGTTCATCATACACTTAGCTTTTGAAACTGTTCAAAACTTGAAAAAGTTTTGAGATTTACATTCAACCCTCCTTCTGTAAATCTCATTATTAGTTCCTTGGGAATAACAATTGGTATCAGAGCAAGCTCTTAACATACAAAGAGTTTAAAGATCTATTCTACTAACATCATGAGTAAGAAGGATATTGGAGTGAAGATTCCAATCCTGGAAAGAGATAATTATCATCACTGGAAAGTGAAGATGCATCTACATCTTCTCTCTCAAGATGAAAGCTACATAAACTGTATTGAGAATGGTCCTCACATCCCTCATAAAGTAGCCACAGCTGCTACTGCCACAGTTGCTGTTGGACAGTCTATTCCCAAGCCAAGAGCAGAATGGACTCCTGAAGATATTGAAGAGGTTCACAAGGACAAGAAGGCCATGAACATTCTGTTTAATGTCCTAGACAAAGATATGTTTGATAATGTCATTAACAGCTGATAAGTGGCATTTTATACCACTTAGAACGTCTTAAAATAGCTTAAATTGGTGTCTTGAAATCAAGTATTTTGTGTATTTGATGCGTTTTTCTAGTGTTTGTGCATTTCAGGGTATAAGTTGCATTTCGGAGGAGTAATCATCAAGAATAAGCCTTGACATGTGTTCAGCATTGCGAGAGGAAAGAAAGGGGTAGATTGCAGCAAAGAAACGGAGCAAACTCAGGAATTTTCCAGTAGGGTCCTGAGCGCCTACTTAGCTATGCTGAGCGGCCGCGCAGGGTCGGGAATTTTGATAAATTATTTTAGACTTCTACTTCTGTTTGGCTTCCAACTTCTATGTAATCTGATTTTTATGGGACTATTATATAAGTAGATTTAGAGACATTTTCACGAAAGGTTGGATCGTTGTATTAAGTAAGGAGCAAATGAGAAAAGGAAGAAGACCGTTTTAGCACACCGCAACAAAGAGGGAGCATATTTTCTTGTGATTCTTTATTTCGTTGTAACGTGGATGCTAGTTTTCTTTGTTTGAACCTAATTACTCTTGTGACGTACTCTGGTTTAATATAATTAGTTTAGTTATTATTCTATTGTGTTTGTTTATCATGTTTTCATATGAACCCATGATGACGATAAGTGCTATCATGGGCTATTCGTGATCATGGGGTCGTAACGGATTTACTATGGAATTCTTTAGTTAATTGTTTGATACCTTAGTGTGTGATGATTGTATGATATCTAGTATTGGTTGTGTGTATTCGTCTTATGTGCGTCGCGAACATATAAGCTAGGGTGTTAATCTCTTGTGAAGCGACAGTGGATCTCGAGGTTTAGAACTTGCCATGCTAGCATAGGTTCATGTATGATGTGCATGATTTGTGGGTAACTCTAACCGTTTTATTCGCGCCGTGTAATCAAAAGGAATAACTTGTGCTTAAATCGTTATGTTGTCAATTTCTGTAGACATATAGGGACTCAACATAATTGATGCCTATTCAACTTCTATCTCAATTGTGGATGCTTGGTAGAATGGTATTAGTACAATGAAAGTTGGCTTTTATCAGTTTCGTGTTATTCGATTAATATCATCACTGTTGCATGCTAAGGGTAATAACAATAACTATTGAAGGAAGTAGTAATGAAGTTGTGATCTCATGAGTGTTTTAATATTGTTAATTCGAAGTGTTAATTAAGTGATTAATTAAGTAGTTAATTGTAGTTAATATTTAGTTAACAACTCTAAGTGTTAGTGTCTTAACATTGAAAAGTAATCATACATTGGTGAGTGAGTTTAATTGAACAATAATTAGTCTGAGTCTCTGTGGGAACAAACTAGAAAGTATTCTATATTACTTGCGAACGCGTATACTTGCGTGAATATTAGCGCGTGTTTTCGCCCTAACAAGTTTTTGGCGCCGCTGCCGGGGACTCGGCGTATTTGTTTAGTTTATGTACTTACCATCATTGGTCATTAGGACTCAGTGATTAGGACGTATTTGTTACTTATTGTTCTGGTTGTATTTCAGGTACTTTAGCGAGCGTTTATGCAAACTCGTTCTCGTACTCGCAAGAGGACTTTAGATATAGCTGAGGAGACAGATGAAGTTCTTGATATTCCGGAGAAGATAGATTTTGAAGATTCGGATTCAGGAAGTGAGCAGAAAGAACCAGTAATCATGGGTGATCGTATTGTTCAGGCCGATCCAGCTCTTATGGACTTTTCTCGGCCTAAAATTGATGACATTCAGTCAAGCATTCTTCATCCGGCTATTCAAGCTAACACCTTTGAGATCAAGCCGGGCACTATTCAGATGGTGCAGAATTTTGTTTCTTTTGGAGGTGCTGCGACTGAAGACCCCAACATGCACATAAGGAATTTTGTCGAGATCTGCATCACTTTCAAGTATAATGGCGTGACTGATGAGGCTATCAAGCTGAGGCTTTTCCCATTCTCACTGAGGGACAAAGCTAAGGACTGGTTACATTCTGAGCCAGCTGGGTCCATCACTACTTGGCAAGATCTTGCGCAAAAGTTTCTGGTGAAGTTTTATCCGATGGCAAAGACTGCTGCTATGAGGAGTGCTCTTACTCAGTTTGCGCAGCAACCTACAGAATCTATGTGCGAAGCTTGGGAACGCTACAAGGAAATGTTGAGAAAGTGTCCACATCATGTAATGCCCGATTGGATGGTGATCACTGGTTTCTATAATGGTTTGGGGGCCCAATCTCGGCCCATGCTCGATGCAGCAGCTGGAGGCGCCTTGTGGGCCAAAAGCTATACTGAGGCTTATAATCTTATCGAGACTATGGCTGCAAATGAGCACCAAAACCCAACTCAGAGGATGATGCCTGGGAAGGTAGCAGGTATTCTGGAAGTCGATGCAGCCACCGCTATTGCAGCGCAGCTCCAAGCGCTGTCGATGAAGGTTGATTCTCTAGCTACATATGGAGTTAATCAAATAGCTATGGTCTGTGAGCTTTGTGCAGGTTCTCATGCTACGGATCAATGTTCTCTTGTCAACGAATCTGTTCAGTATGTGAACAATTATCAGCGACAACAGCAGCCTGTGCCAGCTACTTATCATCCTAACAACAAAAATCATCCAAATTTCAGCTGGGGTAATAATCAGAATGTTATTCAGCCACCATATCAGCAAGGTGTGAGTAAACAGTTTACTCCACCTGGATTCCAGCAACCACAGCAGTATGCTCAAAGGCAATCATATCCTCAACAGGGAAGTGCAGCTGCACCTACTAGTGCTGATTTTGAGGAACTTAAGCTGTTATGCAAGAGTCAGGCGGTTTCTATCAAGACCTTGGAAAATTAAATCGGTCAAATAGCCAATGCAGTGCTCAATCGTCAACCTGGAACACTTCCTAGTGACACGGAAGTACCAGGCAGAAAGGAAGCTAAAGAGCAAGTCAAGGCTATTACCTTAAGGTCTGGGAAAGTTGCTGATGCTGAAAAGGCAAAAGAAGGAGAAGCTGAAGTTAGAGATGAAAAATCTAAGCAGAAGGAGAAAGCGACGGAACCAAGGAAGACTACTGTTGAACACACTCTGCCTGAGGGTAATACGGGGGAAAAACAGCTCTATCCTCCACCACCTTTCCCTAAGAGATTGCAGCAACAAAAGCTGGATAAGCAGTTCGGTAAGTTTCTGGAGGTGTTCAAGAAACTTCACATCAATATACCTTTCGCTGAGGCTCTGGATCAAATGTCTAGTTATGCGAAGTTTATGAAGAGTATTCTTTCAAGGAAGGTGAAACTGGATGACCTTGAGATCGTTGCTCTAACGGAAGAATGCAGTGCTGTTCTGCAGCAAAAGTTACCTCCAAAGCTTAAAGATCCAGGTAGCTTCACCATTCCTTGCACCATTGGCAAGTTGTCGTTTGACAAGTGCCTTTGTGATTTGGGAGCAAGCATCAATCTGATTCCGCTGTCGATCTTTAAAAAGTTGGATTTGCCTGATCCAAAACCCACCTACATGTCTCTACAATTGGCTGATCGTTCTATTACTTACCCAAGGGGCATAGTGGAGGATGTGCTAGTCAAGGTGGATAAGCTCTTCTTTCCTGCAGACTTTGTTATTATGGATTTCGAGGAAGATAAGAAGATTCCCATAATCTTGGGAAGACCTTTCTTGGCTACTGGCCGTACCTTGATAGATGTGCAGAAAGGTGAACTTACTATGCGGGTGCAGGATCAGGATGTGACCTTCAATGTATTCAAGGCAATGAAATTCCCTACAGAAGATGAGGAGTGCTTAAAAGTGGATGTGATTGATTCTGCGGTTACTTCAGAACTCGATCATATGCTAATGTCTGATGCATTAGAAAAGGCCTTAGTGGGGGATTTTGACAGTGATGATGAAGATGGCAACGAGCAATTACAATATCTGAATGCTTCTCCCTGGAGGCGAAAGCTGGACATACCGTTTGAATCTCTTGGTACTTCTGACCTCAAGAATGCTGAAGGAAAGCTCAAACCATCAATTGAGGAAGCACCTACCTTGGAGCTCAAGCCATTACCTGAACACTTGAGGTATGCCTTTTTAGGTGATGCATCTACTTTACCTGTAATTATTGCATCTGACCTTTCAGGTAGTGAGGAAGACAAGCTCTTAAGGATTTTAAGAGAATTCAAATCGGCTATTGGATGGACCAAAGAAGACATCAAAGGGATTAGTCCTTCATATTGTATGCATAAGATTCTGCTAGAGGAGGGTAGTAAGCCAACTGTTGAGCAGCAGCGCAGACTTAATCCTATCATGAAGGAGGTGGTGAAGAAAGAAATTCTAAAATGGCTGGATGCAGGCATCATTTATCCTATTTCTGACAGTTCTTAGGTGAGCCCCGTACAATGTGTGCCTAAGAAAGGAGGTATTACTGTGGTAGCAAATGAGAAGAATGAGTTCATCCCCACTCGAACAGTTACAGGATGGAGAGTATGCATGGATTACCAAAAGTTGAACAAAGCCACGAGGAAGGATCACTTCCCTCTGCCATTTATTGATCAGATGCTCGACCGGTTGGCTGGTCATGAGTATTATTGTCTTCTGGATGGCTTCTCAGGGTATAATCAGATTTGTATTGCACCAGAGGATCAAGAAAAGACTACCTTCACTTGTCCATTTGGCACGTTTGCTTTTCGCAGAGCTTCGTTTGGTTTATGTGGCGCACCGACCACTTTTCAGAGATGTATGATGGCTATATTCTCTGACATGATTGGAAATAATGTCGAGGTGTTCATGGACGACTTCTCCGTCTTTGGACATTTATATGATGAATGTTTGAATAATCTTCGTGCCGTGCTCAAAAGGTGTGTGGAAACTAATCTGGTGCTCAATTGGGAGAAATGTCATTTTATGGTGCGTGAAGGCATTATTCTTGGGCATAAGGTCTCTAGCAAGGGTCTTGAGGTGGATAAGGCCAAGGTGAGAGTCATTAAAAATTTTCCACCACCTATTTCTATAAAAGGAATCCGTAGTTTTCTTGGTCATGCGGGTTTTTATCGGCGGTTCATCAAGGACTTTTCAAAGATATCTAAGCCGTTGTGCAACTTGCTTGAGAAAGATGTGCCTTTCAAATTTGATGATGAATATTTGTCGGCATTCGAGACTCTCAAGAAGAGTTTAATCACGGCACCAGTTATTACAGCACCGGATTGGACATAGCCGTTTGAGATGATGTGTGATGCGAGTGATTATGCGGTAGGTGCAGTTCTTGGGCAGCGCAAGAATAATCTCTTTCATGTGGTCTACTATGCTAGTAAGACCTTAAATGGGGCCCAAATGAACTACACCACTACTGAGAAGGAGCTCTTGGCTATAGTCTTTGGTTTCGAGAAATTTCGATCTTATCTGCTTGGGATAAAAGTGACAGTATTCACTGATCATGTGGCCATTCGCTATTTGGTTTCCAAGAAGGATTCGAAGCCGAGACTCATTCATTGGGTGCTCTTACTTCAGGAATTTGAGTTAGAGATCAAGGATCGAAAAGGTACTGAGAATCAAGTAGCTGACCATCTCTCTAGATTGGAGAATCCCGAGTCTACTTCACAAGATAAGACATTGATCAACGAATCTTTTCCGGATGAGCAGTTGTTCACAGTTCAGGAGGAAGAGCCATGGTTTACAGATATTGTAAACTATCTTGTCAGCAATATAATGCCTCCTAATTTGACCTCAGCTCAAAAGAAGAAGTTTCTGCATGAGGTGAAGTGGTATATGTGGGATGAACCATATTTGTTTAGACAGGGAGTTGACCAGATCATCAGGAGATGTATCCCGTTCTGTGAGACGGAGGGGATATTACGAGACTGCCACTCCACAGTTTATGGTGGACACTATGGTGGTGAGAAGACGGCAGCTCGTATTCTGCAAGCAGGTTTTTTCTAGCCTACTTTGTTTAAGGATGCGCATCAGTTTGTTTTAAGGTGTGATCGCGGCCAAAGAGTGGGAAATTTGACGAGAAAGGATGAGATGCCGTTAAATGTGATGCTGGAAGTCGAGGTCTTTGATGTTTGGGGAATCGATTTTATGGGGCCTTTTGTCTCGTCCTGCAATAATCAGTACATCTTGCTGAAAGTCGATTATGTCTCAAAATGGGTAGAAGTCAAAGCTTTACCGACAAATGATGCAAAGGCAGTGTTGAATTTTCTTCATAAGCAGATTTTCACAAGGTTTGGAACGCCTCGGGTAATCATAAGTGATGAAGGGTCGTATTTCTGCAACCGTAAGTTCACTTCTATGATGCAGCGTTATAATGTGAATCATTGAGTTGCTACTGCCTATCATCCGCAAACAAATGGTCAAGCGGAAGTGGCTAACTGAGAGATCAAGCACATTCTAGAGAAGGTTGTTTGTCCGTCAAGGAAGGATTGGTCTTTAAAGCTCGATGAAGCTGTTTGGGCCTATAGAACAGCATACAAAACTCCACTTGGTATGTCCCCGTTTCAACTGGTGTATGGTAAGGGATGTCATTTACCTGCGGAGCTTGAACATAAGGCCTATTGGGAGTTGAAAAAGTTAAACCTGGATTTAGATGCAGCTGGTAAAAAAAGAATGCTTCAGCTTAATGAACTTGATGAATTTCGACTTCAAGCGTACGAGAATAACAAAATGTACAAGGAAAAGGTGAAGAGGTGGCACGATAGGAAGCTACATCCTAAGTTATTCGTGTCGGGGCAACAAGTTCTCTTATTCAACTCTCGTCTCCGACTTTTTCCTGGAAAGTTGAAATCAAGGTGGTCTGGACCTTTTATTGTCAAAACTGTGTTTCCACATGGAGCAGTGGAGATTTTTGAGGATGATCCGGACCAGGAATTCAAGGTTAATGGTCAGCGTTTAAAGCACTACTATGGAGACACGGCAACCCGAGAAGTAGTTAGTGCCATTTTATTGTCAACTTAAGGAAGGTACGCAACGTCAAGCTAAAGACTAAAAAGAAGCGCTGTGTGGGAGGCAACCCATGATTTGTTGTTACAGGAACCCTTAGAAGTTAATAACCTATCCAAAACCACAAAAAAAATTAGAAAAACCGGGCTCAAAATTTTTTTTCCAGAGACCCCCTAAGCGCCCGCTCAGCAAGGTGAGCGCCCGCTCAGCTTTGCTGAGCGACCGCTCAGGGGTCGACTGCCAGAAATTTTTTTCAATTCATAAAAAATCCAAAAAATCAGAAAATCAAAAAAATAAATAACAGCCCCATTACCCACGATTTCTTTCCCCATTACTCCATGATTTTATCCCTCAAACCCACTCCTAATCTAATTTTAACCTAATACATACCCTATATATACATACATTTATCCTATACATCTCCCACACATCTTCTACACTCAAACTCTCTTCCAAACACAAAAACACTATTCTCAAGCACTTTTATTCAGATTCAATGGCACCCAAGAGAGCAAGGACTATTGATAGCAGCAACACAGTCCCTACTGCTGATTCATCAAGGGGTACTGCTGCGAGGCCTCGGTTGAATGACAGAGCTGCGGAGGAGGAGTACACTAGGCTTTTGGGAAAGCCAATTCTGAAGGAGAGGGGTTTTTTACCATCGGGGAGGGATGGTGAGTTGCTACCTATGATTGCAGAAAAGGGGTGGATAGCTTTCTGTGAGTCACCTGAAGCAGTGCCGATGAGCGTGGTTCGTGAGTTTTATGCGAACGCGAAGGCTGAGAAGAATGGGTTTTCTGTGGTCCGAGGGCTGACGGTTGATTATCACCCAGCGGCGATTCGCCGTGTGATTGGGCAGCAAGAGAGGAAGCCCGAGGAGGAGAACTGGAATGAGAAGACTGCTGAGGATTTCGACTTGGATTTGATTTGTGCTACTCTCTGTAGGCCGGGCACAGTTTGGACCTTCAAGACAGGAACTAATGAGTATCGTCACTTTCCGGCGATCGCTATGAACAGGTATGCCCGTGCATGGAATGCGTTTATTTGTGCTAATATTCTACCTTCTTCACATGCACATGAGGTCACAGTTGAGAGAGCACGGTTGTTGTGGGGAATTTTGAATGAAGAGTACTATGTGGACCTTGGTGAGTTCATCTACCAAGGAATTTTGAAGTTTTTGAGGGGAGCTAAGCACATGAACATCCCTTATGCATCCACGGTCACGAAGCTTTGCCGAGCAGTGGGAGTGAACTGGCCGTCTCATGAGCAGTTGCAGTTGCCGGGCGCTCCGATTAATTATGGGACTCTGAATGGGATGCAGAAGTGGACCGGTGGTGAGCCCGAGGAGCATGGGCTGGGTTATCGTCTTCCAGGAGGGCGTCCAGCACGAGGTGCTACTATGGCTAGGCCTAGGCATGATGAGGCTGGTTCTTCGAGAGCTCGGGAGGGTGCTGGGATGGCTGATGCCCAGTATAGGAAGCTGTCACGGCGGATGGATACCATGTACGAGACACAGAGCAGGTTTGCTCAGGAGCTCACCCTTGCGTTAGGGACTGCTTTTCGGGGCCTTTAAGCTGACATCCAGTGGCCAGTTTTTGGTGAGGACTCTGCATACCCGCCGCCTGATACTCCACCCACTGAGGGTGATGATGATGATGACTCCGAGTAGGTATACCCTGTGTTCCTTTCTACTACCTTCACTGGGGACAGTGAAGATTTTAAGTTTGGGGGTGGTAGTTAAGGAATATTTTGTGTGTGTGTCATATAACTGCATACTCATGATAATTTAGTTCATATAGTTGTATAATTTTTTGCCATATAGTTTTTTTTGTTTTTTTATTTATAGCTTTATTTGTTTATCATGTCATGTAGCTCATGCATATGCCATGATCCCTTTTGCGATGATTTGCCGACTGATTTGTGATGTTGATGCGAGTGTAGTGATAGCATTAAAGTGATGTTGAATCATGTAGGTTGATATGCATGCTAGAAACACTTATTTTCACCAAGTCTTAGAGAATGCTTAAGGACTAGATTGTTGTTATGATCTGATTGTTTTCGAGGTTAATCTATTTATTATGCTTAGGATTTGATAATAGGTTCTTAATGATAAAGGCATGAAAAAGAAAAAAAATGGAGTAAAAATGGAATTTGTTGCTAGTTGTGGCTAGGCGTCAAATGGCTAGTAGCCGGCTCGCATGTTATGCGAGTAGTCTAGGGTTGAGCAAGATGGAGCGAAACGCACTTGCTCAGAAATTTTGAAAAAAAAAAAGAAAAAAAAAGAAGTATGTGTTTATGCATAATTGATCACGAGTGGCCTCTTTGGTATTCGAGTTATTAAGTTCTTAGGGGACTTTGTTCCTAGTGACCTAAGGCTTTTAGAGTCTGGGATCCACTAACCTAACGCTCGCTACATGGATACCATTGTATAAGTCTTTTGTGGACCTCACTCATTGCACGGTCAAATAAGCATTGTTGTTGTGAATAAAAAGCATGATTCCGTAATGAGCTCCATGATTCTTGTAGTGTTATAAGTTACTTTGTGCCTAGAATTTTTATTCTTTGTATAATCATGTGATTGCCTTGATGATGGTTGAGTCATAATAATTGGTCTAGTTCCGAAGCATATCTGTTAAGCATCTGCACACACCACGTTTCTGGCTGTATGTTAGTTGCCATGATTTGATTGATCTTTAGTCGCCTAACTGCGTTTATTGAGATGTTGTAAATTGGTTGGTTTGTTCGTAGTAAGGGGGATCGTTGCATTTCATATAGATTGCATTCATGCATATTTTTATTTTATTTTGAGTCTGTGACGCTTGAGGACAAGCATCAATTTAAGTTTGGGGGTGTGATAAGTGGCATTTTATACCACTTAGAACGTCTTAAAATAGCTTAAATTGGTGTCTTGAAATCAAGTATTTTGTGTATTTGATGCGTTTTTCTAGTGTTTGTGCATTTCAGGGTATTAGTTGCATTTCGGAGGAGTAATCATCAAGAATAAGCCTTGGCATGTGTTCAACATTGCGAGAGGAAAGAAAGGGGCAGATTGTAGCAAAGAAACGGAGCAAACTCAGGAATTTTCCAGTAGGGTCCTGAGCGCCCGCTCAACTATGCTGAGCGGCCGCGCAGAAAGCTGAGCGCCCACTCAGCTATGCTGAGCGGCCACGCAGGGTCGGGAATTTTGATAAATTATTTTAGACTTCTATTTGGGTTCCAACTTCTATGTAATCTGAGTTTTATGGGACTATTATATAAGTAGATTTAGAGACGTTTTCACGAAAGGTTGGATCGTTGTATTAAGTAAGGAGCAAAGGAGAAAAGGAAGAAGACCGTTTTAGCACACCGCAACGAAGAGGGAGCATATTTTCTTGTGATTCTTTATTTCGTTGTAACGTGGATGCTAGTTTTCTTTGTTTGAACCTAATTACTCTTGTGACGTACTCTGGTTTAATATAATTAGTTTAGTTATTATTCTATTGTGTTTGTTTATCATGTTTTCATATGAACCCATGATGATGATAAGTGCTATCATGGGCTGTAATAACCCCAATTTTTGGAAAATTTTGAAACACGGATGAATAGTAACTTTTGCTAATGATGCTGATTAAGAAAAATTATCAGACCACGCTATATAGGAGTACTGTTATGGAAATTCTAAGATCGTATTAGTACTCCATAAAGTAAATAAGTGTATGTAAAGATCGTCAGAATCCAAATCCGAACACTTTGATTTGTTTCCCGAAAATCCACCAGATACCGAAAGAATTGAGTATAAGGTGACAGGACAAAAAGGATTTAAATTCAAGGATTTTAAGAGGGGATCATAAAAAGGAATATAAATATTGAGAAAGGTTTAGGGGAACCCAAGTAATAAGATCCCGGATATGATCCCTCAAACGACGAACGAGAATGAAAGTTAAGCGAACCGTAAAACAAATAAGCGACCAAGAGACAAGCTTGTACAAGAAGCCAAGGATTGTGACATCATCAAATCACAAGGAAGAGACATGTGGCAATTGGATGATATAAGAATGATGACCTAAGCATGACAAAAAGAAGTGTGTTGTTGGTTGATTGTGAGCCATTCATTTTTTACCATGGTAAATCCTCAAAATTAGCCAAGCCATAAACAAAGAAACAAAACAAAAAATCATAACACAAACTTGACTTTTCATTTTAAAGAAGCAAGCTCTCGGCCAAAACCAGAGCAGCAACTTCAAACTACCATATCTCCTTCAATACTCACTCAAATAGTATTTCTATAGCTCTTTGGAAAGGTATTGAGATGGCCTACAACTCTTGTTCACAAGTCTCGTCCAAATAAGCATGGTAAGACCCTCGTTTTGACAAATCTTTCAATCTGACTTTTAGAAACTTCAAAACCTAACTTTGTGTTCTTGATTTCTTTGGAAAGATCAAGCTTGTAGGAGGCTCCCTAAGACTTCCTAGCTACTCTAATCACTCCAAGGAAGGTATAACACCTCCATACCCTAACTTTACTTTGAGTATTAGGTTTGGTTTTGTTTGTTATAGTTCATGAGAGCATGATTCTTGTATGTTTAGAGTTTGGTTGGAATTATAATGATTTTGGGTTATAAATCTTGGTTGTTGGTTGATGAACCTTAAGTATAGTTAGTAGCTCTTGTTTGAGATTGAATAAGTTGGAAAAATCATGAGGTTATGGACTGAGTTAGTAAGGTTTGGATGAATTTTGATGGTATTGGTGGTTATGGGTTGATTTGTGGTTGATTTGTGGTTGATTGGAGTAGTTTAAACTTTGGTAATCACGTAAACATAGCCGTTGTAATGCCCGATTTACTTTAGACTATTTTTGTTCTTAACATCAGGACCCGTGAACTCACTGTTAGGTTTTGACCATTGCCATTATTAGATAGTTCATGTTATGAGCTTCGTTTTGATATGTGGTTCGCTTGAATCCGATGTACGGTTTAGGAGAAATGACCGTTTTAAGTAACGGCGTTTCGCGACCGAACCATTACCCCTTGCCTTACTTTGAAACCTTGGTTAAGGTCTTTAAATGACTAATTGGAGTATGAAACAATTATGTAAAGTGGATTAGGCAGTTGGTAGGATACTCGCGAAAGAATCACCTTAAAATTCTTAATGGTTAATTTATTAAAAATGGTGGAGCCGAGGGTACTCGAACGACTTATGTGATTTGTTAAGCGTAGAAATGACCATAAGCAAACGTTAGGGTTGAATTGGTTAAAGTCTAGTTTCTTAAGCGACTGTGGTTTAATTCCGGATTATGTTGTTGTTCATAGGTCACCAGACCCACTCTAAGCTTAAGTCTACCCCGGAGCACTCAGGCAAGTTTTCTACCCGTTATACTGTTGTTGTGATGTATATATGTATATGCATTATCTTGTGATAAGTGCATTATTGTTATTAGCAAATCTTGCGATATATTGGAGCATGTTGATATGATATATATGCATGCCTATTTCGTAATCTTGATATCTAATTGATGATTCAATTGCTTATAAGTTGCATAATACCTGTGCTAGAGATAAGCAGTAGTCGTATATACCTTTAGTATAGGGGACCCGAAGGTGAATATTTTCTAAACCGGGAGTCGATGTTCCCGAGTATAATATATATATATTTATATATATATTGATATAGTTTTCAAAACTATTAATCGAATAAGGCTTGTTCGATAAATTTATTTTTATTAATGAATATTACTTTGAATATTCATTCGAGGACTTACAACTCCGTTTATTCTATTTAATGAATATTATTTTGAATATTCATTTGAGGACTTATGACTCCGCTTATTTACTAAATAATATTCTTTATTTTATTAAAGAATAATGTTTCGATAATCAAACTTATTTTCGATTATTCAAATAAAGGTCATACTTTCGTATAAGTATATCTTTGGTTATTAATATTCATTTCAAGTATGAGTTTTAAAACTTCTACTTCAATTATTTTTATAAAGATTATTCTTTATGAGAATATTATTTAAATAATAATATTAAGATATTTTCTAATATATTGGGACTGATTTATTTTATTAAATCAGCATTACTCCAAACATTCTTAAAAATGTTTTCAAGTCTTCAAAATGATTTTTAAAAGTTAGGGCGGATCCCAAAACTCATTTTTATATTTAAGATCCTCCTTTCGAAGGGGATTTAAATACTCGCTCAAAACCTGAGGGATCCGGCTCTGTGGTGTATTTTACATTCGCAACGAGGTTGATGTTTTGAGAAAACAGTTTGATTACTTGCCCAATGTTCGGGAAGTAAGCCCATCTAATTGAGTCGGCATAAGCGACAGGCCGGGGTACGGTCTCTACAAGTGTAAGTGGCTGGGTGGCAGTCCATCAACGCTTAAGAGGCCGGGTGACGGTCCAGCACAAGGTCCTAATGAGGCCAGGGTGATGACCGGTGGGGGATTCATCCATCTACTAGTAGAAAAGGTTACTTATTGGTATCTTTGCCTGATCAGCAAGATATCGGGTTTATTCCAAAATTCTTTTCTTTCCAAATTCATTGGATATTGCAACTCTGTTCATACTTTCCATGACAGAGGTTTTCGGGAAATGTATGGGAGATATATATGGATATATATATATATATATATATATATATATATATATATATATATATCGGGACTTAATGAAGTATCTCGTAACTTCATTTCATTCAATGATATTTCAAAGATTGAATCTATTCAAATCTTATCTTGTAGTCTCATCTATGTGATGAACTTTTGAAACTAATTATAATTTGAACGTTGGTAGTTCAAGTAGTATTCGGAAAAGATATAAGTATATTGGAGTATCTTGTAACTTCATCTTTTAAACTTATATCTAGTAAATGATTATCTTATGAATGTCAAAGATTTTCAGAAAAACGTTGAGACAAGGTTAGATATATGAGATCACCTTGCAACAATATTTTTATACAGTTATAAACTGGAACTCTGTGTATATTATGCATGGCAGAGGATTTCAAAGATTTTGAAAAGTATATAAACATATATACTAAATATTTTGCGACTTGGTCGCATTAAGAGGTCAAACTTGGTTCATTTCTTCTTGACCAAGACTTTCATGAGTACTATGAGAATGCTCATATATTGTTAATTATTATACATATTATTTCGGTGGGCTTGTTGCTCACCCTTGCTTTCTTCTTTCATCACACAACAACAGATAGACAAGATGAATAGGACAAAGCTCCCAATTTGCGAGCGGATAGGAAACGTTCCGCAGTTTCCTGTAGGCGTTGATGCTGCTGTAGCTGAGGTAGAAATTACCAATAGGCTAGGCTTTCAACTTCTGATGTACCAGACTTATGTATCTATATGAATTGTAATAATGGCAAATAAATGTAAATTTATTCAGAAACCCTTTTAAGGTGTAACGGTTTATAATTATGGAATAAAATGACTTGTGTTATTTTTGGTATTCATCTCTGAGACTATAACTTGTGGTGTGTGTGTGTGTATATTGTGGGGTCACAGTACGCAGTAGTTGGTTGTTTATTAAGGTTAAGTGTTATTAAGGGAAATGGAACTCGTGACAACCCGGATCCCCGACCACGGATTTGGGGGTGTTATATGGGCTAATCGTGATCATGGGGTCGTAACGGATTTACTATGGAATTCTTTAGTTAATTGTTTGATACCTTAGTGTGTGATGATTGTATATCTATTATTGGTTGTGCGTATTCGTCTTATGTGCATCGCGAACATATAAGATAGGGTGTTAATCTCTTGTGAAGCGACAGTGGATCTCGAGGTTTAGAACTTGCCATGCTAGCATAGGTTCATGTATGATGTGCATGATTTGTGGGGAACTCTAACCATTTTATTCGCCCTGTGTAATCAAAAGGAATAACTTGTGCTTAAATCGTTATGTTGTCAATTTCTGTAGACATATAGGGACTCAACATAATTGATGCCTATTCAACTTCTATCTCAATTGTGGATGCTTGGTAGAATGGTATTAGTACAATGAAAGTTGGCTTTTATCAGTTTCGTGTTATTCTATTAATATCATCACTGTTGCATGCTAAGGGTAATAACAATAACTATTGAAGGAAGTAGTAATGAAGTTGTGATCTCATGAGTGTTTTAATATTGTTAATTCGAAGTGTTAATTAAGTGATTAATTAAGTAGTTAATTATAGTTAATATTTAGTTAATAATTCTAAGTGTTAGTGTCTTAACATTAAGAAGTAATCATACATTGGTGAGTGAGTTTAATTGAACAATAATTAGTATGAGTCTCTGTGGAAACGAACTAGAAAGTATTCTATATTACTTGCGAATGCGTATATACTTGCGTGAATATTAGCACGTGTTTTCGCCCTAACAACAGCCTCTCTGCTAAGGAAATTTGGGATACTGTACAACTTATTTGTGAAGGTACTGAGCAAGTTAGAGAAAACAAAATGCAACATCTCATTCAACAATATTAATATTTTCATTCTGAAGAAGGAGAATCATTGAATGATACTTTCAATAGATCTCAGAAACTGTTGAATGGATTGAAGCTGTATGGCAGAGTGTACCAAGTCAAGGATTCCAACTTAAAATTTCTAAGGTCTCTACCAAAGGAATGGAAGCCTATGACTGTTTCACTAAGGAATTCTCAAGATTATAAGGACTTCACACTTGAAAGATTATATGGAATTTTGAAGACCTATGAACTTGAGATAGAGCAAGATGAGCTGTTGGAGAAGGGAAAGAAAAAAAGTTGATCAGTTGCACTTGTAGATGAAAATGAGAGAATTGAAGCCAGGAATGAAGAAAAGACAATTCCAAGTCTCAAAATTGGCACAAGCAAATCAGAATCAAGCAAGGGAAAGGAGCAAGCAGCCGAGATTGAAGACAATTCCAGTCAAGATGACTCTGATGATGTTGATGAACATCTGACCTTTCTGTCCAGAAGATTTGCAAAGATGAAATTCAAGAAAAACTTTAGAGCCACTAAGCCAAACAAGAACATGGTGGACAAGTCTAAGTTCAAGTGTTATAATTGTGGCACAAGTGGACACTTTGCAAGTGAGTGCAGAAAGCCAACTTCTGAAAAGAAGAAATTTGAGCAAGTAGATTACAAAAAGAAATATTTCGAATTGCTTATACAAAAGGAAAGGGATTTTCTGACTCAGGAAAATGAGTGGGCAGCTAATGGAGCCAATGAAGATGATGATATGGAGTATGTCAACCTAGCCCTAATGGCTAATTCTGATGAGAATGAAACTAGTTCATCAAGCAACCAGGTAATCACTATTGACCTCTCTCAGCTTTCTAAAGATGAATGCAATGAAGCTATAAATGATATGTCTACTGAATTGTATCACTTACGTGTTTCACTTAAATTACTGACTAAAGAGAATATGGGAATTAAAGAGAATAATCTGTTTTAAAGTGATAGGAATGCTATGTTAGAGGATAAGGTAATTGGGCTTGAAAAGATTAAAATCAAATACTTATCTGTTGAGAGTGAACTAGAAGAGTCTATTAAGAAAGTAGAAATCCTTTCTAAACAACTAGAACGTGAGCAAGAGGTAATCAAGGCCTGGAAAACATCTAGGGATGTTAGTGCTCAAATTGCCAAAGTTCAAGGAATTGAATCCTTCTGTGAGAATGCCTGGAAGAAAAACAAAAAGGAAATGGAATTGATTGATGGACTATCAACGGATGTGGAATCAACGGATGATAAAAGTCATCCGTTGAAGGAAGAAAAGGAGCATCCGTTGAAGGCTGATCAGTTGAAACAGGCAAATGATTCTAAAAAGGATAATTTGAAAAATCTCAATAAGAAGTTTGGTTCAAATTCCAAGAACTTTGTCAAAGAAGAAGCTAGCACATCCAAAGATGCTAGTAAGGTGAATATAGGACATATGACTTTAGACCAGTTGAAGAATAGGATTAAGTTGGTTGAGGATAAAAAGGAAACTAAAAAAAAATCCAATAGAAATGGGAAGGTAGGGATTATCAAACATAACAACTACACACCTGATAAGTATGCTCCTAGAAAAAGTTGTGTGCATTGTAGTAGTGTTAATCATCTATCTGCTAACTGCAAATCTGTTAAGAATGCTCTCATGCCTTTAACTCCTTCCATGCCTAACATGTCTATGTCACCATTGTATGCCATGCTTGTTTTGTCTCAGCAGAATTTTCATGCATATTTTGCAAACATGCCATATGTTAATAATCCTTATTTTGCTGCATTTAGTATGCCTTAAATGCCATACAACATGCCTATGTGGAATAACATGTTTGCACAATCTATGCCTTATCAAATTCAACCAAATGTGTTAAATGATTCTGTGACTAACCCTACACTTCTACCAACTACATCTGAGACCAAGGTTGACTTAAAGTTACCTAAGTCAAAAGGTGCAGGAAGTATGAAGTCTATGAAAAAGACTAACAAGGTTGGACCCAAGGATACTTGGGTACCAAAATCAACTTGATTTGATTTTGTTGTGTGCAGGGAAAAAGAAGGAATCTATGGTACTTGGACAGTGGTTATTCAAGGCACATGACAGGAGATTTCACCCTGCTCATAGAGTTCAAGGAGAGAGCTGGCCCTAGCATAACCTTTGGAGATGACATCAAAGGGTTCACTATGGGATATGGCTTGATTTCAAAGGAAAATATCATCATTGATGACGTTGCATTAGTTGATGGTCTCAAACACAATCTATTTAGCATCAGTCAACTATGTGACAGAGGGAATGTTGTTTCCTTCAATTCTGAAGCCTGTGTTGTTATTAGTAAGAAGGACAACAAAGTGGTTCTAACTGGAGTTAGAAAAGGGAATGTGTACTTGGCTGACTTCAACTCTACAGATGCAGAATCAATCACTTGTCTTTTCAGCAAAGCAAGTCAAGATGAAAGTTGGCTATGGCACAAGAAGCTGTCCCATTTAAATTTCAAGACAATGAATGATCTAGTCAAAAAGGACTTAGTTAGAGGAATGCCTCTAGTGGAATTCTCAAGGGATGGACTGTGTGATGCTTATTAGAAAGGAAAGCAAAAGAGAGCATCATTCAGTAAGAAGCTTGAATCAGCAATTGATGAACCATTACAACTGCTACACATGGATCTTTTTGGACCAGTCAATGTATTGTCAATTTCAAGGAAAAGATATTGCCTAGTGATTGTAGATGATTTCTCAAAGTTTTCATGGACCTATTTTCTTGGATCAAAGGATGAAGCTAGTGAAATCATTATCAATCATATCAAGCAAGTCAACAACCATCCAGATTTCAAAGTAAGGAATATCAGGAGTGACAATGGAACTGAGTTCAGGAATTCTACCATGAGGTTGTTCTGTGAAGAAAATGGGATCATGCATGAGTTCTCAGCTCCAAGGACTCCACAACAAAATGGTGTGGTGGAAAGGAAGAACATATCACTAATTGAAGCTGCAAGAACAATGCTTGAAGAGTCAAAACTCCCAACATATTTTTGGGTTGAGGCTGTTAACTGTGCATGTTACACTCAGAATATTTCTCTAATTAATCAGGCAAAAGGCATGACTCCCTATCAATTGTTCAAGAGAAGAAAACCAACCTTAAACTTTCTTCATGTCTTTGGTTGCAAATGCTACATTCTAAGGAACCAACCTGATGACAAAGGTAAGTTTGATGCAAAGGCTGATGAAGGGATATTTGTTGGTTATTCTGCTGGAAAATCATATAGGGTCTACAATCTAAGAACCAACACTGTTATGGAATCTGTGCATGTTGTGTTTGATGATAAAAAGATTGATGGACTAACAGATGAGGGACACCATGAAGGACTCAAATTTGACAACATTGAGATATATTGTGATGACTGTGAAGATGAGAATGATGGAGAAGACACTTCAAAAAGGATTCAAAATTTGCCTTTGGATAATGCACAAAATGCTGCATCAGTTGAAAGTCATAACTCAGCATCCGTTGAAAGACAAAGTGCATCATCCGTTGAAGTATATAATGGAGCATCCGTTGATCATAGTTCATCAAAGGATAATCAAATTACATCATCAGTTGATAGAACTCCCAGTTCCTTGCAAAGGACCAATAACTCAGGGGGAGTTTCAACTAATCAACACTCTATCTCACATCATGACAACACCGAGGCCACCTCATCTAGAGCTAATCTACCACCTCAAAGGAAATGGACCAAGAATCATCCCTTTGAACTAATCATTGGTGATGCAATATCTAAGGTGCAAACTAGAAGGGCTACTCAAGATGAATGTCTATACAGTAGTTTTCTATCACAGGAGGAACCTAAGAGAGTGGAAGAAGCTCTATTGGATCCAGATTGGATTGTAGCTATGCAAGAGGAGCTAAACCAATTTGAGAGGAACAAAGTATGGAAGCTGGTACCAAGCCAAATAACAAAAGTTCTATTGACACGAAATGTGTATTCAGAAACAAGATGGATGAAAATGGCATTGTCATAAGGAATAAAGCTAGATTGGTTGCCAAAGGCTACTCTCAACAAGAGGGTATAGATTTTGATGAGATATTTGCTCCTGTTGCAAGACTTGAAGCCATCAGAATTTTTCTAGCCTATGCAGCCCATGCCAATTTCAGAGTCTATCAAATGGATGTCAAAAGTGCATTTCTGAATGGAGAATTAGAGGAAGAAGTCTATGTGAGTCAACCTCCAGGGTTTGAAGATCCAAAATTTCCAGACTATGTGTATTATCTGTTGAAAGCACTCTATGGACTAAAGCAAGCACCTAAAGCCTGGTTTGAGACTTTGTCAAAATTTCTTCTAGATAATCACTTCACTAAAGGTACTGTTGACAAAACTCTTTTCTTTAGAAATATTAATGGCTCTACTATACTTGTTCAAATTTATGTAGATGCTATTATATTTGGTTCTACAGATGATAAACTTTGTAAAAAGTTTGCTAATTTAATGCAAAGTAAATATGAGATGAGCATGATGGGAGAGCTAATTTATTTTCTTGGTTTACAAGTTAAACAAGTTAGTGGTGGAATTTTCATTAGTCAAACTAAATATATTTATGATCTTTTAAAGAAGTTTGACTTAATGGAATGTTCATCTGCAAAAACTCCCATGGCTACTGCAACTAAGCTTGAATTAAACAAGGCTGAAAAGTATGTGGACATTACAAGCTATAGAGGCATGGTTGGCTCACTTCTATATTTAACTGCTAGTAGACCTGATATAATGTTTTCTACATGTCTTTGTGCTAGATTTCAAGCTGATCCTAGAGAATCTCACTTAGTTGCTATTAAAAGAGTTTTCAGATATCTCAAAGGGACTCCAAATCTAGGAATTTGGTACCTAAAGAGTCTGGTTTTGATCTAATTGGCTACTCAGATGCAGATTATGCAGGTTGCAAAATAGACAGGAAAAGTACAACTGACACCTGTCAATTTCTAGGGAATAAGCTTGTGTCATGGTTTAGTAAGAAGCAAAATTCCATTTCTACATCAACAGCTGAGGCTGAGTACATTGCTGTTGGTAGTTGCTGTGCATAAATATTATAGATGAGGAATCAACTATTTGACTATGGGCTAAATATTGACAAAATTCCAATATTATATGACAACACAAGTGCCATTGCCATTACTGAAAATCCAGTGCAGCATTCAAGAACCAAGCACATTGACATCAAGTACCACTTCATAAGGGAACATGTGATGAATGGTACGGTGGAACTTCATTTTGTTCCAAGTGAAAAACAAATTGCAGACATATTTACCAAGCCACTTGATGAATCAACATTCACAAGATTGGTAAGTGAGCTAGGTATGCTTAATTATTCCTAAATTCATGTCCTAATTATAATTTGTTATGTAGCCTGAAATGAATTTGTTGCAAGAGCAAAATTGGCTTTAAGTAAAGTTTATTTTTACCAATGGATATTTTCTATCCGTTGAAAGCCAAAGTTGTTCCATCAACGGATGTTCATTATCCGTTGAAAGACAAATACAGTTCTGGAAATTTTATCCTTCAACAGATAAAACTGTGTTAATCTTCAATGGATGACCGTTTACCTCATCCGTTGAACTGTCACATCAGTCGTTTTGAGTGAGTCACAACCGTTGATTCTATTTTCTTAACCGTTGATACACATATATATATATATATATATAGTTGTATGTATTTGTATTAAAGGCAGTTTTTAGAATACATACAGTTTTCTTTTATTCTCAAACGGCTGTAATTTACTTAAAAATATTGTTCTCTTTATGTTTTAATTTGAGAAAGTATAAAAGCCCCTTTGAATTCTTATTTTCACTTTACGCTTTCTTGAATTTTCAAAAGCTTTTACTCTCTTTCTCTCCCAAAACTCTCAACTTTTCTCTGCAACTTCTACCCACAACAATGGCACCAGTAGTAAAGATAATGTCCCAATCTGGGTTTGTCTATGAGAAAAACAATTTCGTAGCTTTGGTGGAAAAGAATGAAGCCCACTAAGATTATCATAAGATGATGGATTTCATCAAGAACTGCAAACTGAGCTATGCAATGCTGGAAGCCCCAATGATTTACTGTGAGGTAGTTGAGGAGATTTGGACAATTGCTGAGTTCAACCCCACTGATATGACCATCTCCTTCTCTCTCAAAGGTAAGGATTACTGTATCAACTCTGATGATATACAGTCCTATTATAAATTACCTGAAAACAATGCCATGACACCACACACTGATAATGATGTATCTAGCATGTTAGATTCCATAGGCTATTCCCTTGATTCTACTAGTTTAGGCAGTATTAAGAGAAAAGGCCTTAGGAAAGAATGGAGTTTTCTCAGTGATGTCTTTATCAAGGTTTTCTCTGGGAAAATTAGTAATTTTGATGCAATAACTTCAGCTCTTGTTAATATGCTCTATATGCTGGTTTCTGATAGGTACTATAATTTTAGCAACTATGTTATGCTAGAATTGGGTACTAGGTTAGGTAACAAAGCTAATAGAACTCATAACATCTATTATGCTAGATTCTTTATGTTATTGGCTAACCATGTTTCTGAAGGTTTGGTCATAAATAATGAGAGTAATAAACTCAAATGTTGGGTACAAGAGAAGAGGGTCCTTGCAGATCTTTTAAGGATTGACCTCAACAGTAAGGTGCCATTGGTATACTTACCAATCATGGATGCACCTCAGGTAAGTGAGGTAAATACTTCTTCAACTCCTACTACTTCCAACCCCAACATTTTTTTGCCTTCAAGTGTGGCCATGGGATCTGTGTCAATGCCCCAATAGATTCCTACCAAGGCCACCAAACCTAAAATTTCAAAACCCAAGTCAAAGAAAGCCACCTCTGTTGTCTCTCAAAAGACAATAGTTGTAACAACTACCATAAACCCTGAGGGGAGTGAACAGGGTGTTACTGGTGAGGGGAGGGGTGAATATAAAGAAAACCCTCAGAATAAGGTAGGAGTGGTGAGTGGTACCCAAGCTAGCCAAGCCAAAGTTTCTCAAAAGACTGTGGTGGTTGAAAAGGATTCAAACTCATCCCTAGTTGCACCCTCCCAAAAGGGTGTAGCTATTTAAAATAGTCCCCAACCAGGGACACAGAACAAAAGAGGGAGGGACACTGAAGCCACACACTCACCTGTAAAAGCCTTCACAAGAAGAAAGAAGGTCAAAACCCTAGTTTCCACAATGGGTGCACACACTACATAGATACAATCACTTATATCTATGCATTCACAAATTCAGCTTGATGTGACTCCAATAAATGTGGAGTCACAGCCCCATTCTCTCAAAATTGATACACACCAACCACCAAATTCTCCATCACCATCTCTGGATGTGGACATGATCTTCACATCAATTCATGATTCTCCCTCTTTACAACTCAGGGAGGAGCCCCACTCAAATACTGGTGATCATCATCTTTTAGATGATTTGTTGGATCATCAGCCAATTCTTTCAGACCTAGTTGAAGAATCCGTGTCACTTAATTTAAAATCAATCCACACAGATTCAACAATTATGTCACTTTCAAATTCTACTTCTTTTCCTTCTTCAACGGATATCCCTCATCCGTTGACAAGTGGTTGTTCTTCAACGGATAAGCTTAACAGCAGTTATCCGTTGATACCATTAGTTTCAACTTCAACGGATATTCTTTATCCGTAGATGGTCTCTACACAAACAACTAAATTATCTCCAAGTGCAGAAGACATGGTTACTGTACAATCACTTCTAGGGCTGAGGGAAGGGGGTGAAAACTTGAGTGAGAGGCTGGGTTGCTCCCAGGCAAAAGAAGAGCTTGGGAGTCTAAATATGCATGCTATTTCTTCCAGCATAGTAAAAGAAAGTGAGAGGAGTACCACCTTAGTAGGTGAAGGTGAGGGTGTGAGGAGTGTGAGCCAGGGGGAGCCCCTGATGCAAGAAAAGAGAGAAATTGAGAGAAAAGCAAGTAAGGGAGATATAAGGGTGGATCCAGCCATTGCTAGTGAGTCAATGATTGTGGATGATGCTGACAAGAAAAGACAATTTCAGCAACATTACAAAGCTGTAATTGATAACATTTCCTTGGATGCTGACCCTTTTACTCATCCTGTGTCAACCTATCAACTGTTGGCTACTCAGGGCAATGAGGAGGCAGAAAAGACTTTAAACCTAGTACATACTTCAGAATCTCTACAAAGGGATAAAGCTGCTGTCAATATGATGCCTTCTACAGCTGGAGAGCCATCTGAAGAATTTGGAGTAAATTCTAATGATGATGACTCTGGTTCTTTTGATGGAAGCATGAACTTAGGGGGAGATGAAGGCCCAAGTTCTATTCTAGAGTTACCTGAATGGGCATTGACAAAGGAGTCCACACCAGGGCATTTTAATGTATCCTTAGTCAAACAAGTCATGTATATCCAAAAGGTAATTCAGGAAACTTCAAATGCTGGTACCAAGGTCATTCTCCAAGCCCACTTAGATTCTCTACATCTCATGAAGCTACAACTATTAAGACAGAATCTAAGTGTAGATGAACTCAAAAAGGATATAGCTGACTTAAAATCCTACAATACTGAGAAGCTAGATGCAATCATGCCTTTTGGTACCATGCATGAACTGTTACTGAGATTGAGAAGAGAATCAGATGCTGAAAAGAAGATGGCCAAATTGGAGGAAAGAGTTCAAATTATAGAAAACTCTATGGTGACCATTCTTCAAAATCAACAGTCTCAGACTAGTCTCCTAGTGCAACTGGCTAAAGCACAGGGCTTGACCCCTCTCCTTGATGATAATAAAAAGGGGGAAAATAAAGGCGAAGGGGAGCCATCTACACACATTCAAATATCCAAAGTGCTAGTTCCTGCCATCACTTCTTTTCCAACACTTCAAATCGAAGGAAAGCTTGATGGAATTGATCTAATCCAGCTAGCATCAGCTGAGATAAAAGTGAAAGAGCAAAGGAGGAAAATTGATGAAAGGATGCAACAAGTGTTTGGTTCTACTACTGCAAAATCTCTATCTGTGAAACATAGCACAAAAGTTGAGCCAATCATTATGGAGCACAAGCCAGTAAGGAGGAATAAGGGTGGAGAAACCTCTTCAAGGAACCTGAAGCCCATGGTACTCAGACCAACCACTAGATTCAACAAGGCCTCTAGAAAGAACCCTCTAACTCCTGCTCAGCTAAAAGAAGTGGATTTTCCTCTTCCAAAGCCTGATGAAGACAAAGTTTTGGATGGTAATATCATAAAGCATAAAGAGACCAAGGATGTAGTGGAAAGAATGCATATGGCTATCATCTATAGAGATGGAAAGAGTATCTGTGTGATTCAAGGACATCCCAAATTCTCAATAGCCAAGAGGGAAGAGACCATGAGGTTAAAGGAAGAAGCTAAAAAGCTGAAGGCTGACAAAAAAGCACAAGCAAAGCTTGAAAAACAGCTAAAATCAAGTCTAATTGAAGAAAAGAAGAAGATTGAAGACAAGAGTGAAGGAAACAAGACTGAAAGCATAAATGTGGATATGGGGAATATGGTTGGTGAAAGTGTGGAAGAAGAAAGCGAGGAAAGAAAGAAATGGCAGAAGGGCAATAGAAAGAAGGTTAGGGAAAAAAGGAAGAGTGAAGATGACACTGAAGTAATCCAATCAAAATCCAAACCACTACCTTCCATTCCCGAACCTTTTGTTGTTGATCCCAGTATCAATATCCATGGTGAACCAATCATTCCTAAAGAGGAACCTATTGATTGGGACACCATCAAATTGCCTACCTTCTTAACTACTTCTCCACCACCAAAGGAACTGAAAAGAAAATCCAAATAAATACCTCCCCCAACCTCAAGTAAATTCACTCAGAAACACAAACCTAATCCTAAGCCACAAACCTCAAAGGATGATTATGTTTACATTTGGGACATAAAAGAATATACAAATATTGAACTTTACCTGGATGAGCTGGAGGAAGTAAGGGGAATAAATGCCTATGGACATCTACCAGAAAGGCTAGTGTTCAAGTATAAAGGAAGTGTGGAAAAGACTTGGCCTCTTCAAAGAATTCTAAATGAGGGCTATTCTACCTCGATTAGAGTCTACTCAGCTATAAAAAGGGACACTAGTTTTACCAGGACTGCCAAAACTGAGATTCTGGACAAGATAACCAGCATAAGGAAGACTTGATGGGAGTCAAATTCCTTGTCTAGAACATTACTCATCCCAGAGCATGGAACTACAATTCATAAATCACCTCATTGGTTGATGGAGTTCAGAGACAATAAAGGAGTCAGAAGATTTTTCAGACTTGAAGACCAACTTAAGATTGCCAGTAATGAAACTCTCAAGGACATGCAATCTAAGTTGGATATCAGTGATGAAGATGAAACTAAATTCTACAGACAACTCCAACTCCAAGTAGAGGAAAATGATAGAAGGCTAGGGAAGAAAACAAGGGAACAAAGGAAAAGAAAATGATTTGCTCAGGCTAAAGGAGCACCCTTGAAAATACTATAAATTTTCAACTCTATCTCAGTATATACACTTTTGCAGAACTTTTGAATTTCTACCTAGTTCCAATTCATATATTTGTTAAGTGTTTTGTTATCATCAAGTTAACCCTGAATTTATGCCTACAATTCTAGTAGACATAAATAGGGCAGATTTTTAGGAATATATGTGTATTAGTTTGATGATAAGTTAAACAAAACACTTAAGTAGAAATCTAGTGTTTGTAGCCTCAACGGATAAGACCACTTTGGCTATCCGTTGATGGAGTAGCTTTACTTAGAAATAAGTTTAGTATTGTAGCACATTTCAGTCTTTGTAAATGAGTTATAATTCTTAGAAGTTGTAGGAAATTATAAGTCATGTTGACTACTAGTGGATATGCAAATAGGAGGGCTAATTGTAAATATTTGATGGCTTGTAATTTTGTATAAATGAAGTAGTATCAACTGATAAATTAAAGACCTTCAACGGATGAGAAACAAAGCCTCAACGGATGTCTTTAAAGCTTCAACGGATAACATCCATCAACGGATGAGTGCATCAACGGATAAAGCTTCAACTGCTAAAGCATCAACGGATAAGAGCATCAATGGATAAAGCCATCAACGGATGAAAGCTTCAATGGATGCTCAGTTCCATAGCAGTTGATAGTGAAAATTCATAAGCTGACAGAGGCACATGGGTTGACAGAGACAATTTAAATGTGGTAGCCTCTTGGAGGAATCAAGAAAAAGCAGCATTTCCATTCTGGTGCAAACAAGGAAGTATTCAAAGATTCACAGATTATCTTAGATTGCATTGGACAGAGAAATGAAGAAGAAACATGTGAAGAACTGTTTTATAATAGTATTTTATTTTTGTCTTCACTTGATATACTTGGTAATATATAAACCAAGTTGCAGCTAGTAATTAGATGTGAATTTTCAAGAGCTGTTTAGAAAAAATCAGAGATAAAATCATCTAGTTTGTACTAGGAAGCAGCTGTGAACAATTCTTTGTATCACAGATGTTCTGAAATACACATCTCTGGTGGAACAACAAATCCACCAGAAAAGTTTTTAAAGCCTTTGTGTTCTTTACATTTGTGTTTTGAATATACATCTTTCTGCATTTGCTTAAAGCAATTCACACACATATGTTCATCATACAATTAGCTTTTGAAACTGTTCAAAACTTGAAAAAGTTTTGAGATTTACATTCAACCCCCCTTCTGTAAATCTCATTGTTAGTTCCTTGGGAATAACAATTGGTATCAGAGCAAGCTCTTAACATACAAAGAGTTTAAAGATCTATTCTACTAACATCATGAGTAAGACGGATATTGGAGTGAAGATTCCAATCCTGGAAAGAGATAATTATCATCACTAGAAAGTGAAGATGCATCTACATCTTCTCTCTCAAGATGAAAGCTACATAAACTACATTGAGAATGGTCCTCACATCCCTCATAAAGTAGCCACAGCTGCTACTGCCACAGTTGCTGTTGGACAGTCTATTCCCAAGCCAAGACCAGAATGGACTCCTGAAGATATTGAAGAGGTTCACAAGGACAAGAAGGCCATGAACATTCTGTTTAATGGCCTAGACAAAGATATGTTTGATAATGTCATTAACAACCTCTCTGCTAAGGAAATTTGGGATACCGTATAACTTATTTGTGAAGGTACTGAGCAAGTTAGAGAAAATAAAATGCAGCTTCTCATTCAACAATATGAATATTTTCATTCTGAAGAAGGAGAATCATTGAATGATACTTTCAATAGATTTTAGAAACTGTTGAATGGATTGAAGTTGTATGGAAGAGTGTACCAAGTCAAGGATTCCAACTTAAAATTTCTAAGGTCTCTACCAAAGGAATGGAAGCCTATGACTGTTTTACTAAGGAATTCTCAAGATTATAAGGACTCCACACTTGAGAGATTATAAGGAATTTTGAAGACATATGAACTTGAGATGGAGCAAGATGAGATGTTGGAGAAGGGAAAGACAAAAGGTGAATCAGTTGCACTTGTAGCTGAAAATGAGAGAATTGAAGCCAGGAATGAAGAAAAGACAATGTCAAGTCTCAAAATTGGCACTAAGCAAATCAGAATCAAGCAAGGGAAAGGAGCAAGCAGCCGAGGTTGAAGATAATTCCAGTCAAGATGACTCTGATGATGTTGATGAACATCTGGACAACCTGTCCAGAAGATTTGCAAAGATGAAATTCAAGAAAAACTTTAGAGCCACTAAGCCAAACAAGAACATGGTGGACAAGTCTAAGTTCAAGTGTTACAACTGTGGCACAAGTGGACACTTTGCAAGTGAGTGCAGAAAGCCAACTTCTGAAAAGAAGAAATTTGAGCAAGTGTATTACAAAAAGAAATATTTTGAATTGCTCAAACAAAAGGAAAGGGCTTTTCTGACTCAAGAAAATGATTGGGCAACTGATGGAGCCAATGAAGATGATGATATGGAGTATGTCAACCTAGTCCTAATGGCTAATTCTGATGAGAATGAAACTAGTTCATCAAGCAACTAGGTAATCACTACTGACCTCTCTCAACTTTCTAAAGATGAATGCAATGAAGCTATAAATGATATGTCTACTGAATTGTATCACTTACGTGTTTCACTTAAATCACTGACTAAAGAGAACATGAGAATTAAAGAGAATAATCTGTTTTTAAGTGATAGGAATGCTATGTTAGAGGATAAGGTAATTAAGCTTGAAAAGATTAAAATCAAATGCTTATCTGTTGAGAGTGAACTAGAAGAGTCTGTTAAGAAAGTAGAAATCTTTTCTAAACAACTAGAACGTGAGCAAGAGGTAATCAAGGCCTGGAAAACATCTAGGGATGTTAGTGCTCAATTTGCCAAAGTTCAACGAATTGAATCCTTCTGCGAGAATGCCTGGAAGAAAAACAAATAGGAAATGGAATTGATTGATGGACTATCAACGGATGTGGAATCAACGGATGATGAAAGTCATCCATTGAAGGAAGAAAAGGAGCATCCGTTGAAGGCTGATAAGTTGAAACAGGCAAATGATTCTAAAAAGCATAATTTGAAAAATCTCAGTAAGAAGTTTGGTTCAACTTCCAAGAACTTTGTCAAAGAAGAAGCTAGCACATCCAAAGACGCTAGTAAGGTGAATATAGGACACATGACTTTAGACCAGTTGAAGAATAGGCTTAAGTTGGTTGAGGATAAAAAGGAAACAAACTAAAAGAAAATCTAATAGAAATGGGAAGGCAGGGTTATCATCAAGTTAACCCTGAATTTATGCCTACAATTCTAGTAGACATAAATAGGGGGAGATTGTTAGGAATATATGTGTATTAGTTTGATGATAAGTTAAACAAAACACTTAAGTAGAAATCTTGTGTTTGTAGCCTCAACGGATAAGACCACTTTGGCTATCCGTTGATGGAGTAGCTTTACTTAGAAATAAGTTTAGTATTGTAGCACATTTCAGTCTTTGTAAATGAGTTATAATTTTTAGAAGTTGTAGGAAATTATAAGTCATGTTGACTACTAGTGGATATGCAAATAGTAAGGCTAATTGTAAATATTTGATGCCTTGTAATTTTTTATAAATGAAGTAGTATCAACTGATAAATTAAAGAGCTTCAACGGATGGGAAACAAAGCCTCAACGGATGTCTTTAAAGCTTCAATGGATAATATCCATTAACGGATGAGTGCATCAACGGATAAAACTTCAACTGCTAAAGTATCAATGGATAAGAGCATCAACGGATAAAGCCATCAACGGATGAAAGCTTCAATGGATGCTCAGTTCTATAGCAGTTGATAGTGACAATTCATAAGCTGATAGAGGCACATGGGTTGACAGAGACAATTAGAATGTGGTAGCCTCTTGGAGGAATCAAGAAAAAGCAGCATTTCCATTCTGGTGCAAACAAGGAAGTATTCAAAGATTCACAGATTATCTTAGATTGCATTGGACAGAGTTATAAAGAAGAAACATGTGAAGAACTGTTTTATAATAGTATTTTATCTTTGTCTTCACTTGATATACTTGGTGATATATAAACCAAGTTGCAGCTAGTAATTAGATGTGAATTTTCAAGAGCTTTTTAGAAAAATTCAGAGAGAAAATCATCTAGTTTGTACTAGGAAGCATCTGTGAACAATTCTTTGTATCACAGATTTTCTAAAATACGCATCTCTGGTGGAACAACAAATCCACCAGAAAAGTTTTTAAAGCCTTTGTGTTCTTTACATTTGTGTTTTGAATATACATCTGTCTGCACTTTCTTAAAGCAATTCACACAAATCTGTTCATCATACACTAGGCTTTTGAAACTGTTCAAAACTTGAAAAAGTTTTGAGATTTACATTCAACCCCCCATTTGTAAATCTCATTGTTAGTTCCTTGGGAATAACACTTTTCTACCTTGAAACCTAGCAAACATCTTATCCATAACTACAACTAGAAAAAAAGCAAGAAATTGAGCTCACCAACTGTAATTAGTGAGTAAGGATGAACAAAACCAAGAATTCCCCCAAATTTACTCTCCAATTTGACAAATGCTGCATAAAAAGAAAAGTGTGATCTTTTTAGGGTTATAAATTGCAAGTACGGTTGTTCCGCTAATATTATCCGCGGAAGGGAAAGAGGTTCCGTGGAAAAAAAGCGCGGAAGGGCAGCTTTTCGCGGGAAAAAAGCGCAGATGGGCGATTTTTTTTTTAATCCTGGCTGTTGGATTGTTCATCCAACGGCAGGGAAATGATGTGTTGGTTAAGGGTTCCATGACACATGATTGTCAGGGAACAGGACCCATTTTCTTTTACATGATTTTGCTACCCTTGTCCTTTTTATTTGTTCCGGCTAATTTTTCATATTTTGCATTTATTCTTTCTTTACATATTTATTTACGATTTTAAATTGTTTCATAAGATATAGTTATATATGTTTAATTTGAACTTGGTATTATGAGAAAAATAAGAAAAGTAAGTATATAAAGTGGTGAGATTAATTATTATTTGATATATATAATTAATTTATTAAAAAAGTAGTGGATATAAGTGAGTGTAATAGATTTTTGTATTATAAAATTTTTACTATTTTCAGTAAATTAAGTACAGTTTATGCAAACAAAATTAAGTACTCAACAGAATAAAACAATTTTGTATTGACTGATAAAAACTGATTACAAAAATACCCTTTCAAAGGATGAACAAATATCCTTGAGAGCTGCTAGGTTACGTAAAACATATATCAATTCATGACACCTACAGTGTAAACCTAATTTGTGCTTATATATTGCACAGCTACACAATCAATAAGGAATCTTATTTTATTACAATAAGGAATCCTAAAACATATCCATGTATTGATTGCTACAAGAAGTAAAGTCATGCACCGACATGTATTCTGCAAATCCTTTCCTTCTTTGATATCTCCAGACTTTCAGCTGAAGTGATCAATGCTGATGTCAAATACTGATCAGCAAATGCTGATAACAATTACTGATAACGTTACATCTGCTAAATACTGATATCAAATACTGATAAATAAACTCTGATAGTTTATATGCTGATATCATCAATTTCTTCTAACAATCTCCCCCAACTTGTGCATTATGAAAATATGTACAAGTTCTAAATTGATGATGTCAAAACTATCTAAATGCATAAATACAAATAAATAGTCTATCTTAAAAATAGTGTCTTCAAATTTTATCTTTAGTCTTGAACTCTGGCACAATCAGTAGCTTCATCAAGGAATTTCTTGATTCGAATATCTTCAAGAACATTTACATACATTTTCATTCTCGGTTTGATATCCTTGAGCTCTTTGTCTAGATTCATCATTCTGATAAATAGCAGCTGTGAGATCATGTAACTTAGATCTTCCGTGACAAGTCATCAAGTTCCAGAAATCCAACTTCTTTACCATCATGATTAAAAGTAAGAAATTCTCTCCCTAAAGACTTAAACACCTTGGCATATCAACAGTATAACCAGATTTATCAATAAACTTTGGAATGTAATTAGACTTGTATGTCATTCCTTTCAGCTTCATGTATACCAAGTTCTTCATAAATTTTAACTATCTTGCAGTAGTAGAGTTGGTTACCTTGAGTAAAGTAGTGAAAAATTTCGCCATGGTTAACTCTTCAATTGTTCTTGAGTAAGTCTCAACCTTCTTCCAGATTCCAGAAAATAAATCAGGTTTTCACCAATTCTATCATTCACAATATGTATGGATAGAATTTTCTGCAAATCTTCAAGCTTTGTATTATTCTCAATTCCTGTCAGATTTGCAGGTTCCCTTAGAATTAAAGTATCAGCATAATACTAATCAGCTTTTGAATATCCCAAGCAACTTTTTCTACCAGCTCTTCTAGACAGAGAGTTTCCTCTATAGATCTTGTTTATAGTCTCAAAATAATCTCTTATTGGTTTATAATTTTTGCTTCCTGTTAAGTAGCATTTATGACACTTATTTATACTCTAATAAGCTTTGAGTTGATGTATTTGTACTCAAGTTATTTGCGTTTTAACGTATTTTCAAGTGTTTTTGCATTTCACGATTTACTTCGTGAATCAGGTGAATTAGCATTGTTTTGATGCTAATATGGTGTTTAGGATGTGCTGGAATAAAAGCTTAAAAGACTGGCTCAAAGCTGCAAGGAATAAAGAAGAAGAAAAAAAAAAATTTGGCAGAAGGCAGGCGCGCCCGCACTGGTGTTGCGCGCGGCCGCGCCGAGAAAACAGAAAGTCAACGCGCCCGCGCTGGTGAAGCGCGCGGTCGCGCTGGGTCGGGATATTAAAATCCTGATTCAACTACAATTCGATTTGCTAGAATCCTGGGATGCATGGACTGCTATATAAACATAACTTAGGTAATTTTTCAGAGACATCAAGCAGGGAGAAGACGGCAAGAGACCATTTGGGCATAATTCAACAAAGGCGAAGACGATCTAGTTTATTCTTATGAATATTTGTTTTAATTTTTAATTTGGATGCTTGTTTTTTGTTTTGCTGAACCTTGACTCTTGTTTGTACTTTGGTTTATTTATTCGTATAAAGACTACATTTTCTATATCATGTTTTCATTGGAACCCACGTTGGCGATGAGTTCAATTATGGGCTAATCGTTATCGTGGGGTTCTCGCGGATTTATTTATGGATTTTTTAGTTAAATTGTTTCGATGCCTTAGTGTGTGGTGATTGTATGATATCCTAGTTATGGTTGTGCGTATTCGTCTTGTGAGCGTCGCGAACTTATAAGATAGTGTGGTAATTCTTAATGAAGCGAAAGTGAATTTAAGGATTTAGAACTTGCCATGCTAGCATAGGTTCATGTATTGTTATGCATGATTCATAGGTAATTTTAACCATCTTACTTGCCCTTATGTAATCAAGATAGATAACTTGTGCTTAAACCGTTATATTGTCAAATTCTATTGACATATAGGGTCTTAATATAATTGGTGTCTATTCAACTTCTATCTCTTTTGTGGATGTCTGGTATAATGGTACTCGTGCAACGAAAGTTGGCATTTATCAGTTTCGTGTTGTCTGATTTGTGTCATCACCATTGCATGCTAAGGTTAAGAACAATAAGGCTATTGAATGAAGTACTTAATGAAGTTAGAACCCCATGTTTGTCATATATATTAATAAGTCAATCTTATTCTCATAGTTACAATAATTAGTTTAATTCTTAGTTATAAACAATCTCATTTTGTTACCGTCTTAGCATTGGATAATAACCATACATTGTTGTTTAGGTGCGTAAATTAAATAGTTAACCACTACAGTTTCTGTGGGATCGAATCTGATTTATATCTTATACTACTTGCGAACTCGTATACTTGCGTGTAATATTAGCGCGTGTTTAGCAACTAACAAGTTTTTGGTGCCACTACCGAGGATTAAAGTGTTAATTATTAGTTTATGTGCTTTCCATCAGTGATCGTTAAAGTTCATTGACTCGAACATTGTTACTTATTTGTTTCCTTGTTTTATTTCAGGCGATCTAGCGAGGGTGTATGCATACGCGTTCGCGTACTCGTAAGAGAACAATGGATAAAGCTGAGGAAGAACTTGTGGTAGTTCATAGGGAAGTTTTTGAGGAATAAAAGAAGGTAGAAGAAGAGAAAGTTGAAGAGCCAATTGTAGTAGCTATGGTTGATCAAGCAGAAAATCCGAAGGCTTTAATGGACTATTCTAAGCCTAAGATTAATGACATTCAGTCTAGCATCATTAGACCAACCATCAGGGCTAATACTTTTGAGATCAAGTCAAGCACGATCCAGATGATACATAACTCAGTTCAGTTTGGGGGTTCTCCAACCGAAGACCCCAACATGCACATCAGGAATTTTATTGAGATCTGCGACACTTTCAAGTTCAATGATGTGACTGAAGATGCTATCAAGCTATGACTCTTCCCATTCTTTCTGAGGGACAAAGCTAAGTGCTGGTTACATTCTCTACCAGCAGGGTCTATCACCACTTGGGAAGATCTCGCTCAAAAGTTTCTCATTAAATTCTTCCCCATGGCGAAAACTACAGCAATCAGGAATGCTCTTACCCAGTTCACGCAGCAAACTGGAGAATCTCTGTGTGAGGCTTGGGATCGATATAAGGAGATGTTAAGGAAGTACCCACACCATGGCATGCCTGATTGGATGATTATCAACTGTTTTTATAATGGATTGGGTGCTACTTCTAGACACATGCTTGATGCAGCATCAGGAGGAGCCTTGTGAGTTAAGAGCTACGATGAAGCTTATGAACTTATTGAACTGATGGCTGCTAATGAGTACCAGAATCCTTCCCAGAGACTGACTCAGGGAAAAGTAGCAGGAATTCTGGAGTTGGACGCAGAAACTGCTATAGCTGCCCAACTTAAGGCTTTGACGATGAAGGTGGACACCTTGGCGAATTATGGAGTTAATCAAATCACTAGTGTCTGTGAGCTTTGTGCTGGTGCCCATGAGACTGATCAGTGCGCAATTTCTAGTGAATCAGCTCAGTTCGTGAGCAACTTCCAGCGATCGCAGCAACCTGTACCAGCCACCTATCATCCTAACAACCACAATCATCCAAATTTCAGCTGGAGCAACGCTCAGAATGCGGTTCAACGGCCTTATCAGCAGTATCCAGCTAAGCAGTACAACCCCCTGGTTTTCAGCAACTGCAGTATGCACCAAAACAACAACTCTAGCTGCAACAAGCTAATGAAAAATCTGAATTGGAGGAGTTGAAACTTATGTACAAGAGTCAAGCTGTATCTATCAAGACCTTGGAAAATCAAATTGGGCAAATTGCCAATGCCTTGCTAAATCGTCAACCTGGTACATTTCCTAGTGACACTGAAGTGCCAGAAAAGAGAGAAGCTAAGGAGCAGGTAAAGGCAATCACTTTGAGGTCTGGGAAGGTTGCGAATCCCGAACAAACTCAAGAGTTGACTGAAGAAGCTGGGGCTGAGAAAGAAGCAAAGCAGCAGGATGAAGAAGTGGAACCAAGAAAGACTACTGTTGAGCACACTCTGCCTGAGGGTATTACAGGGGAGAAATAGATCTATCCACCACCGCCTTTTCCTAAGAGGCTGTAGAAGAAAAAGCTGGACAAGCAGTTTGAGAAGTTTCTGGAGGTGTTCAAGAAACTTCATATCAACATACCTTTCGCTGAGGCTCTCGAGCAGATGCCTAGTTATGCAAAGTTTATGAAAGGTATTCTATCTCGAAAGGTGAAGCTAGATGATTTAGAGACTGTCGCTCTCACGGAGGAATGCAGTGCTGTGCTACAGCAGAAATTGCCTCCGAAGGTTAAAGATCCAGGAAGCTTTACTATTCCATGTACTATTGGAAAAGTGTCTTTTGACATATGCTTATGTGACTTGGGAGCTAGCATCAATCTGATGCCTTTGTCAATCTTCAAGCAGTTGGATTTACCTGATCCAAAACTGACTTATATGACCTTGCAGTTGGCCGACCGTTCTATTACATATCCGAGAGGTATTGTGGATGATGTCTTGGTCAAGGTGGATAAACTCATCTTCCCCACTGATTTTGTCATTCTTGATTTTGAGGATGATAAGAAGATTTCCATGATCTTGGGAAGACCTTTCTTGGCAACTGGCTGAACCTTGATCGATGTGTAGAAGGGTGAGCTTACAATGTGAGTGCTGGATCAAGATGTGACTTTCAACGTGTTCAATGCTATGAAATTTCCTACTGATAATGAGGAGTGCTTAAAAGTTGAGTTGGTCGATTCGGTGGTCACATCAGAACTTGATCAAATGCTGAGGTCTGATGCCTTAGAAAAAGCCTTATTGGGAAATTCGGATAGTGAAGATGACGAAGGTGATGAGCAATTGCAATATTTGCACGCTTCTCCCTGGAAGAGGAAGATCGATATGCCTTTTACATCTCTTAGAATGGAAGAATTAAGCAAAGCTCCTAAACGCCTCAAGCCTTCTATTGAGGAAGCTCCTACTCTTGAGCTTAAGCCTTTACCTGAACATTTGAGGTATGCTTCTTTAAGTGATGCATCTACTCTACCTATTATTATTGCATTTGACCTTTCAGGTAGCGATGAGGAAAAGCTTTTGAGAGTTGTGAGAGAGTTCAAATCGGAAATTGGATGGACTATAATAGATATTAAGGGAATCATCCCTTCTTACTGCATGCATAAAATTCTGCTAGAAGAAGGTAGCAAGCCTACTGTCGAGCAGCAAAGAAGACTTAATCCAATCATGAAGGAAGTAGTGAAGAAGTAAATTCTGAAGTGGCTAGATGCAGGGATCATCTATCCCTATATCTGACAGTTTATGGGTAAGGCGGTTCAATGTGTACCAAAGAAAGGTGGAAATACTGTGCTGGCAAATGAGAAGAATGAGCTTATCCCTACACGGACAGTCACGGGGTGGAGAGTCTGCATGGACTATAGGAAGTTGAACAAAGCCACTAGGAAGGACCATTTTCCATTGCCCTTCATTGATCAGATGCTTGATAGGTTGGCCGGTCATGAGTATTACCATCTTCTGGATGGATATTTTGGTTACAATCAGATTTGTATCGCTCTAGAAGATCAGGAGAAAACTACCTTCACTTGTCCATTTTGTACTTTCGCCTTCAAATGAGTTTCTTTCGGTCTGTATGGTGCACCAACCACATTTCAGAGATGTATGATGGTCATCTTTTCCGACATGATTGGTCAGAATGTGGAGGTGTTCATGGACGACTTCTCAGTCTTTGGCGATTCTTTTGATGAATTCTTGCAAAATCTTGCACATGTTCTCAAGAGGTGTGTTGAGACCAATCTGGTTCTCAATTGGGAGAAATGTCATTTTATGGTGCGTCAGGGCATTATTCTCAGGCACAAGGTTTCTAATAAAGGTCTAGAGGTGGACAAGGCCAAGGTGGGGGTCATTGAGAATCTTCCTCCACCTATTTCTGTTAAGGGAATTCGAAGTTTTCTTTGTCATGCGGGTTTCTACAGGCATTTCATCAAAGATTTCTCAAAAATTTCAAACCTTTGTGCAGTCTGTTATATATAATATTATATAAGTAGATTTAGAGACGTTTTCACGAGGTTGGATCGTGGTATTAAGCAAGGAGAAAAGGAGACAAGGAAGAAGACCGTGTTAGCACACCGCAACGAAGAGGAAGCATATTCTCTTGTGATTCTTTATTTCGTTGTAACGTTGGATGCTAGTTTTCTTTGCTTTGAACCTATTATTCTTGTGATGTACTCTGGTTTAATATAATTAGTTTAGTTATTATTCACTTGTGTTTGTTTATCATGTTTTCATATGAACCCATGATGACGATAAGTGCTATCATGGGCTAATCGTGATCATGGGGTCGTAACGGATTTACTATGGAATTCTTTAGTTAGATGTTTAATACCTTAGTGTGTGATGATTGTATGATATCTAGTATTGGTTTTGCGTATTTGTCTTATGTGCGTCGCGAACATATAAGATAGGGTGTTAATCTCTTGTGAAGCGACAGTGGATCTCGAGATTTAGAACTTGCCATGCTAGCATAGTTTCATGTATGATGTGCATGATTAGTGGGTAACTCTAACCATTTTATTCGCCCTGTGTAATCAAAATGAATAACTTGTGCTAAAATCGTTATGTTGTCAATTTCTGTAGACATATAGGAACTCAACATAATTGATGCCTATTCAACTTCTATCTTAATTGTGGATGCTTGGTAGAATGGTATTAGTACAATGAAAGTTGGCTTTTATCAGTTTCGTGTTATTCGATTAATATCATAATTGTTGCATGCTAAGGGTAATAACAATAACTATTGAAGGAAGTAGTAATGAAGTTGTGATCTCATGAGTGTTTTAATATTATTAATTCGAAGTGTTAATTAAGTGATTAATTAAGTAGTTAATATTTAGTCAACAATTCTAAGTGTTAGTGTCTTAATATTGAGAAGTAATCATACATTGGTGAGTGAGTTTAATTGAACAGTAATTAGTCTGAGTCTCTGTGGGAACGAACTAGAAAGTATTCTATATTACTTGCGAACGCGTATACTTGCGTGAATATTAGCGCGTGTTTTCCCTAACACTGACCAAATCATCAGGAGATGTATTCCTTACAGCGAAACGGGGGGGGGGGGGGTCTTGCGAGATTGCCACTCAACGGCTAATGGAGGACATTATGGAGGAGAAAAGACAGCAGCTCGTGTTCTTCAAGCAGGGTTCTTTTGGCAATATTGTTTAAAGGTGCTCATCAGTTCATTTTAAAATATGATCGATGTCAATGGGTGGGTAATATGTCTAAGAAGGATGAGATGCCTCTTAATGTGCTTCTCGAGGTTGAGGTCTTCGATGTTTGGGGAATTGACTTCATGGGGCCATTTGTCTCGTCTTGCAACAATCAGTATATCCTGTTGGTGGTTGATTACGTGTCAAAATGGGTTGAAGTTAAGGCATTATCGACGAACAATGCAAAAGTTGTGCTTAATTTTCTTCACAAGCAGATATTCACAAGGTTTGGGACTTCAAGAGTCATAATCAGTGATGAGGGGTCGCATTTTTGCAACCGCAAGTTCACTGCCATGATGAAAAGGTATAATATGAATCATCGCATTGCTATGGCTTATCATCCTCAGACAAATGGTCAAGCTGAGGTATCTAACAGGGAGATCAATCGCATTTTGGAGAAAGTGGTATGTCCAATAAGAAAGGATTGGTCTTTAAAGCTTGATGAAGCTGTTTGGGCGTATAGAATAATATATAAGACTCCATTGGGAATGTCGCCGTTTCAGTTGGTTTATGGTAAGGGGTGTTATTTGCATGTGGAGCTCGAGCATAAAGCTTATTGGGCTTTGAAGAAATTGAATCTGCATTTGGATGCGGCTGGAAAGAAGAGGATGCTTCAATTGAATGAACTTGACGAGTTTCGACTTCAAGCTTATAAGAATAACAAGATATATAAGGAGAAAGTCAAAAGGTGGTACGATCGGGGCTAGTGCTCAAAAAATTTGTGCCAGGGCAACAAGTTATTTTATTCAACTCTCGTCTTCATCTTTTTCCTGGAAAGTTGAAGTCAAGATGTTCAGGGCCCTTCATAATCAAAACTGTGTTTCCACATGGAGCGGTGGAAATTTTTGAGAATGATCTGGGCCAAGCATTCAAGGTAAATGGTTAAAGATTGAAGCATTATTATGGTGATATGGCAAACCACGAGGTTGTTAGTTCCGTTTTATTATCCACTTGATCTCAAGATTCTACGTCGAGTTAGAGACGTAAAAGAAGCGCTTCTTGGGAGGCAACCCAAGTATGTTGTACATTAGTAGATAGAGGAAGCAAGTAGAAAGGAGAAAAACACAAAAAAATCAGAAAAGGCAAAAATTTAGGGCCAAGTACAGAAGTTGGGCGCGCTCGCGCTGGCCAAGCGCGCGGCCGCGCCGTTTTTCCAGAACCAAGCGCGCCCGTGCTGTCCTAGCGCGTGCTCGCACCGGTATTCCAGAGTTAGAGCGTGCCCGCGCTGTCCTAACGCGCGGCCGTGCTGGGTCCCTGTTCCGAAAAAAAATAAAAACAACAGTTTAATAGAGAAAATCGGGATTTTAATTCCATAATCAATTCTAATCCGATTTTTACTCTTCCACATCCCATAATTCCCTCTCCTAATCAATTCCATTATTCCCACGATTCTCATAATCAATTCCCACTTCTATTCCTTATCAAATTCACACCCCTCCACCTATAAGTACATACACTTGCATACAACTTCTCCACCAATCCACAAGCTCTCAAACACAAATTCTCTCTAAACACTTAAGCTTTTATTCTTTCTTTTTCAATCCCTATGGCACCTAAAAGATAGAGAACTCAAGTTGGAAGTTGCGCCACCGATTTTTCTACTGCGAGTGGTGTGAGGCCCAGGTATTCTACTCCTGAGGCTGAGGAGGAGTACACGAGGCTTCTCTCGAAGCCTATTGCTAAGGAGATAGGATTTCTGCAATCAGGGAATGATAGTAAGTTATTGGAGATGATTTTGGAGATGGGCTGGGTTCCTTTTTGTGAGGCTCCCGCTGCTGTGCCCATGAGTGTTGTACGGGAGTTCTACGCCGACGCTAAGGCAGAGAAGAATGGTTTCATGGTGGTGAGAGGGAGGACTATTGAGTTCAGTAATGAGGCTATCAGGACAGTGATTGAGCAGCCTGTGAGGAAGGTGGGCCAGGACACTTGGAACGATAAGACTCCGGAGGACTTTGATTTAGATCTCATTGTTGCTACTCTCTGTATGCCTGAGACTCATTGGAAGTTCAAGAGGGGCACTACTGACTAATAAAAACTGATTACAAAACTACCCTCTCAAAGGATGAACAGATATCCTTGAGAGCTGCTAGGTTACGTAAAAGATATATCAATTCGTGACACATACAGTGTAAACCTAATTTGTGCTTATATATTGCACATCTACACAATCAATAAGGAATCTTATTCTATTACAATAAGGAATCCTAAAACATATCCATGTATTGATTGCTATAAGAAGTAAAATCATCAACCGACATGTATTCTGCAAACCTTTCCTTCTTCGATATCTCCTGACTTTCAGCTGAAGTGATCAATGCTGATGTTAAATACTGATTAGCAAATGCTGATAACAATTACTGATGACGTCACCTCTGCTAAATACTGATATCAAATACTGATAAATAAACTCTGATAATTATGTGCTGATATCATCAATTTCTTCTAACAATCTCCCCCAACTTGTGCATTATGAAAATATATACAAGTTCTAAATTGATGATGTCAAAACTATCTAAATGCAGAGATACAAACAAATAGTCTATCTTACAAACAGTGTCTTCAAATTTTATCTTTAGTCTTGAACTCTGGCACAATCAGTAGCTTCATCAAGGAATTTCTTGAGTAAAATATCTTCAAGAACATTTACATATATTTTCATTCTCGGTTTGATATCCTTTAGCTCTTTGTGTAGATTCATCATTCTAATAAATAGCTGCTGTGAGATCATGTAACTTAGATCTTCCAAGTAACATGTCATCCAGTTCCAGAAATCCAACTTCTTTACCATCAGGATTAAAAGTAAGAACTTCTCTCCCTAAAGACTTAAACACCTTGGCTCCTCCAATAGGCATATCAACAGTATAACCAGATTTATCAATAATCTTTGGAATGTAATTAGACTTGTATGTCATTCCTTTCTACTTCATGTATACCAAGTTCTTCATAAATTCTAACTATCTAGCAGTAGTAGATTTGGTTACCTTGAGTAAAGTAGTGAAAAATTTCTCCATGGTTAATTCTTCAATTGCTCTTGAGTAAGTCTCAACCTTCTTCCAGATTCCAGAAAATAAATCAGGTTTTCACCAATTCTATCATTCACAATATGTATTGATAGAATTTTCTGCAAATATTCAAGCTTTGTATTATTCCCAATTCCTGTCAGATTGCAGGTTCCCTTAGAATTAAAGTATCAGAAAATACTAATCATCTTTTGAATATCCCAAGCAACTTTTTCTACCAGCTCTTCTAGATTGAGAGTTTTCTCTATAGATCTTGTTCATAGTCTCAAAATAATCTCTTACTGGTGTAGAATTTTTGCTTCCTGTTAAGTGGCATTTATGACACTTATTTATGCTCTAATAAGCTTTGAGTTGATGTATTTGTACTCAAGTTATTTGTGTTTTAACGTGTTTTCAAGTGTTTTTGCATTTCAGGCTTTACTTCGTGAATCAGGTGAATTATCATTGTTTTGATGCTAATATGGTGTTTAGGATGTGCTGGAATAAAAGCTTGAAAGACTGGATCGAAGCTGTAAGGAATAAAGAAGAAGAAAAAAAGAATGTTTGGCAGAAGGCAGGCGCGCCCGCGCTGGTGTTGCGCGCGGCCGCGCCGGGAGAACAGAAAGTCAGCGCGCCCGTGCTGGTAAAGCTCGCGGCCGCACTGGGTCGGGATATTAAAGTCCTGATTTAACTACAATTCAATTTGTCGAACTCCTGGGATGCATGGACTGCTATATAAACATAACTTAGGTCATTTTTCAGAGACATCAAGCAGGGAGAAGACGACAAGAGACCTTTTGGGCACAATTCAACAAAGGCGAAGATGATCTAGTTTATTCATATGAATCTTTATTTTTAAGTTGTAATTTGGATGCTTGTTTCTTATTTTGCTGAACCTTGACTCTTGTTTGTACTTTGGTTTATTTATTCGTATAAAGACTATGTTTGCTATATCATATTTTCATTGGAACCCACGTTGGCGATGAGTTCGATTATGGGCTAATCGTTATTGTGGGGTTCTAGCGGATTTATTTATGGATTTCTTTAGTTAAATTTTTTCGATACCTTAGTGTGTAGTGATTGTATGATATCCTAGTTATGGTTGTGCGTATTCATCTTGTGAGCGTCGCGAACTTATAAGATAGTGAGTTAATTATTAATGAAGCGAAAGTGAATTTAAGGATTTAGAACTTGTTATGCTAGCATAGGTTCATGTATTGTTATGCATGATTCGTAGGTAATTTTAACCATCTTACTTGCCCTATGTAATCAAGATAGATAACTTGTGCTTAAACCGTTATGTTGTCAAATTCTATAGACATATAGGGTCTCAATATAATTGGTGCCTATTCAGCTTCTATCTCTTTTGTGGATGTCTGGTAGAATGGTACTCGTGCAAAGAAAGTTGGCGTTTATCAGTTTCGTGTTATCTGATTAGTGTCTTCACCATTGCATGCTAAGGTTAAGAACAATAAGGCTATTGAATGAAGTACTTAATGAAGTTAGAATCCCATGTTTGTCATATATATTAATCAGTCAATCTTATTCTCGTAGTTACAATAATTAGTTTAATTCTTAGTTATAAACAATATCACTTTGTTACCATGTTAGCATTGTATAATAGCCATACATTGTTGCTTAGGTGCGTAAATTAAATAGTTAATCAATACAGTCTCTGTGGGATCGAATCTGATTTATATCTTATACTACTTGCGAACTCGTATACTTGCGTGTAATATTAGCGCGTGTTTAGCGACTAACACTTCCCCGTAGTAACTTCTTCTTTTCTTCTAAGGTCAATTATGACATATCAGAGTTTATATTTTCTGAATCAGGATTTGTGAAATCCGCTTGTATTTTACTTGAACTGTCAACAACTTGAGTAGTATCAGTGGTTATGACTGGTTGAGCTTCAGCAATTATTTCTTCATCAACTTGAGCATTGTCAGAGGTTGGTATTAGTTGTAATTTTTCAGCCCAAACAGCTCCATGAATCATCTTTCTTTTCTTGTGGAACTGGCTAGCTTCTTCTTCTTGAATCTTCTCTTCATCAACACCATTATAAGCTATAACTACTGAATAGATTGGATCTATCAGTGTTTGAGATTTTGAAACTTTAGATGTTGATTTCTTCTTAAATTTTTCTTTATGATTTGGCTTTGATTTCTCACTAACCTTCCCTTTCCCCTTATAACTCATGTCAGCATTTAAAATTGCTTGAGACCTTAAAGACCTTTCAGCATCAGTTTGACTGACCTCCTTGATCACTACATCATTTGTAGGTCTGCTACCAGGAACATCCTCATAAGGTAAGATAGCATCAGTATTTACTGATCTTAAGGATTTGAATTCTTCCTCCAAAATCCTAAGATGTTCCATATCAACTCTAGAATTTTCTCTCTCAAATATTCTTCTACTTATCTCGGAATCAAAGACTTGAATCTTTGGATCCTAGTAGAACAGAGTTGTTTTCTTCCCTTTTGTTGTGAAGATATGTATGTACTATAGCAAGATTAAGTCAAATTGACAACCTTAAGTAAGTTGTATTGTAATCTTAGTTTGCATTTTGTATTGTAACATTTAAAGTCTGTAAAAATGTCAAAGAGCAGAGTGAAGTCTTTTTCTGTAAACAGTATCAAGCCTAAGAATTCTATCTGGAAGAAGATCAAGAAGATCATGCCTCAGAAGGATTATGAAAAAGCTTGGAGTTGAATAAATCTATTTTGAGAAAAAAATTCTAAGTCAAGATCTCTACAAGTCACAGATTTAGTGTTATAGAGAAGTCATTCGAGAATTCCAGAATGACTTATAGAGAAGTCAGGAAAGATACTAGAGAACTCGGAGATATCGACAAGCAAAATTGAAGACATGAAGATTGAAGATATCGACAAGTCATTTCTTCACTAGAGAACTCAGTCAGAGTATTGAGAGATCTGGATAAGCCAATATACTTATCGAGATGTCAAGTTCTCTATATATCAAACTGGGATCTTGAGGTTAAACTCCAAGTACAAAGTGTAGACCAGTTCAATATCCAAGATTAACAATCAACAAACAATTCAGTTAGTTGGATTGACAAGTCTATAAAAGGTAGCTTGAGGCATGCAAGATCAAGGGTGAAGATTAACTGATAAAGGAAGATCAAAGTTAACACGGTATGCAAAGATATGCTAAGCCAGAAATGGAAGATATGTTTTTCCTAAAATGGAATGATTAGTGACAGTTTACTAAAGTGAATAGCATCTCTTATTATACACCGTGTAAACTCTTAGTTAACTATCATATAAAGTTAACGCTGGTCCTTTGTTAGTAGTAACAATTTAGATCAGAAAAATCTTGTATTCTCTCCAGGAAGAAGCTAAGCTTTTTAGCAACAAAGAGCCTAGAAATTTTGTAGCAATACATTCTTAAATTTAATATAAAATTAAATGAGTTTTGAAAGATTTGTGTTCACTGTTATTGATTGTTTAATTTCAGTATTATCACATCCCACTGCAGGATTTAATTTACTTTGTTCATAACCATAAACGCTTCAAGAAAAGCATAAAAACACAAAAACATATTCACCCCCCTATGTGTGTAATTTATTATCTAACAAGTGGTATCAGAGCAAAATCTGAAAGTAAACAGATTCAAGATCTTGGAAGAATGAATACACAGAAAATTTGTAGCATCAAAATCCCTACTTTTGATAAGACTAACTACACTTTATGGAAGAAGAAAATATTACTGTTTATCAGGATGGCCAATCTATTATACATTCAGATTCTCAAGAATGGGCCTTTCACTCCTATGGTTAGAGTTGAGGAATCTACAGATGGAGACATGGTCATTCCAGCTCATTATGCTCCTAAAGACCCTTCCGAGTACACTGAGCCTGAGAAGGAAAAAGCTTCCCAATATAGTGGCTTGCAGCTGATCTTGATAGAGTCACTTGACAATGTAATATACAACAACATTGTCAACTGTAACACTGCTAAGCAGATCTGGGAAAAGATTGAAATACTCTGTGAAGGAACTGAGGAAGTTAGATCTAATCAAAGGATGATACTAATTTCACAGTATGAGGGTTTCATGGCTAAGCCAAAAGAAAGTATCATTGATGTGTTTGAAAGGTTTAATAAGCTGATCAATGACTTGCAGCTGCATGACAAATAATATGAAGCTGAAGAAGTGAACTTGAAATTTTTGCTCACATTCCCCGACCATTTGGAACAGAAAATTTTAGCAATCAGAGAAGGGATATACTTGAGTAGGATAACTCTGAAAGTTTTATATGGAATCTTAAAAACATATGAATTGGAAATGATTCAAAGGAAATCATTAAGGGCTGGTCAAGAGCATGTTGTAGATGGCTCAAGTGCTCTAATGGTCAATGAAAGCCAGACCTATAATGATGATCCAAGATCCCAGACTTCAGTTGTCTCAACAAGTGAGCAAAGAAACAATGATTCACAGAAACAAATCATACCGAAATTGGAAGAAGATGAGTTCTACACCTTGGATGAACTTGATGAGCTAGATCAGTCAATGGCTTATTTGGCAAGAAATTTGTGACGCCCTCAATCTCGGGGTTAGGAAATGAGGACTCACACACCTCTAATCTAATAATTAAATATGCATAAACCCCTATTAAACTACTAACAGGATCAACAGGATAAAGTTTGAGACAAGATTACAACTACCAATCACAAAATATAACTTACAAACCAAAAATATTATTAAATAAACAATATCGATTTCGGCTGGGAACCGACAGATAACCCATTGTATCTTTAAACGCTTCTTTCTAGGCGTGAGCTCACTCATAATTACCACTACCTTCTCTGGCAACCGGAAGCCCTCAACACGGTAGGGACCACCAGGTACGCTCTTACGAGCAGTGCGCCTAAGCCTGGCCATCTTCTTGCTTAACTGCCATGGTTAAATTAAAACAAAACAAACGAGTATAAAACTCAGCAAGTAACTATGTAGCAGTTCTATAATATCAAATCACAATATGCTTTACCAAATTCAGGGCATTCTACTTTATTTGATCTAGGTGGCAGATTTCCATCTTTTGGGTTAAGGAAAGGTTGTGAAGGATAATGTGGGGCTTTCAAGGAACAAGGCTCAAAGCAGGACGAAAGCCGACATTCATCACAAATCATTAAAGGATTAGAATAGATCTTTCAAAAGAGGAAAGCAACAATATTTCAATATATGGAATCAATCATATGATCAACAAATTCAAGTATCAGGGTTCTCGAGCTTTAAGCTTCACAATAACATAATCAACTCTTTTCAAAACAATATAAACCATATCCATTTTCAAGAATCATTTTACTGAACAGAAAGTTTCAGTTCCCTTTTTAAATAATCATTTATAACCTTTGATTGGATCACTTTATCTTTCCATTTCATTATATACGGGTGATCAGCCCGTATCGACCTCCATTCCGGTCTTTAAGGTACCAATCGACATAATTTCAGCCTTAAGTTGGACTAGCCCCGCTAGCCTCTTACCATGACTGGACTAGTCCCACTAGCCTCTTACGCCCCAATCCAATCCATCAGGAATTCATTTGGAAAACCTTGAGTTGGAAAAAAACAAATAGGTTTTCTAAAATTCATTTTATCATTACCAAGCATTTGAAATCATTCGGACTCTTTCAAGTCGAAACTCATTCTTAATTCAGATTTTTAAGGAAACAAAGTTCAGGGAGTGATTCAAAGATACGCAAGGAACAATTCATAAGAATTCTGTATCAGGGATAACAAAGCACTTAAGTTAGAAGGATCAACATTTGTTTAGGGATCAATAGGGTGATCAGGAAGAACAGGGTATCATTAGACAGGGTTAACAAGGATAATAAGTGGGTTCAATATATTTCATGGCTCAATACATAATTTGAATAGGAAGGACAAATTATCAAAGGGTGGAATCAATAAGCTTATCAATAACAGATTATCAACCCCAGGGTACTTCAAATCAATATCAGGGTTTCATAATTAAACAGTTCAATACTCTACATGGTATGAACAACATTCTCTTTATAACCATTTACACAAGTAATCAGAGTTACTTGCCTGGATTTGATTTCCTGAAGGTTGAACTACTGCCACCTAGTAAACCCTTTCCTTTCCTAGCCTGAATGCCCTCACGCTCCGAATCTACAATAAAACCAAACCTTAATTAGATTCTCAACTCTCGTTCTCGGAACGATCACTCTATACGATAACTCGATTATATCCTTGACTCGAGTATACGAATATAGCTTATACACATAAGCACATAGCACATAGCATATGGCATAAACCCTTTCTCGTAACTTTTATATCCTTAACAACCAAAGCGTACTTGCTTAACCTTGGCTATTTTCAATCACACTAACATAACTCTTTTTACTACCATAGCTATCACTTATAGCTCTTAATACCGAATGATTAAATTTTCTTTTTCTTTTATTCTTTAATTCGAACCATACATACAAAACACAACCATATATATTCAATTTCAATCTCATATAATCATGCACAACTAATGCAAATCACAAGAGTCATTTACTCAATTAACCTCATCCTTTTTAATCAAAAATCCGAATCACAAACACATTATGAGTCAAAATCAACAACTTCTTTTAATCATCAAAATTCGAACATAAACACTACCCCATCTTTATCATGCAATCAAGTTCTCACTAGCCGTTAATATAATTGACAAAAACCAACTTAATTCCTCTTTTATTCCTTAGAACCCATTCGGGTTTTCCATAAATCAAACATGCAAGAATGGATTTTGACATGCAAGGTTATATATCACATTTCCCACTTGTTTTAGTCCTTAACTAGATCATTCTATTCACTTAAACACCAAAACCAAGCATTACCTAGTGACTTTAGCTTTAATCAATTCATTCAATCAACAAGCATCCACTTAATCACCAAATTATCCCCTTTTAAGTTTATTTTCCATTCGGCAAGAACATGATTTACAACTCAAGGACTAAACATTGACATGCACCACTTGATCTTCTTTAAAACTAACATGCAATCACTCTTTAGGCTATATAAGCTTAGTGTTCACCAAGATCAACTTACAAAAATCAAATTCCTCTTTTAATTAGCATATAGCCGAATTAAAAACTCACATGCAAACCTTAATTTTTGATTTTCTAAGCAACAATCATTTACACACATCCATTTACTTCCTAAAACAATCAATGGAATCATTTTATCAATCACATATTCGAGTTTCAACACAAAAAAAACAAAACCCTTCTTCAAGCTTTCAAGAAACCATAACATGCAAAGCTAAAATCAAATTATCATATCATAGAAACTCCATCGGCTCTCCTTTGGATCATGGCCGGTGGTGGTCGAACTTGAGAGAGCCCATAACGGGTCTCCTCTCGAGTTTATGACCCCAAAAGTGCTTGAATTCACTCTCATGGTTTTGCATCAAGAAATCGTTTTCCTTGAACACCACCATTGTGATTAACCAACAAAACTTCTATAAACACTTACATGCAAATAGGAATCGAAGAGTATACCAAAAATAAAGTCTAAAGGTAGCAATATCTTTGAGTTTGGATGAGATTTGAGGGTTGCATGCAAGTGAAGGAGATGAGAGATGGAGAGAGCCGAGAGAGAGAGTGAGAGTGTTCGAGAGAGAAAGAAAAGAGAAGGGGAAGTGAGTGCACGGGAGGAAAAGAAAGAAAAGGGGAAAGAGAAGTGGGTTTATATACCACTAAAAACAAGGGCAAACTTGTAATTTACTAATTCCATTTTATGCTCATTGTCCCTTTTCTTTTTACTCAAATGCAACAAAATTTAAATATAAAATATATCTCTCTCTGGAAGTCGAGAATTATTGAAAATGACAATTTTAATACGTAGGCCTCGAAATTAGCTTTTTAGCCATTATCATAATAGATTTTTGAGCAAACGGTTGATTTTATATGAATTTCGCAAGCTTGCTTTAATAATAACATTTCCACATAAAATCAATTTAAAAATGCAAAGACCATCAAAAATATATCACTCATCATTTTTAAAAAGTCTCTAGGACCACTATGAAGATAACAGAACAAATCCCATGTTTTTATCTTACTCGAATGATTTTATAAAAATGCGCGAAGGTTAATTAAACCTTTATTTAAGTCACATAATCCCTTTAAAATTCATAAAATTATCACAGAACACATAGTCATGCACACAGACAACAATCTCACATATATAATCACGTATCGACTCAGGTCTGATCATAGAATTTATCATTCTTTAATCTTTATCCTTTTTTACGCGTACCAGGTCACGTTCAGCCTGACGGCCCGACGCTCAGCGTTTCGATTACGCTTCTCATTATCATTATCAATCAACACATCACTTAGGACGAAATACTTTATTCACACATTCATTTCATTCAATCACACATAATTCATATTTTATATTCTTTAACTCCTTATTAGGACGGGTTCCGTTCAACCTGACGGCCCGACACCACAGCTTAACTTCTAAGCTGACTCTTTAAATTGGAACGTTTTTATTTAGGCCATTATGCTACAGAATGCAGGAAACCCAAGAAAGCAAAGAAAGACAAAGCTTATCTTGAATTAGAAGTAAAGTACGATGCTCTTCTGAAGAAACAACAAAGCAAAGCCTAAATTACAGAGGGAAAAAGTTGGGATAATTCTGATAATGATGAAGATGAGGAAGTTAGAAATTATGCATTAATGACCTTGGAGCAAGGATAGTCATCCTCATCAAAATCACAGGTACCAACTCTTACCACTATTGATTTAAATGTAAGTCAATATAAGGAAACTATAGAAAAGATGAGCACATAAATGTTTCACATTCATATAAGTATGATTGCTGCTAATGAAGAAGTTAGCAGTCTGACAAAGGTAAATGAGAAACTTGAAAATGAGAAACAAGAAACCGAGTTGTTGCTAGTAGAGCTTGAAGCTGTGAAATAAGAAAAAGCATATCTAAAGAACAAGTTCAAGTGTGCAAGTGAAATTGAAGCAGTGCTAAGGGAGAAGCTGGAAAAGAATGAAGTCAAGTTAAAATCTTTCAGGAATGCATCTGAGTTGGTTGGATAATACCATGAGAAGAAGAAGCCATGTGCAAATATTGCTATTGGTCTTGACTATGATGCCTTGAACAACAAGAAGAAAGCTGTAGGTGAAAACGGGAAAGTAAACTATGTTCAAAGCATGTGAAGTAAACTTTAGTGAAAAAGAGTTGATTATAAAGAAAGAGATTGCTAATGAAGACAATGAGATTAAGAATGCAGAAACAACTCCAACTTTCAAAGCTGAAAAGAAGCCCATGGTCAACCAAGATTCCAAGACATCTGTCAAGGAAAATAAAACTGAAGATGCAAGAAAGAAGAAGAAAAATAGAAATAGGAAGATTGGGATAAACAAAAGCAACAATTTTGTTTATGTTGCAGATGCTCCAAGGAAGAAATGTGAAAAGTGTGGCTCTGTGAATCACCTAACTCACCTTTGTAAAAAGGTTGTTAGCAAGCCATCTGAAGAAGCATGCAAATACAATAAAGCAGATGCAAATGATCCCTACTCATTTTGTGATAAGTTTGATTGTATCCCTTGCAACTTGAAAGTAATGAAAAGTTGTCACAAGATGAGAGTAGACCTCAAAGAAACAAAAATTGGGTCTACAACAAATAAGGAAAATGCACAACAATCAATGAATTCTATTTTATCTGAGATAACTCATTCTACTTCTGCTAAATCAATTAACAAGAAGAAAATGCCCAACACTGCTTGGGTTGCTAAACACACTTAAAACTCATTATGTGCAGGGCAAAATGAAGGTCATATGGATCATAGACAATGGATGTTCCAGACATATGACAGGTGATAAGGCTCTGCTATCACAATTTGAGGAGAAGGCTGGCCCTTTGGTGACCTTTGGAGACAACATCAAAGGATTCATAATGGGATATGGCAAGATTGTTTCTGGAAATGTTGTCATTGATGATGTAGAATTGGTACCTGATCTTGAAGTAAATCTTCTCAGTGTCAGCCAGTTTGGAGACAAAGGTTTTAAAGTTTTATTTGACAAAGAAGAATGTATTTTCATCAGCAAGAAACCAATGAAGTTGCTCTAAAAGGAGCAAGGAAAGGAAGCTTGTTTATTGCAGACTTGGACTCAACAAATGAGGATGGTATTTGTTGCTTCTATACTAAGGCATCTATAGAGCAAAGAAACTTATGGCATAAGAAACTCTCACATATGAATATCAAGCAATCAACACCTTAGTCAAGAAAGAGTTAGTAAGAGACATGCCAAAATTAGAGTTTGCTCAAATTTAAGTTTGTGAAGCTTGTTCGAAAGGAAAAATGAAAAGATCAAGTTACAAGTCAAAAACTGTGAATTCCATAAGTGCACCATTGCAACTTATTCACATGGACTTGTTTGGGCCAGTAAATGTCTTATCAATTTCAAGGAACAAATATGCACTTGTGATGGTGGATGATTTCTCAAGATACACTTGAGTAGAGTTCATGCACTCTAAAGATGAAACTCCACATATCATAATAGAGCACATAAAGAAGATAGAGAAACAGACTGAAGATCAAAACTGTGTAAGGAGATTGAGAAGTAATAATGGAACATATGTCAGAAATGCAACATTGAGTGATTTTTGTAAAAGCAAAAGCATTGTTCAAGAGTTCTCTGTTGCTAGAACACCTCAACAAAATGGAGTAGTTGAAAGAAAGAACATAACATTAGTTGAAGCTGCAAGAACAATGCTACAAGATGCCAAGTTGCTAACAAGTTTTTGGGAAGAAGCTGTTAACACTGCATGCTATACTCAAAACAAATATCTCATTAACAAGGTTCATGGCAAATCACCTTACTCAATCATGAGAGAAAGCCTAATGTAAAGCATCTTCATGTGTTTGGAAGCAAGTGTTATATTTTGAAAGACAACTCTGAATATGTGGGAAAATTTGACTCAAAAGTTTTTTGAAGCAATTTTTCTAGGATATTCATTGGAAAGAACTGCCTACAAGGTCTATGTAATTGATCAAAAGAAGATCATCGAAAGCACAAATATGACTTTTGATGATGACAAGTGTCCAAGATTGGAATGCCTTGATGATAATGAAGCTGAAGCCCTTGCATTTGAAAACCTCAAAATCAACAGTGATTCTGATGAAGAAGATGAAGTCAATACACAACAGATGATGAATGAAGAAATTGCTGAACAAGAAAATTATGGAAATGGAAGCTCATCTCAAACATTTGAATTTTATAGCACAAACTCAGGGGGAGAAAGAGAAGAAGGATCTACCAGTCATACAAATAATGAAGAAAATGATGAAGGCACAAGTCAACAAACTCATACCAGAAAATGGGATAGGAGTCACGATCACAATGCAATAATTGGTGATCCTAATGTTGGTGTAAGGACTAGAAGTGCAAATGCTAATGAGCGCCTACATGCATGATTTCTGTCTCAAGTAGAGCCCAAGAAAATTGAGGAAGCTCTTATGGATCCTGATTGAATATCTGTCATGCAAGAAGAGCTTAATCAGTTTGAAAGAAACAAAGTTTGAGAGTTAGTTCCTGCACCAAAGAACAGAAGTGTAATTGGAACAAAATGGGTGTTCAGGAATAAGATGGATGAAAATGGTATAGTTACCAGAAACAAGGCAAGGTTGATTGCAAAAGGCTACTCACAGGAAGAAGGAATTGATTATGACAAAACTTTTGCTCCAATTGCAAGACTTGAAGCAATAAGTATTTTTCTAGCATTTGATGCACATTCAAATTTCAAAGTGTATCAAATGGATGTCAAGAGTGCCTTCCTAAATGGTGAGCTAGAAGAAGAAGTTTATATGCAACAACCACCTGGCTTTAAAGATCCAGAATTTCCAGATTTTGTGTACAAGTTACTCAAGGCTCTATATGGACTAAAGCAGGCACCTAGAGCTTGGTATGATACATTGTCAGAATTCTTACTTAAACATGGTTTTACTGGAGACACTATAGACAAAACTCTTTTCTACAAGAAGCATGGTGATTATATGATCCTAGTTTAGATTTATGTGGATGATATCATCTTTGGTTCTACAAATGAAAAGCTTTGTCAAAGATTCTCCAAGATTATGCAGAGTGAATATGAAATGAGTATGATTGGGGAATTAATTTATTTTCTTGGACTTCAAGTCAATCAAAGAAGAGATGAAATCTTCATCAGCCAAACTAAGTATGTCAAAGATTTATTGAAGAAGTTTGGTATGATTGATTTTTCACCTGCATCTACACCTATGTATACAAAAACAAAGTTGGATGAAGATAAAAAGGGTAAAAATGTAGATATTTCAAGCTATAAAGGGATGATTGGATCATTGCTTTATTTAACTGCAAGTAGATCAAACATCATGTTTGCTACATGTCTGTGTGCAAGATTTCATGCCAATCCAAAAGAATCACATTTGATGGCTGTGAGAAAGAATTTTTAGATACTTAAAGGGGACTCCAAACTTGGGATTATGATATCCTAAGGAAACTGGTTTTGAAGCTGTTGGCTACACAGATGCAGATTTTACTGGATGTGGGGTTGACCAAAAGAGTACTAGTGGAAGCTGTCAATCTCTTGGATAAAGACTTGTATCCTAGTATAGCAAGAAATAACAATCTGTGTCAACCTCTACAGGAGAGGCTGAATACATAGCTGCAGGAAGTTATTGTGCTCAAGTGCTTTGGATTAGAAATCAGCTAATGGACTATCGCCTAGTGTTACACAAAATTCCAACCCAAAAGGGATTGGGGTTTTAGATCCCTGGGAATCGGTTATGTGTGACAATACTAGTGCTATATCTATAGTGGCTAATCTGATTAATCATTCTAGAACAAAGCACATTGATGTAAGGTACCATTTTATTAGAGAACATGCTACAAATGGTACCATTGAGCTCATTTTTGTTCCAACAGAAAAACAATTAGCTGACATTTTTACTAAACCTTTGGATGAATCAACTTTCACTAGACTTGTAGGTGAAATTGGAATGCTTAATTCTTCATTCTAAGGCAAGAACTCAGCTAATGTTTTGCAGCAGATTAATTTCTAGTAAATCAAAATTAATTTGATTTAATTGGAAATTAAATATGAATTATAAATATTTTAAAAATCTCTGCATATTTATTTTTCAAAAACAAAAATTCATCTTGGAATTTTTCAAATTATAAAAAACTGTCTAGCTATTAATTTACATCCTTAATATGTAAAATTAACACAAGGCAGAATCAAAGAGATCAAAAGTATATAGAGAACCGAGTTCTCGATAAGTCTAATTGACTTATCGACAAGTCATTTTAAGACTTCTCGAGTGAGTTCTCGATAAGTCAATTTACAGACTTCTCGATAAGCTTTATTATGACTTATCGATAAGTCATTGTAGAGTTCTCTAGTAGTGATAATTCACAGAGTTATTCTAGCAAGTATAACTTTTAGACTTATCAATAACTCAAAACTGAAATAATTTAATTTAATAAATTATTTTGGTAAAAATACTTTTAGTAAATTTATTCTAATTTTATTTTGAATCTATTCAAATAAAAATTGGAAACAATTCAGTCCATTTTGGACAAACTGGGTATTTATTTGACATCTAGATAAGTTAATTTTTAGTTCTCTACAAGAATAAATAAAATAACTTATCGATATGTTTTTCACATCTCAAAATGACTTCTCGATAAGTATACTCCAAATGTCTATTTTTGACTTCTCGACAAGTCATTTTTTTTTACTATAAATACCCAAACATCTCGATACACATACATACTTACACTTTCGAGAACTCAAGTGACCTAGTTTTTCAATCCAAAACCGATTTCTCTCTCATTTTCACTCCTTTCTCACTAATTTTTCTTACCCACTAAACTTCATACACATAACAGTGGCAACCAACAATATTATACCTTTCATCCCAAAGGAGACCAACTTCCTTGCATTCTTAGATGCAAACCAAGCACCTGAAACTTTCAAATTTTTTGTCAAGTTCTTGTCTGAGACCTACTTTGTAGGGGCTCTTACTGCTAATCATGTGCTTTACCTGGATGTGTTAGGGGATTTTTGGAACACAGCAGTGACAAGGACAATTTTGCATGAGAACCAGGCTATATCAATTGTAATAAACTACACAATCAAGGGCCGACATGTGGAGATATTTGAGAATGATGTCAATATGGCATTAGCAATACCTACTGACAAACTGGTGGAGGCTCCAACTCAGGATGAACTCTATGAATTCATGGACTTTATTAACTATTATGAGAAGATCAATCTGTCAAGCATTAACAAGAAGCACCTAAGGAGAGAATGGTCCTTCCTGTTTGATTTAGTGATAAGGGCTTTCACCTGTAAGAAGTCAGGATTTGACAACATATCTAGTGTTGTCCAGAAGCTGGTCTACTCAATGGCCCACAACAAACGGCTCAATGTAGGACACTACATACTGGAGGAATTGAACACCAGGCTAACCATGCCATTGGAGTCAAGAGGTAAGGAAATTTTTCTTCCTAGATTCATTATGTCTGTTTTAAACCATAAGGTCAATGACATACATATGATTGAAGGAGTAAATAGGTCATTAATTGGAAACTGTAAACAAGTGTCCAAAATTCTATCTGGATCACTTATTACTAAGAATAAGGTTTCAGTGGGTCTTAAGTTAACACCTTTCATGATTGAAAGATTTAAGACCTACCCTTATTCTATGCTTCCTGAGCTTGTGAAAGCACAAATACAGGCACACCCACAGGAACTTACCCATGTTGAGCCTAATTCTTCACAACCATTAGCAGATAGGAAACCAACCACTTCATCCTCTCAAAAGGGTGAAGTGAGTAAAAAGAAGAGAAAGGAGATAACCTTAGCTGTCATGAATGAGAGCGGTGAGGAACAAACAGAAGCTGAGTCACCATTGGTCAAGAGGACAAAGAAGGGTAATAAATCTGAGCTGATCACTCAAACCACCTCTGTGACAATTGAAGCTGGGAGTACAATTGCCAATGATCCTGTCATAAAGGAGGCAAGAATAGCACATTCAGGTGACAGCGTGGTGCAAGACACACAAGGGTTTGAGACTGGTGTAAATGACATTAACCCAGTCAAATCCCCTCCAATTCAATTGGAGGTTCCCACAACTAGTGTGGAACAACAACTTGTCATAACCACAGAGCAATCTGTGAGTAAAACTGTGACTTCTGTCACAGGTGGTTCTGATCCCTCACAACAATCATCAACCTCACAACCTCAACAACCACATCTTCTCTCTCAATGGTTGCAAACATCTGACTCTCAACCTACATCTATGGATGATCTTCTTGTTGAGCAGATTTCTGGATTAGCAAATATTTCATAACATCTACTTACTTTAGATATGAGCAATCAGGATTATCAAGCCATCATGCTAACATACAATGAAGAAGTTGAAAAAGATAAGGAGAAAATTATAAATGATGCAGAGCATAATGGGAATGTAGATGCATGGCTATCCAAGGATTTTGTTTTGGAGATGGATCAAGTCTTGGCTAGGTTTAGGGATGAATATATCACTATTCTTGGAAGCAATGCCAAGGCCTTGACTCCACATAATGTTTATGATGCAGTCACAGAAGTTTACAAAGCTCGGCTTAAGGCTTTTCACCTTTTTGGTAAAGCTCTGGAAGTTAAAATGATTGGTCATGAAGACAAAATCAGAAAGCTGGTAAATGAGAAGATGGATGAGATTATACCTTCCCAGGTCAAGATCACCTCAAAGTTTCAACACTTTGCTGACCAAATGAAAAGATTAGATTTGACCACTATGGAAAAAGATGTCAAGAATATGAGATAATCCTTCATTGCTCTTCATGAAGTGGTCCAACAACAAATCACCAATGCAAATGACATAAAGATCAAATTGGAACAGCTTCACCAGACCAGATATGAGCCTTCTGCCTTGATTATGGATGGCATCAAAAAGGCTGGTGGAAGCAACTTTTGGCTCCTCAACATCTGCAAGTTCTCATCAACCTGTCTCAACTTCTACAAACCTTCAAATTCAGTCTCTTCAAGTTCAAGTCTCCACTCTGCAAGCTTCAAATGACCAGCTCACAGCTCAGGTGCATGCTCTCACTACACTGGTGAAGAGTTAACAGGATGACATTCAAGCCTTGGTGGACTCCCACAAGCACCCACAAATGGAAAATTATGTTGCATCGGGAGCCATCATGGGTAAGCTAAACATCCCATTGCATGCACTTCCTGAAGCTGTGAGGCCTGAAATTCCTACTCCCCTTCTCATGCCTGCCAACAAGACTAAGGGGGAGATAGAGGCTAGGCTATCAAGACCATCTACTCAAAATGTCCAAGCTGTTGACAAGAGCATAATTCAAGAAGTAGATATTGGTATGGAGAGGCTCATAAGGGCAGCTGAGGGACTAAGTCTGAGCAGGGAATTTGATGAATTGCTCAAGACTCTCAGGGCTTCTCTTAATAACAATTTCTTCTCCTATAAGAAGGCCTTGGACAGGACAATAAACTCATTAGGGGTGAGCTTGGTAACAAAAGTCAATTTTCAGGAAAAGAGGATTGTGGTCAACATAAATGACTCAGGGGTAGACAGATGTATGAAGGTGTCCCTCAACTACCTTATCTCTAGGAGGGAATCTGAGTTGGACATTCTGATAAGAAAAGTCAGAATAGTGATTCATGAATACACTCTCTTGCTAACTGAATTGAAAAATGCTCAATTGGCTGCTTTTCCTGAAGCATACCTATAACCAAGAAAGGGAGTGGCATACATCTGTCCAACCACCAAACACTTCAAATATTTTTAGATTCCCAAATAGTGTGTCATGGCCAAAAAAAAGCTTAACATGATTCTGAAAACTGAGTTGAAGGCCAAGAAAAACAAGACTAGTGAAGATACCTAAGAAATCCATAAGCCAACTTGCCCAAAACTCAAATCAATAAGGATAACTTGGATGATGATGAGTAGAAAGATGATCAAAAACCTTCTGGCTCAAATCCAAGTCAATCGTCCAAGGCAACTGGTAGCAAGGATAAGAAACAGGATGAGAAGAAGGATGATAAGAAGAAAGGAAGTGAGAGAAGAAGTAAGAAGAGATAATATGGCTCAGAACCACATCAACCAACCCTAAAAATCCAAACAAATCTAGCTCAACCTTCAAAACCATCAAACTCCAACATCAAACCACCTCAAACCTCTAAGCCTAAATTCCTATATAAATAAACTGCTAAAACTTTTCTAAAATTACCAATCATCACAGGCCAAACATCTCTCAAGAAAATCACAAACCTACCTTCTATCAAGCCATCACACAAAATTCATTTCAAGTTTGTTGGGAGAAAATCTAAGAAGGCTAAGCCTACTGAAAAAGTTGAAGTCACTGAAAAGGCTATCTGAAATTGTTTCAAGTAGAATGATTTTCTACCTTTAAATTGGTGCATTTCAGATGAAGACTATTTTCAACAACTAGCTAAGGAAATAGTTAGAGTCTGGGTTGTTACTCTAAGGGAAGTGAGAATCTACTATAAAGATGGATCCTTTATATTTCTAGGCTGTACCTTGATGAACACTCTCTCTCCCACATAAATTAAAAGAGTGATAAGCTACTTAAGGATAAGGATACTGCTACAAGAGCATGAAGATCTGTTTTAGCTGAATGGTTGATTGAAAGAGAGGAAAAAAGAGCAAGGAATAAAACTGAATCTGAGGAGAGGATAAGGAAATATAATGAGGAGATTGAAATGTATATGAAAAGATCAAACGAACTCAAGGCCAAAGGAATGAGCAGAATTTCTAAAGATGGAAAATTTCTAAATATCAAAGCTGGAAAATTCACAAGATTTAGGATTGATTTGTTAAATGGTTATCCAAACGCAGACAGACTCAAACTTGTGGAAGCTATAAGTGAGACACCAATCATAGAAGAACTTGAAATTCTTGTTTACTTAAAGGATCTCATTAGAGAAGAAACAAAAACATAAACAGTCTTTACCTGATGCTTGTGACTATTTAAACTCTATAAATCACTTAACGTATAAATGCTACAATTTTGTCAATTTTATGTATTAGTCTTATTTTCCATTGAAGATTGGGGTTAGTCTTATTAACAGGCATGAATTTGTGTTAAGCAATCTTCTCACAAATTGGGGGAGATTGTTGTGCAAGACATGCCTGTACTATAACAAGACTAAGTCAAATTGACAACTCTAAGTAAGTTGTATTGTTATCTTAGTTTGTATTTTGTATTGTAATATTTAAAGTCTGTAAAAATGTTAGAGAGCAGACTGGAGTCTTTTTATTTAAACAGTATCAAGCCTAAGAATTCTATCTGGAAGAAGATCAAGAAGATCATGCCTCAGAAGGATTATGAAGAAGCTCGGAGTTGAATAAATCTGTTTTAAGAAAAATATTCTAAGTCAAGATCTCTACAAGTCACATATTTAGTGTTATAGAGAAGTCATTCTAGAACTCCAGAATGACTTATAGAGAAGTCAGAAAAGCTACTAGAGAACTCAGAGATATCAAGCCAAATTGAAGACATGAAGATTGAAGATATCGACAAGTCATTTATTCACTAGAGAACTCAGAGTTATCGACAAGTCAAATATCACTAGAGAAGTCTGAGATATCGACAAGTCAAATATCACTAGAGAACTCTGAGATATCGACAAGTCAAATATCACTAGAGAACTCTGAGATATCGACAAGTCAAATATCACTAGAGAACTCTGAGTTATCGACAATTCAATTAGTCACTAGAGAACTCAGAGATATCTATAAGCCAAAGTGAAGACATGAAGTGGTAAGATCTCAACAATCTAAATTCTCTTATAGAGAACTTAGAGACCTCTACAAGTCAAAGCAACTATAGAGTAATGAGAGATCTTGATAAGCCAATATACTTATCGAGATGTCAAGTTTTCTATATATCAAACTGGAGATCTCGAGGTAAAACTCAAAGTATAAAGTGCAGACCAGTTCAATATTCAAGATTAACAATCAACAAACAATTCAATCAGTTGGATTGACAAGTCTACAAAAGGAAGCTTGAGGTGTGCAAGATCAAGGGCAAAGATTAACTGACAAAGGAAGATCACAGTTAACACAGTATGCAAAGATATGCTAAGCCATAAATGGAAGATATGCTTTTCCTAAAATGGAATGATTAGTGACAGTTTACTAAAGTGAATAGCATCTCTTATTATACACTGTGTAAATTCGCAGTTAACTATCATATAAAGTTAACACTGGTCCTTTGTTAGTAGTAACAATTTAGATCAGAAAAATCTTGTATTCTCTCAAGGAAGAAGCTAAGCTCTTTAACAACAAAGAGCCTAGAAATTTTGTAGCAAAACATTCTTAATTTTAATATAAAATTAAGTGAGTTTTGAAAGATTTGTGTTCACTATTATTGATTATTTAATTTTAGTATTATCACATCTCACTGCAAGATTTAATTTACTTTGTTTATAACCATAAACACTCAAAGAAAAACATAAAAACACAAAAATACATTCACCCCCCTCTGTGTGTAACTCATTATCTAACACCTTTTACTTTCAGTGTTTGTAGATACTGACTTGCTTCAGCACCAATATCTATCTCCAGAATACCTTGGTTATCATTAGCATTTGTGACTTTCAGAGTCTGAAAAGATTTAGCCACAGTCAGCTCTTTACTTTGCACAGTCTTTGAGACTTGCCTTCCAGATCTCCTCCTCTCTCCACATTGTCTAGATTGACTAGTGGTTTTTAGATGTACTACTAGTACCAATCAGATCTCCACCTTGTTTCTTCAAAACTAAATATTTCTTAATGCCTTTGCTATCACCATCAGGACCATCCTTATCAGCATTTGTCAGTTTGAGCTGCTTGCATTTAGATATAAACATTTTCTCCCCCTTTTCGGTATCATCATTAAGTAAGAGTGAAAATATAAGCTCCATTCACTGCTAGACCTCATTCAATTGCCCAGACATTCTGAGTTTCTGTAATAATCCCAATTTTTGGAAATTTTTGAAACCCTGATGAATAGTAACTTTTGCTGACTATGCTGATTAAGGAAAATTATCAGACCACGCTATATAGTAATACTGCTATGGAAATTCTAATATCGTATTAGTATTCCATAAAGTAAATGAGTGTATGTAAAGGTCGTTAGAATTCAGATCCGGACACTTTGATTTTTCCCGAAAATCCACCAAATACCAAAAGAATTGAGTATAAGATAACATGATTAAAAGGATTTATATTCAAGGATTATAAGAGAGGATAAAAAAAGAAATTTAAGATATTGAGAAAGGTTTAGGGGAACCCAAGTAATAAGATCCCGGATATGATCCCTCAAACGACGAATGGAAACGAAAGTTAAGTGAACAGTAAAACAAATGAACGATCAAAAGACAATCTTGTACAAGAAGCCAAGGAGTATGACATCATCAAACCACAAGGAAGAGACATGTGTTAAAAGATGACACAAACAAGATGACACAATCAAGAGGAATGGATATGCTTAGTTGGTTGAATGTGAGCCAAGTATTATTTACCATGGTAAATTTTTAATTAATAAAGCAAGAGAAGTAACCGAGCAAAATCATAACACACAAAATTGGAAGTTGACTTTGCCTTCCAAGAAGAAAGCTCTCGGCCAAAAAAAACCCAGCAACTTCAAACTGCCATATCTCCTTCAATACTCACTCAAATATTGTGTTTTATGTCTCGTTGGAAAGGTATTGAGATGGCCTACAACTCTTGTTCACAAGTCTCGTCCAAATAAGCATGATAAGACCCTCATTTTTATAGTTCTTTAAATCGGACTTTTAGAAACTTCAAAACCTAACTTTGTATTCTTGATTTCTTTGGAAAGATCAAGCTTGTAGGAGGCTCCCTAAGGCTTCCTAGCAACTTAACACCTCCCAAGGAAGGTATAAACTTCAAACCCTAGCTTTGATTTTATGATTCCATTAAGTTTTATTTAAGCATTGTTAGTATTAAGGCTTGATCTTTGATTATAAGTAGTTTTGCTGGATTTGTATTTGTTTTGAATATCGGGTCTTTGATTGGTTGGATAAATTGGTAAAACTTGGAGTTGGGGACTGAGTTTGTAGTATGATGGTTGAATATTGTTGTTTTGGTGGTTGTGAGTGAATTGATGAGGATTTAGAGTGATAATTATTTTGGGAATCTCGTAAACATAGCCGTCATAATGCCCGTTTTCCTTAGACTATGAATTGATGAGGATTTAGAGTGATAATTATTTTGGGAATCTCGGAAACATAGCCATCGTAATGCCCGTTTTCCTTAGACTGTTTTAGCATGAATCTTGGACCAGAGAACTCACTGTAAGATTCTGACCTTTACCATGTTTAGCTAGATCATGTCGTAAGCTTCATTTCGGTATGTGGTTCGCTTAGATCCGATGTACAGTTTAGGAGAAACGACCATTTTAAGTAACGACATTTCACGAGCGAACCATTACCCCTCGCTTAACTTTGAAACCTTGTTTAAGGCCCTTGAAAGACTAATTGGATTACGAAACAATTATTTAGGATTAATTGGTCAGTTGGTAGAGTATTCGCGAAAGAGTCTCCTTAAAATTCTTAATTTATTAAAAATGGTGGAGCCGAGGGTACTCGAGCGACTTATGTGAATCGTTAAGCGCAAGAGCGAACGTTAGGGTCCAATTGGTTAAAGTTTAGTTTCTTAAGAGACCGTGGTCTAATTTCAGATTATGTTGTTCTTTATAGGTTACCGGACCCACTCTAAGCTTAAGTCTATCCCGGAACGCTCAGGCAAGTTTTCTACCCGTTATACTTTTGTTGTGATGTAATATATTGATGCATTATCTTGAGATAAGTGCATGTTTATTATTAGCAAAGTCTTGCGATATATTGGAGCATGTGATATGACATTTTTATGCATGCCTGTTTCGTAATTTTAATATTCTATTATCAATTCAATTGCTTATAAACTACATAATACCTATGCTAGAGATAAGTAGTAGTTGCGTATACCCTTAGTATAGGGGACCCAAAGGTGAACATTTTTCTAAACCGGGAGTCGATGTTCCTAAGTATAATATATATATATATATTTATATATATATATAGTTTTCTATGATTATTAATCAGATAAGGTATATCCAATAGTTTTGAATAATAATCAAACTTATTTTCGATTATTCAAATAAAGATCGTACTTTCGTATAAGTATATCTTTGCTATTATTATTCGTTTTAAGTATGAGTTTTTAAAACTTCTACTTCATTTATTTTTATAAAGATTATCCTTTATGGGAATATTATTTAAATAATAATATTCAGATATTTTCCAACATATTGGGACTGATTTATTTTATTAGACCAGCATTACTCCAAACATTCTTAAAAATATTTTCGAGTCTTCAAAATGATTTTAAAAGTTAGAGCGGATCCCAAAACTCATTTTCAAATTTAAGATCTTCCTTTCGAAGGGGATTAGAATACTCGCTCAAAAATTTGAGGGATCCGGCTCTGTGGTGTATTTTATATTCGCAACGAGGTCGCTGTTTTGAGAAAACAATTTGATTACTTGCCCAACGTTCGGGAAGTAAGTCCATCTAATTGAGTCGGCATAAGCGACATGCCGGGGTACGGTCTATGAAGGTGTAAGAGGCTGGGTGACAGTCCATCCACGCGTGAGTGGCCAGGTAACGGTTTAGCGCGAGGTCCTAATGCGGCCAGGGTGATGACCGACGAGGAATGCATCCATCTACAGTAGAAAAGGTTACTTATTGGTATCTTTGCCAGATCAGCAAGATATCGGGTTTATGCCAAAATTCTCTTCGTTCTAAATTCATTGGGTATTATAACTCTGTTTATACTTTTCATGATAGAGGGTTTCAAGAAATGTATGAGATATATATATAGGTGTGTATATATATATCGGGAATTAATGAAGTATCTCGTAACTTCATTTCTTTCAAATGATGTTTCAAAGATTGAATCTATTCAAGTCTTATCTTGTAGTCTCATCTGTGTGATGAACTTATGAAACTGATTATAACTTGAACGATGGTAGTTCAAGTAGTAGTTGGAAAAGATATAAGTATATTAGAGTATCTTATAACTTCATCTTTTCAACTTATATCTAGTTAATGATTATCTTATGCATGACAAAGATTTTCAGAAAAACGTTGAGACAAGGTTAAATATATGAGATCACCTTGCAACGATATTTTTATACAGTTATAAACTGGAACTCTATGTATATTATGCATGGAAGAGGATTTCCAAGATTTTGAAAAGTATATATACATATATACTGAATATTTTGCGACTTGGTCGCGTTAAAATATCAACTTGGTTCATTTCTTCTTGACCAAGACTTTCATGAGTACTATGAGAATGCTCATATATTGTTAATTATTATACATATTATTTTGGTGGGCTTGTTGTTCACCCTTGCTTTCTTCTTTCATCACACAACAACAGATATACAAGATGAACATGACCAAGCTCCCAATTTGCGAGCAGATAGGAAATGTTCTGCAGTTTCCTGTAGGAGTTGATGCCGCTGTAGCTGAGGTAGGAATTACCAGTACGCTAGGCTTTCAACTTTTGATGTACCAGACTTATGTATATTTATGAATTATAATAATGGCAAAGAATTTGTAAATCTATTTAGAAACCCTTTTGAGGTGTAATGACTTATAATTGTGGAATAAAATGACTTGTGTTATTTTTGGTATTCATCTCTGAGACTATAACTTGTGGTGTGTGTGTATATTGTGGGGCACAGTACACAGTAGTTGGTTATTTATTAAGATTAAGTGTTATTAAGGGAAATGGAACTCGTGACAACCCGAATCCCCGACCCCGGATTTGGGGGTGTTACAGAAATGGTATCAGAGCTAAGCATTATAAACCTCAGAGATGATGCATCGTTAAAATGATAAGTTTACTAAGATAATCAGAACTCTTGCCAAGTTCATAGTCGGACTACCTAATGTAGTACTGACAGTTAAAACCCTTATGGGAAACCTTATAAATATCGTGATAGAAGCGTAGTTCGTTATCATATATGGTAGCGGGACTCCGAACCCTGAGGTTGAGGAGCAACATCGCGATGATGTTTTAATATATATTGGGGATCAGATTGTGGATCCAATGGAGCACCCTAACGAGGGACTAGATGATGTTCATATTAAGGATGTGGCGGTTGAGGATGTTATTCCATAAGGGATTGTTGCTGAAGAGGATCCCATGGGAGATCCTCACAAGAATGAAGAAAGGACCGTTGAGGAATCGATGACCATGGCCAGGGCAACTACCAGAGGTAGGATTGGCCGGTTACTATCGGAGGTTCGTTCAAGTTTGCAAAGATCGCATCCCTTGTAACGCGGCTTACTCGTAAGACTGAGAAATTTGAATGGACAGAGAAATGCGAGAATAGCTTCCAAGAACTGAAGCAAAGATTGGTGACGACCCCTATGTTGGCGTTGCCAGATGGAAAAGGAGATTTTGTGATTTGAAGTAACGCTTCGCACAAGGAATTAGGGTGCATGCTTAGACAACACGACAAGGTATTCACGTACGCGTCAATATAATTAAGGGAATATGAAATTTGATATCCCACCCATGATCTTGGGCTCGCGGTAATAGTTTTGCCCTAAAGATTGGAGGCACTACTTGTATGGAGAGAAGTGCGAGATTTACACAAACCATAAGAGCTCAAAGTATATTTCCACACAAAAAAGCTCAACATGCACCAGAGGAGGTGGTTAGATCTAATCAACGATTACGATTATGAGATTCTTTATCATCCAAAAAAGCCAATATGGTGGCTGACGCCCTTAGTAGAAAGGAGAGACTCAAGATGATGATGTCTTCGGAAGAATTGGTAAGAGATTTCGAGAAAATGGAAATAGAAGTGAAGGTAACCGGAGCCGGTACCGAAAAGCTGTTTGAGATTGTAATGCAGCCCGAATTAATTGAAAAGATCATATTGTGCCAAGAAAAAGTGATGAATGAAGGCAGAGAGCCAATGACGGGAGAAGAGATTAATACCAAGAAACATGATAAGGGAATAATGAGGTATTTCGACAAAAATTGGGTTTCAATGTTCAAGAGCTTAAAGATAAGATCTTAGATGAAAGCCCTAGTTTGAGGAATAAGATTTAGAGCAAACCCTGAATGTGATAGTCAGGGAGGTCTCCATCAAGATAAGGGGAACCCATAACATAATGAAGTGGAAAATGAGGATTTAAAGCATGTAGGATGACCCCGATTATGGGGAGGAGGAGGGAACGTTCATACTAAGGAAACAGAAAGTCGAGTAAGGAAAGGAGACCTGAGACGGTACTCCTATACGACAATCATGGACCTGTCTAAAAAGAACTTAGACTATTATCCCCAACCACCACCCTGAGGAAACAATGTGGTGAGAAATTCTTTCAGGACCTTTAAGTCGCTAAGCTCTCAGAGTTCCAAGGAACAAGCTGACCCAGTCGAGGAAAGAGCCTGGCTAAAGGAAATATAGGAATCATTTGAGATTCTAAATGATTGACGAATCACAAAAGACTATTTTTGTCACTTACCCTCCTAAGAGAGAGGCCATCCGCTAGTGAAAGGCCAAGAAAGGCACGGAACCAGAGGTTATAATAAACTGATTAAAGTTCAGTCAATTATTTTCGGGAAAGTACTTCCCAAGGTTATGGAGGTAGTGTAAAAGCTTTAGAGCCAGAACAAAGGCGGACAGGTATGATGAATTATGAATCTAAGTTGTAAAAGTTGTCAAGATTCGTTCTGAGGACACAAATCCAGAATGACGGGATGTTTGAAATCAATGCTTATGTCGTGTTGGTTCATGTAATGGTTGTAATAGAAATGAAAATAAAAGACTGAAAGGGGAAGGAGTATAAAGGGATATAAAGGAAATAGAGTTGAGAAGTGATAAGAGAGTTAGGTATGGGAAATCCTAAGAAACCCTTGAAATAAATATAGAGAAGTGTGCCATCATCAGCCCGATGGTGACTGATCATGAGATAAATTCAAGGTTGAAGGCGTAAGCAATACGTATAATTAATCCCCTTTAAGTTGAGAGTATTCGATGAAACTTTGAGATAAACCGATGGATTAATAAGGAAACACAGATGAGTTGAGGAGACAGGATAACAAGATATTAGGAAAATGGGATGAAGGAAGTGACCTTCAAGAATGGGAAGTGTATGTAAGACATGTGACTTGATGCCCAAAAAGGGAGACACCAAGTATAAGAGATATCTCAATATTGAGATGACTATTGAGATAAACAACAAAAGTAAATGAGGATTTATTAAGAAGAAGTTCACGTTGAACATGACCAATATCTTCCAGAAAATCCAGGTTATCATTACCAAATCAGGCAAGAAAAGCGGATAACCATTGTTACCTTTTGGAGGCCATATGGATTGACCGCAGTTTGAATACGGATACTATTGTGAAATTATGTATAGACTATCGAGGTGGGAATAATTGAATAAGATACCCTTATCAGGGATGTATGACTTGATTTATCCATGGAAGGATGTAAGTACCTTTTCAAAGGTGGAATTAAGGATAGAACTTCGATAAATTGAGATGAACCATGGGGGGAATGCATAAAGGTTGGCATTTCACCCTTAATGGGGACATTATGAGTTTGGGTACTACGGAATGAAGGACTAAGGAAACAACAACCTTTAAAGGTCAGTGGAAGAAGTTTTCAGAACTATATAGACAATGGTTCTAGTATTAGTAAATGGTATCTTGATATGCCATTTACCTAGGGAGTACATGATGAAGGATTTAAGGATAGCCTTAGAGGTTTTACAAGGAGAAAGGTAATATTCAAAGTTCTCAAGAATAGAAATTTTGATAAAGGAAATATGATGTAATAATAATAATGCCAAGTGGGGCACATGTTAAACCATGAGAAAGTATAGATTGAACCAATGAAGGTCAAGATTGGTAAAAACAAGAAGGACCCAAAATAAGAGACGTCCTAAGTATGATCGAGAGTCAGTCGTGACAATGTTAACCTCTAAAGACCGAGGCAATAACTTATGGAAAAATGGTGATATTTTTTTTACTCACCAGATCTTAAGAAAAACATCTTCACACAAGCAGTGATTGGAAATGAGGTAGAAAATTTAGTTGGAGATCGTTCAAAAGACATTGATTATAAGGAATTATTACTATCAGGAAAGGCCAATGAGGTGGCCGACACTCTAAGTGTAAGAGAGCAATTATAGGCGCTCATGCCAGAGGAATACAGTAATGACTGGGTGAAACCATAAAGGTTATATTGTGGTATGGAAGATTGACATTCCTTCTGATGATTGTGTGATACTCAACCATAATATAGTTTGGTAAAGATTGAATTCATGTTAATCGCCGTGAGCGGGCTATCGATCTTAGAAGGTCCTATCTTGAGAATAAGCCAGGACCATGTTTCAAAAAGGACTAAACAAACCTTTTAGTTAAGTCTTCTATTGAAGGAATATGATTAAGAATGGTATTAACCTGCTATCGTTGCTTTGATTGAAACTATTCTGCAATTTTATCTGCTTCATGTCATATGTACACCAAGTTCAAGAGTGTTCCTCATGAATCATGGAACGGTGATCATGTTGCCTCCTTAGAAGAAATCGATACGATAGCTATGGACTTTGTATGGTTAGATATTAAGATTTCATGGAAAACGAATGACTATAGTAGGTCCGTGGTGGACTATAGTAATGCATCAACGATTCTTTGAATAATGAGCCGATTACAACCGTGAGAGTTGTATTGTAATGGATGTTGAGATTGGGTACCACTAATCGGGTTGTGGTGATGTATAAGTTATCATTGATAGACTAATTAAGTCGATTATCTACCTATTGAATATTTATTCCTTCTTATCGATAAAGAGTAGTATTACTATACGAGGAAGGTTACGGTGCAAGCATAGAATTCTAGTAACAATGATGTCTAGAATGAAATCCCAGATTCGATTTTTGCTGTCGAGGGAATTTCAACGGTGATTGTTTATAAGCTCAAACAAGAGCATGGGTCCATAAAATGATGGACGGAATAGTGAAAGATTCAGGAACATGAATTGCGATGTTATAATACTTGATGTTGAGATATATACATATATATATATATATTTTTGTTCTCCTGTGATAAACCTCTATAGTTTAGAGGTAGATTCCAAGCCAGATATTTTGTGGCAGTATATTTTTATATAATGCTCTTAAATTCATTCTTTTCTCTCCTTTTTATTTTGTATAAGCTGAGAAGAACAACCCTTCCAGAAGGGGAGGTATTGCCGAATGACTATCTATCTATGTGATAGAAGCCTAGTAGGGTACCATCTATTATTTATTTGCTTGTCAAGTACTAAAGGCTGGCCACCTTCTGTACTAACTGTGCGATGTAACAAGTGTTCATGATCATAGTGATCTCTCAATAAATTTTTTTACTTCTATACGATGGATCAAGATTTCGAAGATAGAAGCAGCTCGAAAGGAGTAGTATCAGTGCGGTGGTATTCCGAATCTAACGCGTTCGTGATGCTAAGGTTTACGCGGTTATTAAAAGGTTATAGAAGGCTAACAAGCAAAAGTGTAACCCGTATAGTATTAGGAACGGAAGATAGTAACGATTACGCACGAGAAAAGAGTGGGTATTGAGAAGCAAAACCTATAACGCAAGAAGCTATGATGAGAGTCTGTGCGATAGACTTGAAAGAATTTGGAATGATCACTTAGCACGTATCGAGTTTTCTTACGACGATGAATGATATGACAGTGTCGGAATGTACGAGGCCCTATACAGAAAGAGATGCCGATCTCCCTTGTATCGGAATGGAGTTGTAGAGCGCAAGATGCTCGGACCAGCAGTGGTCCAAAGGACCAAGGATATAATAGATCTAATCAGAGGACGGCCGATTGTAGCCCAAGATGGACATTACAAGTATGCTGATTTGATAACGAAAGGACAAAGAGTATGAAGTGGGGGACCTAGTGCCGTTAAAGATATCCCCTTGGAAAGCCTTGGAAAGGATTGATGAGGTTCGGAAAGAAAGGAAAGCTAAGTCCACGATTTGTTGGACCCTTGGATATATTAAGATGTATTGGGAAGTTATCAAATAAACTATCCCTACCCCCGAACCTGCAACAAGTTCGCAATGAGTTCCAAGTATCAATGTTAAGGAAGTATGATCTTGAAGCGAGACACATATGGGAATATGAACATGTAAACCTGCGACCAGACTTAACCTATGTGGAGCAACCAATGAGGGTTATGAATAAAAAAGGAACAAGTGCTTTGGGAACGTGGTTATCAAACTAGTTAGAGTTTGATGGTAGAACCACAATACGGGAAAATTGACTGAGAGTTAGAAAGTGTAATGCTAGAAAAGTATCCCCAACTGTTTTCTATCTGATTCCAGGACGGAATCCTTTTAAGGAGGGGAGACTGTAATAACCCCAATTTTTGGAAATTTTTGAAACCCTGATGAATAGTAACTTTTGCTCACTATGCTGATTAAAAAAATTATCAGACCACGCTATATAGGAGTACTGTTATGGAAATTCTAAGATCGTATTAGTATTCCATAAAGTAAATTAGTGTATGTAAAGGTCGTTAGAATTCAGATCCGGACACTTTGATTTTTCCCGAAAATCTACCAGATACCGAAAGAATTGAGTATAAGGTAACATGATTAAAAGAATTTATATTCAAGAATTATAAGAGAGGATAAAAAAGGAATTTAAGATATTGAGAAAGGTTTAGGGGAACCCAAGTAATAAGATCCCGGATATGATCCCTCAAACGACGAACAGAAACGAAAATTAAGCGAACAGTAAAACAAATGAACGATCAAGAGAAAATCTTGTACAAGAAGCCAAGGAGTATGACATCATCAAACCACAAGGAAGAGACATGTGTTAAAAGATGACACAAACAACATGACACAATCAAGATGACATAAGCATGAAAAATGGATATGTTTAGTTGGTTGAATGTGAGCCAAGTATTATTTACCATGGTAAATTTTTAATTAACAAAGCAAGAGAAGCAACCAAGCAAAATCATCACACACAAAATTGGAAGTTGAATTTGCCTTCCAAGAAGAAAGCTCTCGGCCAAAACAAACCCAGCAACTTCAAACTGCCATATCTCCTTCAATACTCACTCAAATATTGTGTTCTATATCTCGTTGGAAAGGTATTGAGATGGCCTACAACTCTTGTTCACAAGTCTCGTCCAAATAATCATGGTAACACCCTCATTGTTACAGTTCTTTAAATCGGACTTTAAGAAACTTCAAAACCTAACTTTGTGTTCTTAATTTCTTTGGAAAGATCAAGCTTGTAGGAGGCTCCCTAAGGCTTCCTAGCAACTCAAAACCTCCCAAGGAAGGTATAAACTTCAAACCCTAGCTTTGATTTTATGATTCCATTAAGTTTTATTTAAGCATTGTTAGTATTAAGGCTTGATCTTTGATTATAAGTAGTTTTGGTGGATTTGTATTGGTTTTGAATATCGGGTCTTTGATTGGTTGGATAAATTGGTAAAATTTGGAGTTTGGGACTGAGTTTGTAGTATGATTGTTGAATATTGTTGTGTTGGTGGTTGTGAGTGAATTGATGAGGATTTAGAGTGATAATTATTTTGGGAATCTCGTAAACATAGCCGTCGTAATGCCCATTTTTCTTAGACTATTTTTGCATGAATATTGGACCAGAGAACTCACTGTAAGATTCTGACCTTTACAATCGTCAGCTAGATCATGTCATAAGCTTCATTTCGGTATGTGGTTCGCTTAGATCCGATGTACGGTTTAGGAGAAACGACCGTTTTAAGTAACGGCATTTCGCGAGCGAACCATTACCCCTCGCTTAACTCTGAAACCTTGTTTAAGGCCCTTAAAAGACTAATTGGATTAAGAGACCGTGGTCTAATTACGGATTATGTTGTTGTTTATAGGTTACCGGACTCACTCTAAGCTTAAGTCTATCCCGGAACGCTCAGGCAAGTTTTCTACCCATTATACTGTTGTTGTGATGTAATATATTGATGCATTATCTTGAGATATGTGCATGGTTATTATTAGCAAAGTCTTGCGATATATTGGAGCATGTGATATGACATTCTTATGCATGCATGTTTCGTCATTTTGATATTCTATTATCAATTCAATTGCTTATAAACTGCATAATACCTATGCTAGAGATTAGCAGTAGTTGCGTATACCCTTAGTATATGAGACCCAAAGGTGAACATTTTTCTAAACCGGGAGTCGATGTTCCTGAGTATAATATATATATATATATATATATATTTATATGTATATATATAGTTTTCTATGATTATTAATCAGATAAGGTATATCCGATAGTTTTGAATAATAATCAAACTTATTTTCGATTATTCAAATAAAGATCATACTTTCGTATAAGTATATCTTTGTTATTAATATTCGTTTCAAGTATGAGTTTTTAAAACTTCTACTTCATTTATTTTTATAAAGATTATCCTTTATGGGAATATTATTTAAATAATAATATTCAGATATTTTCCAATATATTGGGACTGATTTATTTTATTATATCAATATTACTCCAAACATTCTTAAAAATATTTTCGAGTCTTCAAAATGATTTTAAAAGTTAGAGCGGATCCCAAAACTCATTTTCAAATTTAAGATCTTCCTTTCGAAGGGGATTTGAATACTCGCTCAAAAAATCTGAGGGATCCGGCTCTGTGGTGTATTTTATATTCACAACGAGGTTGCTGTTTTGAGAAAACAATTTGATTACTTGCCCAACGTTCGGGAAGTAAGTCCATCTAATTGAGTCGGCATAAGTGACAGACCGGGGTACGGTCTATGAAGGTGTAAGAGGCTGGGTGACAGTCCATCCATGCGTGAGTGGCCAGGTAACGGTCTAGCGCGAGGTCCTAATGCGGCCAGGGTGATGATCGGCGAGGAATTCATCCATCTATAGTAGAAAAGGTTACTTATAGGTATATATATATATATATATCGGGAATTAATGAAGTATCTCGTAACTTCATTTTTTTCAAATGGTATTTCAAAGATTGAATCTATTCAAGTCTTATCTTGTAGTCTCATCTGTGGGATGAACTTTTGAAACTGATTATAACCTAAACGGTGGTAGTTCAAGTAGTATTTGGAAAAGATATAAGTATATTGGAGTATCTTGTAACTTCATCTTTTCAACTTATATCTAGTTAATGATTATCTTATGCATGACAAAGATTTTCAGAAAAAGATTGAGACAAGGTTAGATATATGAGATCACCTTGCAACAATATTTTTATAGAGTTATAAACTGGAACTCTATATATATTATATTATGTATGGAAGAGGATTTCCAAGATTTTAAAAAGTATATATACATATATACTAAATATTTTACGACTTGGTCGCATTAAAATATCAACTTGGTTCATTTCTTCTTGACCAAGACTTTCTTGAGTACTATGATAGTGCTCATATATTGTTAATTATTATACATATTATTTTGGTGGGCTTGTTGCTCACCCTTGCTTTCTTCCTTCATCACACAACAATAGATAGACAAGATGAACAGGACCAAGCTCCTAATTTTCGAGTGGATAGGAAACGTTCCGCAGTTTCTTGTAAGAGTTGATGCCGCTGTAGCTGAGGTAGGAATTACCAGTAGGCTAGGCTTTCAACTTTTGATGTACCAGACTTATGTATATTTATGAATTGTAATAATGACAAAGAATTTGTAAATCTATTTAGAAACCCTTTTGAGGTGTAATGACTTATAATTATGGAATAAAATGACTTGTGTTATTTTTGGTATTCATCTCTGAAACTATAACTTGTGGTGTGTGTGTATATTGTGGGGTCACAGTACGCAGTAGTTGGTTGTTTATTAAGATTAAGTATTATTAAGGGAAATGGAACTTGTGACAACCCGAATCCCCGACCCCGGATTTGGGGGTGTTACAGTTTCCTCCAATATAGCCTGATTGGCTTCCATTTGTTGTTGTCTAGGAAGAATGGGGGCTAACTGATTTTGAATCTCCTTGGATGTGGTCAGGTTGGTTTCAAGAAAAGATTCCTCGAGTTTGTTGATTAGAGAGTTGGCAGATTCTTGTGAATTCTGAACTAACTTGATGAGTAAGGATGAAGCTTTGAGATGATTCAAAATGTTAGGATTTTGAATGTTCTTCTCAGCAGTCTCCAAATGTTCAACATCATGAGCAACAGATATTGGATAATCAGCATCCTTCCATTTAGAAATTGTAATAACCCCAATTTTTGGAATTTTTTGAAACCCTTATCAATAGTAATTTTGCTGATTATGCTGAATAAAAAACTTTTCATGCCATACTATGTAGGGGTTCTTCTATTGATATTCTGAGATCTTAGTAGTACTTTATATGGGATATAAGTGTATGTAAAGATCATCAGAATCCAAATTCGAACACTTTGATTTTTCCCGAAAATCCACCAGATACCGAAAGAATTAAGTATAAGGGAACAGGATAAAAATGATTTAAATTCAAGGATTATAAGAGAGGATCATAAAAGGAATATAATATATTGAGAAAGGTTTAGGGGAACCCAAGTAATAAGATCCCGGGTATAACACCCTCCAAATCCGGGGTATAGATTTGGGGCATTATTAACAACAATTACCAACTATACCTGCACAAGCGGAATATTAATATAATAATTACCCCGAACTATCACTACTCAGGATCTTTTAAGGGTTGAGTTTGGAAACAAGAATCATGTACTACACTTTATTACAAACCCAACTAAATAAAACCTGTCTCAAGAACTCTCTTTATTACAAAACTTTATTCTATCTACAGTATCACTACGCAATCTTTTATTCAAACTACACAAAACTTTTATTCAACCCAACATTACTACTTATCCTGCTACACCTGATCTGGCAATTCAAAGCTCTCTTCGGGAATAGGAAGGAACACTCTTGGTATAAGAGGGTCCCGCTGCTTGACTCGCTTCTTGACTATGCGGGTTCTGATGGGTTTCATTCTCTACCTTAACTGTAAAACAATAGGAGTGACAATAAAAGAAATGAGCCAAAATTGCTCAACAAGCCTGCAACAATATATATATATATATTATAAAGAGAGAAAAATAAATGAACCAATAAGCTGCTGGTTTGAACAACCATCTGTATCTGTATATGATAATAATTTGCCAATGATGGCGAGTGCCAAATGAACAAGACTGGAAACAAGAACCAACATATGCACTATAATCTGCTGATCAGTCAGAATATAGTGCGGATCTATACCCAACTGCATAGACCCAACCAACATAAGGAGTACTCAGGCAACTGTGGCCTATTAATTAATGGTCTGGGAAAAACCCAGCCTTTATAGTAACCATCCAGTCCAAGGCTGAGCATCCGGAACAATCGGTATGCTATTGATATATCCCAACACCAGGATATACCAGAATATATGTAGGGTAAAAGAATTGAAATATGAACAGGGAATTCAATAAATTGGGTAAATCAAGAATTGAAATGAAACTGGAACAAGTAATAATAAATGGACAACAGTGCATATGAACAATGATTATCAAAGAGAATTGATATGATAGAAAAGAAATATAATTCACTATTCTGAATTTAGAATAGGGGAAAAACTTGCCTTGCGCGTACTTAACCTGGTTTAATTCACTGCCTTCTGACCCTAGCTTGCTCTGCCTTGCTAACACTGAACAAATCATGGAAAGATAGGTGTTTAGATAACTTACTATATACGTGTATCTTGAATTGATATCACGCAACCTTATCAGTCTACCCATGCGTTTCTATCTGACTCGCATATATATATACATACATTTATACAGCACATCTATTCATATAATCACATAAAGCACGTAGCACGTAAAGCACATAATTAATTTCTAGATTTATAATTATTTTTAGAATCAATTCTAGGCTTATACCTGCATTACTAGTCTTATCTGATTTTATTATAATTTTTCGGGATTTATTCGGCTAAATTATATCCCTACTAGGACCTACGAACTATCAATTATCACCAAACCACTCTTTTTCAAAAGAAATTATAACTTACAACTATTTTTATTGGATTCGTCTCATTTTTCTGAGTCTAGAGGTCTTCGTTTCACTTAAATCGGACTAACGGTTGAATTGTTATGAATTAAACACTGATAATTCAATTTATTATTCAATATAGATAATTATTACAACCTTTTAAATCCTAAAATAATTTTTAAATAATTATTTAATAAAAATCAAAGTCAAAAATAATTTTTTTATAATTTTTGGAGTTAAAATGAAGAAGTTACGATTTATTGAAAATTATGTGATTAATTATCGAAATAATTAATCACTTTTTAAATATTGAATAAATAAATAACTAATAAATAATTAATAATTGCTTATTTAATAATCTAAAATAATAAATCTCTAATTATCAGGATTAATCACAATTTATTATAATATTTATAACTTATCGATATTTATTCGATTAGATCGATTATTTACAAATAATCAATCGATTCTATTAACGAATACGCTATTTATCGAATATCTACTATGTGCTCGAATTATAATCTAACTCAACGATTAATTACTCGTATAAATACGAGCTACTTGCAATCCTCACATAATTATAGAACTATTACATTATTACTGAAACTTATACGATTCGTTAATCAATTAATTATCGGTATTTAATTATACGATACAAATAATCACTACAATATTATTCGAATAACTATCGCTCGAATAATAATTCTCATTATCGAATCATTACTCGTAATAATAACTAATTATCGAATTATTAATCATATTATTTAATTATTTTTAATCCTTATTTATTAATTAATTACCTAATTATTAATTAATTACCTAATTATTAATTAATTAGATAACTAATAAATAATTAGATAAATAATTAAATAATAAATTAAATAATTAAATTCTAATTTATAAATTAATAAAATAATTTAGAAATTAATAATACTATTTTTCAGAATATAAAACTAATTTTTAATTAATTATTAGAATTTTTAAAACTGATTTTCTGATTTTAGAAAATATAATAAATAATTAATATATCAGAAACACAACACAGGTTTTCAGATTAAGGTTTTTAGGATCAAACCCGGGTCGAAACCGGGTTGCAACCGGGTCGTCCCCAACCCAAACGGGTCGGGAAGAACACCGGCTGTAATTCCAGAATCCGACGCCGGCAGACTGATTCCGGCGAGACGAAAATCATGGCCAAAACGTTCGATTCCAGGCACGTTCTTCCCCGTTCTTGTTCCACAGCAATCACACGTCGTTCCCTTCTAATTCTCCTTCCTCGTTCATCGACACAGCAGCCGGAAAACGAAGAAACGCGGCGGCGGCGGCTAAACTCCGGCGAGCTCGAAACGGACATCAACAAACACAAACCCGGTACCAATCGACAGGAAAAACGACGATCTACACGACTATGCTAACAGAATCATCAAACAATCCACAAAAATCAAAACCCGAATTCAAGAATTAAACCCGAAAATATAAATTTCTATTCAATCAATCAAACACGAAAAACAATTACATAATTGAAAACTAGAGATCATAAGCTTCAAAACGAATACTCACACGCTCGATTTGGACTCCGGAATCACGATCAAAATCGCCTTTGATCCTCCTGCTCTGTTCTTCACAAACCCTAACCCTAATTCCCTTTTCTGATTTTCTTTTTATTTTCTGATTTTTAATTATAATTAACTGATTTAATTAATAGTAATTCAGGTATTTATATTTATGAAAATAATACCCCTAAGTAAAATTAAGGGTCTAATTACACTCCTAATAAAAATATTTGGCCCCAATTTTTATAATTTTTGGGTATTAATAATGAAACTTTAAATATCCAATAAATACAAAATAAATACTAAAAATTCCCAAAAATTGTGAAAAATACAAAAATACAAAGAAAAATGATATATGATAATTTCATAATCATATAAAAATAAAAATGTGATTTTTGTGGGGTTTTTGGTACCCGAAGGGGTCCGGAAAAAGTCGTTTTTCGCGAAAAATGTCAATTTGTAAAACGTCTAGGGGTTCAGAATAGCGATACGGTATAGGGCATTTTTGGCAAAATAGGGCCAATGATTTTGTTTGAAATACGGGCTTTTAAAACATAGTTTTGAGCTGTACAGGTTTTGATATAATATATATAACTGACGATAAAACGCTCAATAAATATCCAAAACACGTTTGGATCAAAACAACCAACACATAACACATAGCAGTTAGGGTTCAACGACTTAACACATTTAATCACATAATAATATACATAATTTATTATTATTATAATATAATACAAGCGTAATTCCTCGGTCGTTACATTCTCCCCCCTTAACAAGATTCTGTCCTCAGAATCTAATTATGCAAATAACTGAGGATACTTTTCTAGTATTTCACTTTCAAGCTCCCAGGTTGATTCTTCAACCACTGGGTTTCTCCATAAAACTCTCACTAATGACACAGACTTATTTCTTAATACCCTCTCTTGCCTATCTAGAATTCTTATTGGTTGTACTACATATGACAAATCTGCCTGAAGTTCTACTGGTTCATACTCTATTACATGCCTTGTATCAGGATTATACCTCTTAAGCATAGATACATGAAATACATTGTGAATGTGCTGCATATGGGGTGGTAGAGCTAATTCGTACGCAACCTTCCCAATTTTCTTCAAAATCTCAAATGGTCCAACGTATCGTGGCTTCAATTTCCCTTTATTGCCAAATCTGGTCAATCCTTTCCATGGCGATATTTTGAGCAATACGTGTTCTCCTTCCTGATAGTCCATATCCTTCCTGGCTTGGTTTGCATATCTGCTTTGTCTGTTTTGTGCTGCCTCGATTCATTTTCGAATAAGATTAATCTTTTCTTTTGTCTGCTGAATTAATTCTGGACCCAAAATCTTGCGTTCTCCAACTTCATTCCAGTGCACGGGTGATCTGCATTTCCTCCCATATAATGCTTCATACGGTGGCATTCCAATACTGGCATGATAGCTATTATTATAAGAAAATTCCACTAGGGGTAAATGTTCATCCCAACTGCCTTCAAAATCGATCGCACAAACTCGTAGCATGTCTTCAATCGTTTGAATTGTCCTTTCACTTTGGCCGTCAGTTTGCGGATGATAAGCTGTACTCATATTCAACTTCGTTCCTAGACATTCTTGGAATTGTCTCCAAAATCTTGAATTGAAACGAGGATCTCGATCCGATACAATTGATACTGGTACTCCATGACGCATCACAATTTCTTTGAGATACATGTGCACTAATTTGTCGAGCGAAAATCTTTCATTAATTGGTAGAAAATGTGCCGACTTCGTAAGTCTGTCAATGATTACCCATATCGCATCATGATTTGCCCTAGTCCTCGGTAGTCCTACCACAAAATCCATCGCTAGATGTTCCTATTTCCATTCTGGAATGTCTAATGGTTGCAATAACCCACTCGGACGTTGGTGTTCTGCTTTAACTCGCTGGCATGTGTAGCATTTACTCACCCATTCTGCTATCTCCTTCTTCATATTCGGCCACCAAAAGTTTTCCTTCAAATCGCGATACATTTTCGTGCTTCCTGGATGAATGGAATACTTCGAATTGTGCACATCTCGCATAATTTCTTCTTTTAATTCTGCCACGTTAGGGATCCAGATTCTTGACGCAAAACGTAAAATTCCTTCATTATCTTTCTGAGTTGTAATCTCTTCTCCTGTTAAGTTGTCGTCTTGACTCATCACTTCTTCTTGACAACGGCGAATCTTTTCCAGCAATTCTGGTTGGAAAGTCATAGCGTAGATAGTTTCTGCAGATTCATTAGGAATACGAATTTCGATTTCCAATTTGTCGAATTCCCTGGCCAATTCTTCGCATGAAGTCAACCGATTCAATCTTTCTTTTCTGCTTAGCGCATCTGCTATAATATTTGCTTTTCCTGGATGATAACTGATTGTAACATCGTAATCTTTAATCAATTCCAGCCATCGACGTTGTCGCATGTTTAGTTCCTTTTGCGTGAAGATATACTTCAGACTTTTATGATCCGTGTAGATTTCACATTTTTCACCGTACAGATAATGTCTCCACAGCTTCAATGCAAATACAATTGCTGCCAATTCCAGATCATGCGTAGGATATTTCTGTTCATGAGGTTTAAGTTGTCTCGACGCATATGCAATGACGTTACCATGTTGCATCAACACACATCCTAAACCACGATATGAAGCGTCACTGTAAATAACAAAATTTCCTTGCTCGTCTGGCAGTACTAATACTGGTGCCGTCACCAACCGATTCTTCAACTCTTGAAAACTTTCTTCACACTTACTATTCCATTCGAACTTTTCACTTTGTCGAGTTAACTTGGTCAGCGGTGTAGCTATCTTCGCAAAATCTTTGACAAATCTTCGATAATATCCTGCCAAACCTAAGAAACTTCGAACCTCTGTCGGCGTCTTTGGTCTTTCCCAATTCAACACGGCTTCAATCTTTGCTGGATCAACTTGAATGCCTTCTCTGCTGATGATGTGCCCTAAAAACTGCACTTCTTTCAACCAAAATTCGCATTTGGAAAATTTTGCATAAAGCTGCTCCTTCGGTAATATCTCCAATGTCGTTCTTAAATGCGCTGCATGCTCTTCTTCCGTCTTTGAATAGATCAAAATGTCATCAATAAATATAATGATAAACTTATCCAAATACTTCTTGAATATTCGATTCATCAAATCCATAAACGCTGCAGGTGCATTCGTCAATCCAAAAGCCATTACAAGAAATTCATAGTGTCCGTACCTTGTTCTAAACGCTGTCTTTGGAATATCTTCGGCCTTGATCTTTAACTGATGATAGCCTGATCGTAAGTCAATTTTCGAAAACCATGCTGCTCCTTTTAATTGATCAAATAAATCATCAATGCGAGGTAAAAGATATTTATTCTTGATAGTTAACTTGTTCAACTCACGATAATCAATACACAGTCGCATACTACCATCCTTCTTTTTCACGAACAATACTGGCGCACCCCATGGGGATACACTTGGCCTTATAATTCCTTTGTCAAGAAGTTCTTGCAACTGCTTTGCTAATTCCCTCATTTCAACATGTGCCATTCTATATGGAGCTTTCGAAATTGGTTCAGTCCCTGGCGTCAAGTGAATAGTGAATTCGATTTCTCGATCTGGTGGAAGTCCTGGTAATTCGTCCGGAAAAACATCAAGAAATTCACAAACTACAGGAATATCTTCAATCTTCAAATCTCCCTTATCAACATCCCGTACATAAGCTAAATAAGCTTGACATCCTTGACGTAGCAATCTTCTCGTCTGCATTATTGATAGGAATTTCTGCTTTTGCTTCTCACCTTTAAATATTACCGTTTCATTTTCTTCAGTTTGCAATTTCACTCTCTTATTCGCACAGTCAATTTGAGCATTATTACTAGACAGCCAATCCATTCCTAAAATAATATCAAACTCCCCTAACCTAAAAGGTATCAAATCAACTGAAAAATGATATCTCCCTATCTCAATATCACAGCTCGGACATACTCGATCTACTGCAACCTGATCATTATTCGCTAATTTTATGACTAACACTTCATCCAACCATTGAATCTCACAATCTATCTTAGAGATAAAGGCTTCAGAAATAAAAGATCTAGTAGCTCCTGAATCAATCAATACTAAAGCATTTACGGAATTTACAGGGAGTGTACCTGCAACCACATTCGGACTCTGTACCGCTTCCTTCATTGACATGTTGAAAGTCCTTGCTCTGGGCTGATTTTGCTGTGGTAGTGGAGGTGGAGGTAATGCTAAAATTCTTGGAATACTGGCAGCCATTGCAATTCCTCTGCAGTCTTTGGCGATATGTCCTTTTCTCCCACATTGGAAACAAGTAACTTCTGCTTTTCCCATTGGGCATTCTCCAGAATAGTGTCCCCTTTGCTTGCACTTGAAACACGTAACATTTAGCTTGTTGCAAACTCCTGTATGCTTTCTACCACACGTTCTGCAATCAGGTATAGGCGGTCGAATAAGCCTTTGCTGAGTTGGGGCAGGTAGTCAATTACCCATCCTCTGGTTGTTTTGTTCTGGTCTCCTAAAGTTTACTTTTCCTCGAGCTTGAAATCCCGGCCTTTTGTTGAAACGATTCTGAAAATTCCCTGGTCCTTTCTCTTTCTGAGCTGCTTCACTTTCTCCTTCAATAATCATAGCCTTCTGAACAACAGCCGTATAAGTTGTCGATTCAAACACAGCTACCCTGCTACGAATCCATGGTTTCAGTCCTTGCTGAAATCTCTTGGCCCGCTTCTCATCCGTATCCACCTGCTCTAGAACAAACCTTGCCAATTCAGTAAACTTAGTCTCATAATCCGCAACCGATAAGTTGTCTTGTTTCAGCTCCAGGAACTTGATCTCCATCTGGTTCTTCATAAAACGAGGAAAATATTTCTCCAAGAAAAGATCAGTGAATCTGTTCCAGGTCACCACACCTTCTTCCAAAGCTTTCTTTGATTCCCACCAGTAATTAGCTTCGCCTTTTAGAAAATAGCTAGCGAAATCTGTCTTCTGCTCTTCCTCAACCTTTACCAACGAAAAAGCCTTTTCCATCTCTTTCAGCCAAGCCCTCGCTTTTGTAGGATCTGTGGAACCCATAAATTCCGGTGGCTTCACCGACTGAAATTGCTTGAAAGTAGTCGTAGGTGCTGCTGGTGGTATTTGATGTCCTGGATGAGCGGCTTGCTGTAACATCTGTTGCTGGAACTGCTGTTGCTGCTGCTGCATTTGTTGTTGCATCATCAACATCTGCTGTTGCATGAGATTAAACATCTGATCCATCTGTTTATTATTGTTTTGGCCCTCGGTGTTTCCATTCGATGAGTCGGGCTGCGCTTTTCTCTTAGGTGCCATTTTTCTGGTAAATAAATAATGGATCTTATTTAATAACAGTATATTAAACATATATTAAAACAGTCGATTTGAGAAAATAAAATAACTTATTAAATGACTGAATAGATAAAACAGTATGATATGTTTTAATTTTTTTTTTTTTTTTTTTTACAACATGATCGTGAATAAAACTACATTTGTAAATATGTAATGGTACTGAAATAAATGTAAATGCTTAAATGACTGGAAATAAAATAAAGAAAACGTGCAAAAGATTATCTCATATGTATATATATATAGGTAGAACACCAGCTACAGGTGTCAGTGCTTGATACAAAAACCTATGACATAACAGTCGTACTGCTACTACTATCAGTCAGAGTCAGTAGCTACACTCATACAATACTATACTGCCTCTATCTATAAAATATACATAATACAGCACTCATCGATCTGCTAATCTCAAAATCCTGGTGGTACATGGCTCAACTCCTCCTGCACTGCCTCTAGCACTGCCTCGGTAAGTCCCAATGCTCTGCGATATGCTGTCTCCGCACTAAGATCCTGCTGTCTCAAATCAGTAAGCTGCTGAAAACTAACCCGGTGAATATGATGTAGTCTCTCTCTCAGTATATAATCCGGTCGTAATGCTCTGACAGGACCATCCGTCTGTGTCTCATACAATCCAAGGATCTCTCTACACTGGTTCTGCCATCTAATCCTCTCCTCCCTCTCTGCCTGAAAGCGCTGGTAAGTCACGGTATGATGCTCATGAAGATCAGTGCTGGAACCTCGAGAAGGTAATGGTCCATCTACCACGATCTCATCCATAAACTCTGGCTGAGGAAACTGATACACTCCTGGAACAGGTGCATAAATGGCTAATGGGGCAGGAAATAAGACAGGCTGCTCCATAGGCGCATAAACAGGCGGCTCTGCCTCTGGCTCCATCGGTGGCATCTCTGGAATCTCAACTGGTGGCATAGGAATCTGAGGCTCTAAATCCTCCCACTGCGGAAGATCAACCATATCAGGAATATCAAACATCGGAAATTCTAATGGTGGAATATCTGGTATCTCTGGCTCAACGTATGGAAAATAATCTGCAAAACCTGGTACCTCCGGGGGAAGTGGTATCTCTGGTGCTGGCTCAGGTGGCAATGGAGGTAAGACCTGCTCTGACACTGGGGCTACTACCTGTGCATCCACTGGATCTGTCTCGGTCCTCTCCGTAGATGATGATAAAGAAGCCATCTAATATACATAAAAATAATAACCCAAAACAATCAAATCACAATCCTATAACTCATAACTTCTAATCACATAGACAAACAATCCTAACACTCTTACCCTCATCCTATCTTATTTTCCTATCTTATCTTAACCCTAACATTCTTGTTTTCCAAGGTCAATCCTAAGCTCTGATGCCAACTATAACACCCTCCAAATCCGGGGTATAGATTTGGGGCATTATTAACAACAATTACCAACTATACCTGCACAAGCGGAATATTAATATAATAATTACCCCGAACTATCACTACTCAGGATCTTTTAAGGGTTGAGTTTGGAAACAAGAATCATGTACTACACTTTATTACAAACCCAACTAAATAAAACCTGTCTCAAGAACTCTCTTTATTACAAAACTTTATTCTATCTACAGTATCACTACGCAATCTTTTATTCAAACTACACAAAACTTTTATTCAACCCAACATTACTACTTATCCTGCTACACCTGATCTGGCAATTCAAAGCTCTCTTCGGGAATAGGAAGGAACACTCTTGGTATAAGAGGGTCCCGCTGCTTGACTCGCTTCTTGACTATGCGGGTTCTGATGGGTTTCATTCTCTACCTTAACTGTAAAACAATAGGAGTGACAATAAAAGAAATGAGCCAAAATTGCTCAACAAGCCTGCAACAATATATATATATATATATATATTATAAAGAGAGAAAAATAAATGAACCAATAAGCTGCTGGTTTGAACAACCATCTGTATCTGTATATGATAATAATTTGCCAATGATGGCGAGTGCCAAATGAACAAGACTGGAAACAAGAACCAACATATGCACTATAATCTGCTGATCAGTCAGAATATTGTGCGGATCTATACCCAACTGCATAGACCCAACCAACATAAGGAGTACTCAGGCAACTGTGGCCTATTAATTAATGGTCTGGGAAAAACCCAGCCTTTATAGTAACCATCCAGTCCAAGGCTGAGCATCCGGAACAATCGGTATGCTATTGATATATCCCAACACCAGGATATACCAGAATATATGTAGGGTAAAAGAATTGAAATATGAACAGGGAATTCAATAAATTGGGTAAATCAAGAATTGAAATGAAACTGGAACAAGTAATAATAAATGGACAACAGTGCATATGAACAATGATTATCAAAGAGAATTGATATGATAGAAAAGAAATATAATTCACTATTTTGAATTTAGAATAGGGGAAAAACTTGCCTTGCGCGTACTTAACCTGGTTTAATTCACTGCCTTCTGACCCTAGCTTGCTCTGCCTTGCTAACACTGAACAAATCATGGAAAGATAGGTGTTTAGATAACTTACTATATACGTGTATCTTGAATTGATATCACGCAACCTTATCAGTCTACCCATGCGTTTCTATCTGACTCATATATATATATATATATATACATACATTTATACAGCACATCTATTCATATAATCACATAAAGCACGTAGCACGTAAAGCACATAATTAATTTCTAGATTTATAATTATTTTTAGAATCAATTCTAGGCTTATACCTGCATTACTAGTCTTATCTGATTTTATTATAATTTTTCGGGATTTATTCGGCTCAATTATATCCCTACTAGGACCTACGAACTATCAATTATCACCAAACCACTCTTTTTCAGAAGAAATTATAACTTACAACTATTTTTATTGGATTCGTCTCATTTTTCTGAGTCTAGAGGTCTTCGTTTCACTTAAATCGGACTAACAGTTGAATTGTTATGAATTAAACACTGATAATTCAATTTATTATTCAATATAGATAATTATTACAACCTTTTAAATCCTAAAATAATTTTTAAATAATTATTTAATAAAAATCAAAGTCAAAAATAATTTTTTTATAATTTTTGGAGTTAAAATGAAGAAGTTACGATTTATTGAAAATTATGTGATTAATTATCGAAATAATTAATCACTTTTTAAATATTGAATAAATAAATAACTAATAAATAATTAATAATTGCTTATTTAATAATCTAAAATAATAAATCTCTAATTATCAGGATTAATCACAATTTATTATAATATTTATAACTTATCGATATTTATTCGATTAGATCGATTATTTACAAATAATCAATCGATTCTATTAACGGATACGCTATTTATCGAATATCTACTATGTGCTCGAATTATAATCTAACTCAACGATTAATTACTCGTATAAATACGAGCTACTTGCAATCCTCACATAATTATCGAACTATTACATTATTACTGAAACTTATACGATTCGTTAATCAATTAATTATCGGTATTTAATTATACGATACAAATAATCACTACAATATTATTTGAATAACTATCGCTCGAATAATAATTCTCATTATCGAATCATTACTCGTAATAATAACTAATTATCGAATTATTAATCATATTATTTAATTATTTTTAATCCTTATTTATTAATTAATTACCTAATTATTAATTAATTACCTAATTATTAATTAATTAGATAACTAATAAATAATTAGATAAATAATTAAATAATAAATTAAATAATTAAATTCGAATTTATAAATTAATAAAATAATTTAGAAATTAATAACACTATTTTTCAGAATATAAAACTAATTTTTAATTAATTATTAGAATTTTTAAAACTGATTTTCTGATTTTAGAAAATATAATAAATAATTAATATATCAGAAACACAACACAGGTTTTCAGATTAAGGTTTTTAGGATCAAACCCGGGTCGAAACCGGGTTGCAACCGGGTCGTCCCCAACCCAAACGGGTCGGGAAGAACACCGGCTGTAATTCCAGAATCCGACGCCGGCGGACTGATTCCGGCGAGACGAAAATCATGGCCAAAACGTTCGATTCCAGGCACGTTCTTCCCCGTTCTTGTTCCACAGCAATCACACGTCGTTCCCTTCTAATTCTCCTTCCTCGTTCATCGACACAGCAGCCGGAAAACGAAGAAACGCGGCGGCGGCGGCTAAACTCCGGCGAGCTCGAAACGGACATCAACAAACACAAACCCGGTACCAATCGACAGGAAAAACGACGATCTACACGACTATGCTAACAGAATCATCAAACAATCCACAGAAATCAAAACCCGAATTCAAGAATTAAACCCGAAAATATAAATTTCTATTCAATCAATCAAACACGAAAAACAATTACATAATTGAAAACTAGAGATCATAAGCTTCAAAATGAATACTCACACGCTCGATTTGGACTCCGGAATCACGATCAAAATCGCCTTTGATCCTCCTGCTCTGTTCTTCACAAACCCTAACCCTAATTCCCTTTTCTGATTTTCTTTTTATTTTCTGATTTTTAATTATAATTAACTGATTTAATTAATAGTAATTCAGGTATTTATATTTATGAAAATAATACCCCTAAGTAAAATTAAGGGTCTAATTACACTCCTAATAAAAATATTTGGCCCCAATTTTTATAATTTTTGGGTATTAATAATGAATTTTTAAATATCCAATAAATACAAAATAAATACTAAAAATTCCCAAAAATTGTGAAAAATACAAAAATACAAAGAAAAATGATATATGATAATTTCATAATCATATAAAAATAAAAATGTGATTTTTGTGGGGTTTTTGGTACCGGAAGGGGTCCGGAAAAAGTCGTTTTTCGCGAAAAAGGTCAATTTGTAAAACGTCTAGGAGTTCAGAATAGCGATACGGTATAGGGCATTTTTGGCAAAATAGGGCCAATGATTTTGTTTGAAATACGGGCTTTTAAAACATAGTTTTGAGCTGTACAGGTTTTGATATAATATATATAACTGACGATAAAACGCTTAATAAATATCCAAAACACATTTGGATCAAAACAACCAACACATAACACATAGCAGTTAGGGTTCAACGACTTAACACATTTAATCACATAATAATATACATAATTTATTATTATTATAATATAATACAAGCGTAATTCCTCGGTCGTTACACCGGGTATGATCCCTCAAACGATAAACGAAAATGAAAGTTAAGCGAACCGCATAACAGATCAACGGTTATTAGCCAAGTAATTAGGAGTTAATCAACGGTTAGTGGAGAGTGATGTCATCTTACCAACAAGAGGAAGACAAGTGTTAAATAGATGACACAACCATGGTGACATAAGCATGACAAGTGAAATTGTTTTGTTGGATGATTCTTGGCCAAGCAAAAATTACCATGGTAAAAACCTAAAAGTAGCCAAGCCATAAAGAAAATAAAACAACTAATTCATTTCAAAAAATAGTAAATAAACTTCTTATTCAAGAACATGAAGCTCTCGGCTTCTTCTTGAAAGCAAAAGAAGAAAAGATCAAGTCCAAGCTCCACTCCATAATAAATTCAAAGGTAATTATGCAAGCTTCCTTGTGATTAGATAAGCATATCCTAGGAGTTTAAGCTTCTAATTCTTTGTAAATCTCTTCCAATAAATCAAGGAAGAAGATGGTGAATAGTAACCTTCAAGAAATAACTTTAGTTTCCTTGATTTTTATGAAAGTTCAAGGTAGCTTAAGCATAGATCAAGGCTTCCATGGGCATTCCAAGGATCTTTCATTGATTAAAAGCTTCCAGGAAGGTATAACTCTAAATTATCTTAGCATTAAGTTGTTTGGTATAAATGATTATGATGATGGAATGATAGATTAAGTGTAGTAGTTGTTTTGTCATGTTGAGATCTTAGTTGTTAAGTGTTTTTGTTGATTTTGGGAGTTAAGAGTAGCACTAGTTGTTCTTGATGATTCATGGTATGATTTGGGCTTGGTTTAAATGGTTTAAAGTGGTTGATGAGTGATATTGTCATATGATTGTATTGGGATTGATTGGTGATGGTTTGGTGTTGAATTGGTTTGGTAAAATTTTGGGAAAATCGCGTAAACATAGCCGTCGTAATGCCCGATTTACCTTAGACTGTTTTTGTTCTTAACATTAGCACCCGTGAATACACTGTTAGGTTTTGACCATTGCCATGATTAGATAGTTCATGTTACGAGCTTCGTTTTGATATGTGGTTCGTTTGAATCCGATGTACGGTTTAGGAGAAACGACTGTTTTAAGTAACGGCGTTTCGCGACCGAACCATTACCCCTCGCCTTACTTTGAAACCTTGGTTAAGGACCTTAAATGACTAATTGGGGTATGAAACATTATGTAAAGTGGATTAGGAAGTTGGTAAGGTACTCGCGAAAGAATCGCTTTAAAACCCTTAATGGTTAATTTATTAAAAATGGTGGAGCCGAGGGTACTCGAGCGACTTAAGTGAATCGTTAAGCGCGAAAGAGAACGTTAGGACTCTAAATGGTTAAAGTCTAGTTTCTTAAGCGACCGGGGTTTAATTCCGACTTATGTTTTTGTTCATAGGTTATTGGACCCACTCTAAGCTTAAGTCTATCCGGAAGCACTCAGGCAAGTTTTCTACCCGTTATACTGTTGTTGTGTTGTATATATGTATATGCATTATCTTGTGATGGATGTATGATGGTTAATTAGCAAATTCTTGTGATATATTGGAGCATGTGATATGGTATATAGGCATGCCTGTTTTGTAATCTTGATATATATCTGTTGATTCAGTTGCATAATACCTATGCTAGAGATAAGCAGTATTTGCGTATACCCTTAGTATAGGGGACCCAAAGGTGAACATTTTCTAAAACCGGGAGTCGATGTTCCTAAGTATATTATATATATATATTTATATATATAAATATATTGATATAGTTTTCAAAACTATTAATCGAATAAGTTTTATTCGATAACTTTATTTTATTTAATGAATATTAGTTGAATATTCATTCGAGGACTTATGACTCCGTTTATTTTATTTAATGAATATTAATTTGAATATTCATTCGAGGACTTAAGACTCCATTTATTTTAATTAATGAATATTAGTTGAATATTTATTCGAGGATTTATGACTCCGTTTATTTACTAATTAATATTCTTTATTTTATTAAAGAATAATGTTTCGATAATCAAACTTATTTTCGATTATTCAAATAAAGATCATACTTTCGTATAAGTATATCTTTGGTTATTTAATATCCATTTCAAGTATGAGTTTTAAAACTTTTACTTCAATTATTTTTATAAGGATTATCCATATGGGAATATTATTTAAATAATAATATTCAGATATTTTCTAAATATTGAGACTGATTTATTTTATTAAATCGGCATTACTCCAAACATTCTTAAAAATGTTTTCGAGTCTTCAAAATGATTTTTAAAGGTTAGAGCGGATCCCAAAACTCATTTTTATATTTAAGATCTTCCTTTAAAGGGGATTTAAATACTCGCTCAAAACCTGAGGGATCCGGCTCTGTGGTATATTTTATATTCGCAACGTGGTTGCTGTTTTGAGACAACAATTTGATTAATTGCCCAATGTTCGGGAAGTAAGTCCATCTGATTGAGTCGGCATAAGCGACAGGCCGGGGTATGGTCTATGAAGGTGTAAGAGGCTGGGTGACAGTCCATCCACGCGTGAGGGGTCGGGTAACGGTCTAGCGCGAGGTCCGAATGCGGCCAGGGTGATGACCGGCGAGGAATTCATCCATCTACAGTAGAAAAGGTTACTTATTGGTATCTTTGCCTGATCAGCAAGATATCGGGTTTATGCCACAATTCTTTTCCTTTCCAAAAATTCATTGGATGTTACAAACTCTGTTCATACTTTACATGACAGAGGTTTTCAGGAAATGTATAAGAGATATATATATGTGGATATATATATATCGGGACTTAATGAAGTATCTCATAACTTCATTTCATTCTATAATATTTCAAAGATTTAATATATTCAAATCTTATCTTGAAGTCTCATCTATGTGATGAACTTTTGAAACGGATTATACCTTGAACGGTGGTAGTTCAAGTAGTATTCGGAAAAGAAATAAGTACATTGGAGTTTCTTGTAACTTCATCTTTTAAACTTATATCTAGTAAATGATTATCTTATACATATCAAAGATTTTCAGAAAAATATTGAGATAATGTTAGATATATGAGATCACCTTGCAACGATATTTTTATACAGTTATAAACTGGAGCTCTGTGTATATTATGCATGGGAGAGGACTTCCAAGATTTTGAAAAGTATATATATATATATATACATATATATACTGAATATGTTGCGACTTGGTCACGTTAAGATATCAAACTTGGTTCAGTGCTTTTGACCAAGACTTTCATGAAACTATGAGAATGCTCATATATTGTTAATTATTATATATATATTATTTCGGTGGGCTTGTTGCTCACCCTTGCTTTCTTTTTTCATCACACAACAACAGATAGACAAGATGAACAGGATCGAGCTCCCAATTCGCGAGTGAATAGGAAGCGTTCCGCAGTTTCCTGTAGGTGTTGATGCCATTGTAGATGAGGTAGGATCTACCAATAGGCTAGGCTTTCAACTTTTGATGTACCAGACTTATGTATATTTATGAATTGTAATAATGGCAAGAAATATGTAAATTTATTCAGAAACCCTTTTGAGGTGTAATGACTTATAATTGTGGAATAAAATGACTTGTGTTATTTTTGGTATTCATCTCTGAGACTATAACTTGTGGTGTGTGTGTGTATATTGTGGGGTCACAGTACGCTGTAGTTGGTTGACTGCTAAGATTAAGTATTGATAAGGGAAATGGAGCTCGTGACAACCCGAATCCCTGACCCCGGATTTGGGGGTTTTACAGAAATGGTATCAGAGCTAAGCGTTATAAACCTCAGAGATGATGTGACGTTAAGATAATAAGTTCACTAAGATAATAAGAACTCTTGCCAAGTTCATAGTCGGGCTACCTAACGTAGTACCGACAGTTAAAACCCTTATGGGAACCCTTATAGATGTAGCGATAGAAGCGCAGTTTGTTATCGTATATGGTAGCGGGACTCCGAACCCTGAGGTTGAGGAGCAACAACGCGATGATGTTTTATTACTAATTGGAGATCGGATTGTGGATCCGATAGAGCGCCCTAACGCAGGACCGGATGATGTTCATATTGAGGATGTTGCGGTTGAGGATGTAGTCCTAGAAGGGATTGTTGCTGAGGGGGATCCCATGGAGGATCCTGACAAGAATGAATAAAGGACCACTGAGGAATTGATGACCATGGTTAGGGAACTACCAGAGGTAGGATTGGCCGGTCACTACCGGAGGTTCGTTCAAGTTTGTAAAGATAGTAGCCCTTTAACGCGGCTTACTCGTAAGACTGAAAAGTTTGAATGGACAGAGAAATGCGAGAACAACTTTTAAGAACTGAAGCAAAGGTTGGTGACGTCCCCTATGTTGGCGTTGTCGGATGGAAAATGAGATTTTGTGAAGTGTAGTGACGCTTCGCATGAGGAATTAGGGTGCTTCTTATACAGCACAACAAGGTAATCGCGTACGCGTCAAGACAATTAAGAGAATATAAAATTCGATATCCCCACCCATGAGCTTGGGCTCGTGGCAATAGTTTTGCCCTAAAGATTTGAGGCACTACTTGTATGGAGAGAAATGCGAGATTCACAAACCATAGGAGCTCTAGTACATTTTTACGTAGAAAGAGTACGCCAGAGGAGGCGGTTAGAGCTAATCAAGAATTATGATTGGGAGATTCTTTATCATTCGGGGAAAGCCAATGTGGTGGCTGATGCCCTTAGTAAAAAGGAGAGACTCAAGATGATAATATCTTTGGGAGAGTTTATAAGAGATTTTGAGAAAATGGAAATAGAAGTGAAGGTAACCGGAGCCGGTACCGAAAAGCTGTTTGAGATTGCAATACAGTCCGAATTATTGGAAAAGAACATATTGTGCCAGAAAAAGTGGTGAATGAAGGCAGAGAGCCAACAAATAGATAAGAGATTAATACCGAAAAAGATGATAAGGGAATAATGAGGTATTCCTACAGAATTTGGGTTCCAAATGTTCAAGAGCTTAAAGATGAAATCTTAGATGAAAGCTAGTTTGAGGAATAAGATTAGAGCAAACCCTGAACGTGATAGTCAGGGAGGTCGCCATCAAGATAGAAGGAACACATAACATAATGGAGTGGAAAATGAGGATTTAAAACATGTGGGATGACCCCGATTATGGGGAGAATGAGGGAACGTTCAGACTAAGGAAATGGAAGTCGAGTAAGGAAAGGAGACCCGAGACGGTACTCCTATACGACAATTTATGGACCTTTTTAGACAGAACTTAAACTATTATCCCCAACCACCACCCTGAGGAAACAATATGGTGTGAAATTCTTTCAGGACCATTAAGTCGCTAAGCTCTCAGAGTTCCAGGGAAATAGCTGACCCAGCCGAGGCAAGAGTCTGGTTAAAGGAAATGCAGGAATTAATTGAGATTCTAAATGATTGACGAATCACAAAAGACCGTTTTTGTCACTTACCCTCCTAAGAGAGAGACCACCCACTGGTGAAAGACCAAGAAAGGAACGGAGCAAGAGGTTATGATGAAATATGAAGCTAAGTTGTAAAAGTGTCAAGATTCGTTCTGATGACAAGAATCCCAGAACGATGTGATGTTTGAAGTCAATGATTAGTGGGTTCATGAAATAATGATAAGAGAAAGGAAAATAAAAAGAAACTAAAGTGGAAAGGAATATAAAGGCAATAGAGTTTGAGGAATGATAAGGGAGTTGGGTATGAGGAAACCCTAAAGGCTCGTAGTAATAGAAAGAGAAAAGTATATGAACGTCAGGATGAGGATGATTCACCATGAGTTAAAATTGATGGTTGAAGGCATAAGAGATACATATATTTTATCCCCTGTAAGTTGGGAGGATTCGAGGAAACCTTGAGATAGTTCGAAGGATAAATAATGAGACGCGGATAGACTGAGGAGACAAGGAAGTAAGAAATTAGGAAAATTAGATGAAGGAAGTGACCTTCAAGAATGTGAAGTGTAAGACCGGTGGCTTGATACCCAGAAAGGGAGACGCCAGGTATGAAAGATATCCCAACATTGAGATGACTGTTGAGATAAACAACAAAAGTAAATAAGGAATTATTAAGAAGAAGTTCACGTTGAACACGACCAATATCTTCCAGAACATCTTTGTTATCGTTACAAAATTAGGCAAGAAAAGCGGATAACTGTTGTTATCTTTTGGAGGCCATATTGATTGACCTCATTTTGAATACAGATGTTATTGTGAAATTAGGCATATACTATCGAGGTGGGAATGATTGAATAAGACACCCTTATCAGGGATATATGACTTGATTTATCAATGGAAGGATGCATGTACCTTTTTAAAGGTGGAATTAAGGATAGAACATCGGTAACTTAAAACGAATCCTAGGGGAATGCATAAAGGTTGGCATTTCACCCTTAATAGGGATAGTATGAGTTTTGACAGTATGAATTGGAAAGGATTAAGGTAATAACAACCTTTAAGAATCAGTGGAGAAATTTTTCAGAAGTATTTAGACAATGATTCTGGTATTAATAAATGGTATCTTGATATGCCCTGTATCTAGGGAATACAGGAGGAACGATTCAAGGATAACCTTAGAGGTTTTACAAGGAGAAAGGTAATATTCAAAATTCTCAAGAATAGAAATGTTGATAAAGGAAAGATGACGTAATTATAATGATGCCAAGTGGGGCACGTGTTAAACCACGAGAAAGTATGGATCAAACCAGTAAAGGTCGAAATTGTTCAGGGCAATTAGGACCTAAGATAAAAGATGTTCTAAGTATGATTGAGAGTCAGTCGTGACAGTGATTAACCTCTAAAGACTGAGGCAATAACTTATGGAAAAATGGTGATATTTTTTTTTACTCATCAGATTTTAAGGAAAACATCTTCGTATAAGCAGTGATTGAAATGAGGTAGAAAATTTATTTGGAGGTGGTTAAAATGACATTGACTGTAAGGAAATTTTACTATCAGGAAAGGCCAAAGAGGTGGCCGACACCTTAAAGGTAAGAGGATAATTATAGGCGCTTGTGCCAAAGGAATACAGTGATGATGGTTAAAGCTGTGAAGGTTGTAATATGGTTTGGAAGATTGACATTCCTTCTGATGACTGTGCAATACCCAACCGTAATAGTAGTTGGTAAAGGTTTAATTCATGTAATCGCCATGAGCGAGCTATCTATCTCAGAAGGTACTATCTTGAGATAAGCCAGGACCATGTTTCAAAAAGGACTAGACGAACCTTTGAGTTAAGTCTTCTATTTAGGGCGTATGATTAAGAATGGTATTAACCTGCTATCGTTGCTTTGATTGAAACTCTTCTGCAATTTTATCTGCTTCATGTCATGAAAGTACGTCAGAATTTGGAGTGTTCTTCATGAATTATGAATGGTGATTATGTTAACTCCTTAGAAGGATTCTATACGACAGGTATGGACTCCGTATGGTTAGATACTAAGATTTCATGGAAAGTGAATGACGACAATAGGTCAGTGGTGGACCATAGTAATGCATCAATGATTCTGCGAGTAATGAGCTGATTACAACCGTGAGAGTTGTATTAGAATGGATGTTGAGATTGAGTACCACTAATCGGGTCGTGGTAGTGTATAAGTTATCATTGATAGACTAATTAAGTAGAGTATCTACCTATTGAATATTTATTCCCTCTTATGAAAAGAGAGTCTTATTACTATATGAGGAAGGTTGCGGTGCAAACATAGAATTCTAGTAACGATGATGTCTAGAATGAGATCCCATATTCGATTTTCGATATCGAGGGAGTTTCAAAGGTGATTGTGTATAAGCTCGAGGAAGAGCATGGGTCCATAGAATGATGGACGGAATAGCAAAAATATTTAGGCATGTGAAATACGATGCTATAATACTTGATGTTGATATAAATACATATATGTTTTGTTCTCCTATGACAAACCTCTATAGTTCAGAGGTAGATTCCAAGCCAGATATTTTATGGCAATAAATATTTTTTACATATATACAATTCTCTTCAGTTCGTTCTTTTCTCTTCTTTTCATTTCATGTAAGCTGAGAAGAACAACCCTTCCAGAAGGGGAGGTATTGCCGAATGACTATCTATCTGTGTGATAGAAGCCTAGTAGGATACCACATGTTGTTTAATTGCTTGTCAAGTACTAAAGGTTGGCCACCTTCTGTACTAACTATGCAATAGAACAAGTGTTCATGATCATAGTGATCTCTCAACAAATTCCTTTACTTCTATATGATTGATCAAACTTTGGAAAATATAAACAGCTGAAAAAGGAGTAGTAAAGTTATGGTGGTATTCGGAATGGAAACACATTCGTGATACTAAGGTTGACGTGGATATTAGAAGGTTATAGAACGCTAACGAGCAAAAGTATAACCAGTATAATATTAGGAACGGAAGGTAGTAGCAATTACGAACTGGAAAAGAATGGGTATTGAGAAGCAAAAGCTCTAATGCTAAAAGCTATAATGAGAGTCTGTGCAATAGACTTGAAAGAATTTGGAATGATCACTTAACACGGATTGAGTTTTCTTAAGACAATAGATCATATGTCATTATCGAGATGTCACCTTATGAGATCCTTGAGGGAAGAAAATGTCAATCTCCCTTATGTTAGGATGAAGCTGTAGAGCGCAAGATGCTCGGACCCGCAGTAGTCCAAAGGACCAGGGATATAATAGATCTAATCAGAGGACGGCTGGTAGTAACCCAAGATGGACATAAGAGATATGCTGATTTGACTCGAAAGGACAAAGAGTATGAAATAGGGGACCTAGTAATGTTATAGGTATCCCTTGGAAAGGATTGATGAGGTTCAGAAAGAAAGGAAAGCTAAGTCTACAATTTGTTGGACCCTTGGATATATTAAGACGTATTGGGAAGTTAGCATACGAGCTAGCCCTACCCCCGAACATGTAGCAAGTCATAACGTATTTCACGTATCAATGTTAAGGAAGTGTAATTCGGATGCCAGATAAATAAGGGAATATGAGCGCCTAGACATGTAACCAAACGTAACTTATATGGAGCAACCAGGAAGGGTTATGGATTGAAAAGGAACAAGTGTTTAGGAGAAGGGTTATCAAACTAGTCAGAGTTGGTGGTAGAACCGCAATGTGGGAAAATTTACTCGAGAGTTAGAAAGTGCAATGCTAAGAGAGTATCCCTATTCATTTTCTATCTGATTCCGGGACGAAATCCTTTTAAGGAGGGGAGACTGTAATAACCCCAATTTTTGGAATTTTTTGAAACCCTTATGAATAGTAATTTTGCTGATTATGCTGAATAAGAAAACTTTTCATGCCACACTATGTAGGGGTTCTTCTATTGATATTCTGAGATCTTATTAGTACTTTATATGGGATATAAGTGTATGTAAAGATCGTCAGAATCCAAATTCGAACACTTTGATTTTTCCTGAAAATCCACCAGATACCGAAAGAATTAAGTATAAGGGAACATGATAAAAAGGATTTAAATTCAAGGATTATAAGAGAGGATCATAAAAGGAATATAATATATTGAGAAAGGTTTAGGGGAACCCAAGTAATAAGATCCCGGGTATGATCCCTCAAACGATAAACGAAAACGAAAGTTAAGCGAACCGCATAACAGATCAGCGGTCATTAGCCAAGTAATTAGGAGTTAATCAAAGGGTTAGTGGAGAGTGATGTCATCTCACCAACAAGAGGAAGACAAGTGTTAAATAGATGACACAACCATGGTGACATAAGCATGACAAGTGAAATTGTTTTGTTGGATGATTCTTGGCCAAGCAAAAATTACCATGGTAAAAACCTAAAAGTAGCCAAGCCATAAAGAAAATAAACCAACTAATTCATTTCACAAAATAGTAAATAAACTTCTTGTTCAAGAACATGAAGCTCTCGGCTTCTTCTTGAAAGCAAAAGAAGAAAAGATCAAGTCCAAGCTCCACTCCATATTAAATTCAAAGGTAATTATGCAAGCTTCCTTGTGATTAGATAAGCATATCCTAGGAGTTTAAGCTTCTAATTCTTTGTAAATCTCTTCCAATAAATCAAGGAAGAAGATGGTGAATAGTAACCTTCAAGAAATAACTTTAGTTTTCTTGATTTTTATGAAAGTTCAAGGTAGCTTAAGCATAGATCAAGGCTTCCATGGGCATTCCAAGGATCTTTCATTGATTAAAAGCTTCAAGGAAGGTATAAATCTAAATTATCTTAGCATTAAGTTGTTTGGTATAAATGATTATGATGATGGAATGATAGATTAAGTGTAGTAGTTGGTTTGTCATGTTGAGATCTTAGTTGTTAAGTGTTTTTGTTGATTTTGGGAGTTAAGAGTAGCACTAGTTGTTCTTGATGATTCATGGTATGATTTGGGCTTGGTTTAAATGGTTTAAAGTGGTTGATGAGTGATATTGTCATATGGTTGTATTGGGATTGATTGGTGATGGTTTCGTGTTGAATTGGTTTGGTAAAATTTTGGGAAAATCGCGTAAACATAGCCGTCGTAATGCCCGATTTACCTTAGACTGTTTTTGTTCTTAACATTAGGACCCGTGAACTCACTGTTAGGTTTTGACCATTGCCATGATTAGATAGTTCATGTTACGATCTTCGTTTTGATATGTGGTTCGTTTGAATCCGATGTACGGTTTAGGAGAAACGACCGTTTTAAGTAACGGCATTTCGCAACCGAACCATTACCCCTCGCCTTACTTTGAAACCTTGGTTAAGGACCTTAAATGACTAATTGGGGTATAAAACATTTATGTAAAGTGGATTAGGCAGTTGGTAAGGTACTCGCGAAAGAATCGCCTTAAAACCCTTAATGGTTAATTTATTAAAAATGGTGGAGCCGAGGGTACTCGAGCGACTTAAGTGAATCGTTAAGCGCTAAAGCGAACGTTATGACTCTAAATGGTTAAAGTCTAGTTTCTTAAGCGACCGGGGTTTAATTCCAACTTATGTTGTTGTTCATAGGTTATCGTACCCACTCTAAGTTTAAGTCTATCCGGGGGCAGTCAGGCAAGTTTTCTACCCGTTATACTGTTGTTGTGATGTATATATGTACATGCATTATCTTGTGATAGATGCATGAAGGTTAATTAGCAAATTCTTGCGATATATTGGAGCATGTGATATGGTATATAGGCATGCCTGTTTCGTAATCTTGATATATATCTGTTGATTCAGTTGCATAATACCTATGCTAGAGATAAACAGTATTTGCGTATACCCTTAGTATAGGGGACCCAAAGGTGAACATTTTCTAAAACCGTGAGTCGATGTACCCGAGTATATTATATATATATATTTATATATATATATATATATATTGATATAGTTTTCAAAACTATTAATCGAATAAGTTTTATTCGATAACTTTATTTTATTTAATGAATATTAGTTGAATATTCATTCGAGGACTTATGACTCCGTTTATTTTATTTAATGAATATTAATTTGAATATTCATTCGAGGACTTAAGACTCCGTTTATTTTAATTAATGAATATTAGTTGAATATTTATTCTAGGATTTATGACTCCGTTTATTTACTAATTAATATTCTTTATTTTATTAAAGAATAATGTTTCGATAATCAAACTTATTTTCGATTATTCAAATAAAGATCATACTTTTGTATAAGTATATCTTTGGTTATTTAATATTCATTTCAAGTATGAGTTTTAAAACTTTTACTTCAATTATTTTTATAAGGATTATCCTTAGGGGAATATTATTTAAATAATAATATTCATATATTTTCTAATATATTGGGACTGATTTATTTTATTAAATCGGCATTACTCCAAACATTCTTAAAAATGTTTTCAAGTCTTCAAAATGATTTTTAAAGGTTAGAGCGAATCCCAAAACTCATTTTTATATTTAAGATTTTCATTTCAAGGGGATTTAAATACTCGCTCAAAACCTGAGGGATCCGACTCTGTGGTATATTTTATATTCGCAACGTGGTTGCTGTTTTGAGACAACAATTTGATTACTTGCCCAATGTTCGGGAAGTAAGTCCATCTGATTGAGTCGGCATAAGCGACAGGCCGGGGTACGGTCTATGAAGGTGTAAGAGGCTGGGTGACAGTTCATCCACGCGTGAGGGGCCGGGTAATGGTCTAGCGCGAGGTCTGAATGCGGCGAGGGTGATGACCGGCGAGGAATTCATCCATCTACAGTAGAAAAGGTTACTTATTGGTATCTTTGCCTGATCAGCAAGATATCGGGTTTATGCCACAATTCTTTTCCTTTCCAAAAATTCATTGGATATTACAAACTCTGTTCATACTTTACATGACAGAGGTTTTCAGGAAATGTATAAGAGATATATATGTGGATATATATATCGGGACTTAATGAAGTATCTCATAACTTCATTTCATTCTATAATATTTCAAAGATTTAATATATTCAAATCTTATCTTGAAGTCTCATCTATGTGATGAACTTTTGAAACAGATTATACCTTGAACGGTGGTAGTTCAAGTAGTATTCGGAAAAGATATAAGTACATTGGAGTTTCTTGTAACTTCATCTTTTAAACTTATATCTAGTAAATGATTATCTTATGCATATCAAAGATTTTCAGAAAAACATTGAGACAAGGTTAGATATATGAGATCACCTTGCAACGATATTTTTATACAGTTATAAATTGGAACTTTGTGTATATTATGCATGGGAGAGGACTTCCAAGATTTTGAAAAGTATATATATATACATATATACTGAATATGTTGCGACTTGGTCGCGTTAAGATATCAAACTTGGTTCATTTCTTTTGACCAAGACTTTCATGAAACTATGAGAATGCTCATATATTGTTAATTATTATATATATTATTTCGGTGGGCTTGTTGCTCACCCTTGCTTTCTTCTTTCATCACACAATAACAGATAGACAAGATGAACAGGATCGAGCTCCCAATTCGCGAGCGAATAGGAAGCGTTCCGCAGTTTCCTGTAGGCGTTGATGCCATTATAGCTGAGGTAGGATCTACCAATAGGCTAGGCTTTCAACTTTTGATGTACCAGACTTATGCATATTTATGAATTGTAATAATGGCAAGGAATATGTAAATTTATTCAAAAACCCATTTGAGGTGTAATGACTTATAATTGTGGAATAAAATGACTTGTGTTATTTTTGGTATTCATCTCTGAGACTATAACTTGTGGTGTGTGTATATTGTGGGGTCACAGTACGCTGTAGTTGGTTGAGTGTTAAGATTAAGTATTGATAAGGGAAATGGAACTCGTGACAACCCGAATCCCCGACCCCGGATTTGGGGGTGTTACAGAAATCCAAAGTTCATCAAAAAATTCATGCTGCCTTTTGGCATTCAAGTCAACTAGTCTCCTTTTCTTTTCATATTCGGGCATGTCTTCGGGAAAGAAAATTTCATCAAGATCCTCATCATGATCTAATACTGCATTAATATCTTCTCCATCATAAGACTCACTTTCATGTACAGATTCCTCATTAGCAACTGGCTCCTGTACTAACTGAGTTACTTCATCTCTAGCATCAGTGTTTAGCAAATCATCAAGAATTGGAGCTGTGTGAGAATCAACTACTTCAGAAACTGCCATGTCTGTTGCACTACTGTCAAGTTCAGGTTCTTGTGGGACAAGATCAGTACTTGCAGTAGTTGCTGTATCCCTTTGAGATACAAGTTCTTGTGTGCTTGATCCAGGAAATAACCTTTGCTTCTGTAGCCTCTTGACAGACTGCTCTACTTGCTCATGAGTGATCTCCTTCACTCTTTTCTTATTTGGCTTCATTGGAGAATCAGTAACTGCCTCAGTTGTATCAGGATTTGATTGGTGCTGATCATATGTGTTTGTCATTTGAAAATTGAATGCACCTTGTGTCTCCTCGACTATTTCTTTCTTAATTTGCAGCAGATTTTGAGCAATGTAGGCTTTGACCAACTTCATTTTCTTTGGTCTTGAGCTCAAACCAGTTTGAACAGCATCACCAATTTGAACAGCATCACCAGTGGTTGTGCCCTCATCAGTTGATAATATAACTGGACTTGAAGTAAAATCAGTTTTTAAATTCTTGAACTTTGATGATAAAGGAGTATTGTCTTCATCACTTGATTTTAAATCAGCATTGTATTACAGATTCTGAACATTTAGAATAATGAGAAGCTTGTACATAATTCCTTTTCTGTGCTACATCAACATTTGCAGCACTTGACCTAGCAGGGTGACCAATTATATCTTGTGGATTCTCAACTGAAACAATAACCCTAACATCCAACTCTACTGGTTTCTTCCTTTTTACAATAGGTGTCTTTTGGGAGGCACCTGAGGTGGATTGTGTATGTGGAAATGTTTGGATTACAGTACTGGGGTGAGCTACAGGGGGTTCCCTACTATTATTTCCTGCAGCCTAGCATTATGTTGGTTTTACAGATTATAAGTCACGGGAATCCTTGCAATTAGCAAGTTCCTGGAAATCATTAGCAACCTCAAAGGTGCAAGAACAACCTTATCTGAATATTTAGAAAGTAGATCAGAGAAAGCTCTCTTGGTGAGCTTAAACATTGACACAACGTGATTAACAGGGATTGGGGTATCAGGGAAACATATATTAAAATCAACTGACAAAATCTAGCATAATACATTATATTCCTATTAACATTTAATCTATCTCCTATAACACATAAAATAACTCTACCAAAATCATAATTTGCACCATGAATTAGAGAGTACCCAATTTGTTGTGTCATGATTGGAAGGGCATCAAAGTTTGTGCACTTGTTGTTAAAAGCCCTTATGATGCAATCAAAGAAGAAGTTCCACTCCTTCCTTGGCCCATTCCTCTCCAGCTGGTCCAGATTCTCTATATCCTTGTCATATCCAATTTCATTAAAGAATCTCCTCATTTCAGCATCTCCCACAAATGTAGAGTAGAAGTCATGAGTAGGAAGTTGAAGAACATCCCTTATAGTTTGAGCAGTGACAACCCTGGTTTTGTTGTCAAATTCAAGCACAGTGCTTGGAGTCCCAGAAGCTCCACCATCATCATACAAACCAGTTCTCCATAAGGCGAGAACCTGGTTTCCAGAAACAATAGTTGGAGCTGTGAAAGCATACCCAACCTCACTCGATCTTATGAAATCTTGAAAAATATGGAAATCAAGATTTATTCCATTATTATCCAAAATCGCATCATAGTTTTTTGTAATAAATTTGGCACCGCCATGAGTGAAGTGTTTAGAAGCAACAGGTGAAGTCATGATGTTTTTTTAAGAAAGAGGCTTAAAGACTGATTAGGGCTTCAGAGTTTAAGCTGTAGAGACGAAAGAGAGTAAGAGAGAAGAAGATAATCAGAAATTGATAAGTGATAATTAAAAATCAAACATTGATTTATTTAACACTCTACTCCAATACTCAAAAATGATTCACCTTGGTGGGACACGTGGCAGGAGTTTATTGACTAAACGGTAATCTTGAAAGCATATAATTATGATAGTTAATATATGCACAGTTACCCAGAGTAATATTTGGTAGATTACTCAATCAATTTTCCTATCCTCACGCCATCAAATAACATCTGTGAATACTTAAAATAACCCACTAAATTACTACTTCAACATTATAATTAAAATACTGATCAAAAACACATTTTGAATAAATTCAAAATATCATCAGAATATCAATAGTGAATCAGGATTTGACCATTATCAGTATTTAATTAACTACTATCAGGATTTATTGGTCAACATAAGTTTGACCAATATCAGAGTTTATGCAGATAATCAGAGTTTATCATGTAGCAAATGGCTGGGATTAAATATCAGTAATTAAATAATTTAACATGATTACATGGCATCAAAGTTTAACACTATTATCAGATTGTAACAAATACTGATACACAAGATAATGATACCACACTCTAATTATCAATCTACAGATCACAACATTTATTCAGAGTTTGAGAATTATCCTGAGAACATTCCCAATTCATTCACCAATCTGGTAAAGGTGGCTTCACAGAGTGGTTTGGTGAAGATGTCTGCTAATTGCTGATCCGTTGGAACAAAATGCAATTCCATTATACCTTCCATTACATGTTCCCTTATAAAATGGTATCTTATGCTGATGTGTTTAGTCATTGAATGTTGTACTGGATTTTTTGTCATTGCAATAGCACTTTGATTATCACAATATATAGGAATTTTAGAATTCCCTAACCCATAATCCAGTAACTGATTTGTTAGATATAATTGATGATATCTGGACATAAACTATCATAAGTTTTTATTAGGACTTATATCAGTATTTACTGGAAAGTGACGTCATCAATACTTATATCAGTACTTGTGATTAGCAGATGATGTAACTAGGATTTGTCACATCAGTAGATATCCGAGAAGGAAAACGAAAGCAGGAATTCAAGGCGGTGAAAGAATTTATCTCAGTAGCAATCATACATGGATATGTAATAGGTTTCCTTATTGTAATAGAATAGGATTTCTTATTAATTGTGTAAATGTGCTCTATATAAAGCACATATTAGGTTCATGCTATAAGCACTGCGACATTGTTATATCATTCGCATAACCTAGCAGCTTTCAAGGATAATTGTTCATCCTTTCGAAAGATCACATTTATAATCAGTTTTTTTCTTTTAATATAAAAATTGTTGATTCTGTTAAAGCTTCATCGAATTGTTTGCATAAACTGTATTCACCCCCCTCTACAGTTGATTACAGTCCTAACAATTGGTATCAAAGCTTGATGTTAACATACAAATAGTCTAAGATCTGAAAATCAATCTTTAATGACAAACAAAGAAGCTCCACAGAATCCACCACCACCCCCAGCCTCATCACAGATTAGAAGCAACATGAGTAGGTATGAAGCCATCAAGGTGCCAATCCCGAAGATACATGAATATCCAATCTGGAAAGTCAGGATGGCTATGTGCTTAGAAGCCACAAATCCTAAATATCTAAGCAGGATTTATGATGATCCTCATAAACCAATGAAGATAGCTATTTATGTTGCAGGAGAACCAGAAAAGATGGTTGACAAAGACATGGAGGACTATTCTCCTAAAGATCTTTCATCTATTATGAAGGATGAAAAAGTCAGACACATCTTGCACAACAGTCTTGATAGTGTTATGTCCAATAGGGTTATTGGATGTAAAACAACAAAAGAGATATGGGATGCTTTAGAAGTAAAGTGTCAAGGTACTACTGCTATCAAGAAGAACAGGAGAACAATACTTACTCAAGAGTATGAGCACTTTGATTTAAGAGATAATGAGTCATTAACTGAGATCTATGACATATTTCAGAAGCTGTTGAATGACCTATCTCTTGTCGATAAGGAATATAACTTAGAGGACTCAAACTTGAAGTTTCCACTTACACTCCCTGAAAAGTAGGATTTTAAGGTCACATCAATAAGGGATAACTATCAACTCGATGTAAAAACTCTAGATGAGATCTATGGAATACTGGAAACTCATGAACTAGAGATGGAGAAAAGAAGCAAGAGAAAAGGATCCAAGTCTAGACCAGTTGCACTCAAAGTTGAAGAGAAGCTAAAGGAGAAAGCTAGGAGAAAAGGCTACTCCAAAGGAACAGCCAAGATTGTAAAATCAGATTCTGAATCATCAAACTCTGATGATGACTCAAATACTGATAATGAATCAGATACTAACAGTGATCATGACAACAATGAAGACATGGAACAAATGGTTGCTCTACTGGTTAAAAGCTTCAAGAAGATGGTCTACAAGAACTTTAAGAAAGGGAGAAGATTTTCCAGAAAAGGTTCCAGTTCCTCAAATTATGATAAGAGGAATAACAGAAGAAATAATGACTGGAAGGAATCAAAGTCTGGAAAACTTGACAAGTCAAAGGAAAGATGTTATAACTATGATGGTATTGGACAATTTGCAGCTGACTGCAGAAAACCCAAAGCTTAGAAGAAACAAGCCTTGATTACAAAGAAGAAAAACTAGGATGATTTATCAGATTTAGATGATTGGGTCAACTATGCTCTCATGGAAAATATTGATACTGAGGCTGACAATGCTGAATTAAAGGTACCTTAGACCATCCTTGCTTTTGATGCTGATGATATCCATGAATTAAGGTTGTTTCTTAAATCTCTGCATGTTAGTTATATGGATCAAATCTTAGAGAACAATGGAATCAAGAGTGAAAACTCCGAGTTAAAGAAAATGAATGATCACCTAAAAATTGAGTTGCTTTCCATGCTAGAAATTCAAAAAGAAAGAGATAATGTTGTTTATGTTAAAGAAAAATTGTTAAAAAAGCGCTAATCTAGAGAAGGAGTTGGCTAAAGAAAGAGAAGTTATTAAACTTTGGACTAACTCAGGAAAAATAACTCAGGAAATTTTAGAGAATGGCTGTTGGGGATCAGGATTAGGATATGCAAATAGATCTAATTCTGATAAAAAAATTGGAAAAGAAGCTGAGAAAACTAAACTTGTAAATACTGATACTAAGGTCAAACTGAACAAGGTTCAGTTAAAGACCATTAAGTTTAATCCAAATGTTGATGCTGTTAAATCAGTTAATGAGGTGGATTCAACCTCAGCAGCTAAATCAAACTTAATTACTGATAAGAGTGAACAAGTTCACACCAAGTTAGTAAATATTGGTTTAATGGCTTAGAAACAGCTTAAGCAAAAGCTAAAGGATTTACACATGAAAAACAAGGAGAAAAGGCCTAGGAAAAATAGAAATGGCAAGGTAGGTGTTAATAAGAATGGTAATTATGTAACTCCTCCCAATGCACCTAGAAAGGCATGTGTGAACCGTGGTAGTACTAATCATCTTGCTAATTCTTGCAGGAAGACTAAAGAGATAAATATTGTTCCTTCCAAATCAGATTTTAGGAGTAGAACAATTAGATATAAACCATAGAGTCCTTGTTTTCATTGTGGTAGTGTTTGGCATACTATTTATACATGTAAAAAGTATCACGGTATATATTATGGTTATTATGAACTGAAACCCTCTTAAAAAAAGCAAAATATGTTTTTGCATGTGTAAATACCGATATTAAGAATGTTAACATAAACTATAATATGAAGTCTTCTGCTGCATATGTTAACAAACTTAAAAAGGCCAAAGGATCCAAGAAAGTCTGGGTCCTTAAAACACTAACTGATTTCAAATACTGATCGCAGGGTAACAAGAGAAATTATCTAGTCTTGGACAGTGGATGCTCAGGACACATGACTGGTTATAAATCCCTGCTATCAGAATATGAGGAGAAGGATGGCCCAAGTGTTTCTTATGGAGATGGCAACTTAGGAAAATCTTGGAATATGGTAAAATAAAAATTGGGAATGTCATAATTGAAGATGTAGCTCTGGTTGCAGGACTCAAGCATAATCTGATCAGTGTGAGTCAAATCTGTGACAAAGGTTACCATGTGAACTTCTATGAGGAACATTGTGAAATTGTCAGTGTAAAAACCCGAAATTTTGAAATCGGTAAAAGACCCTTATAAATTGTAACCTTGAGGTTTAATAAAAACTTTTACGACCACATCATATACGAGTTTTTAATTTAAGATTCTGAGTTGATATTGTGATTATACTTACCAAATAAGTGTATGTAAACGCTATTAGTTTTCGAAGAAAATGAACTTTGAAAAACGACCATATCTACGAACCGTCAAGGAATACGAGGATCATGATACAATTACAAATCTAAAATAATACAAATTCAAACCCAAGTACGAGACTTCAAAACGTAAAGGACATATAAGAAATGATTTACCCCGCGAACTATTTACGAAGATTTATTATGAAAAAGTATAAACGATCGAGCGAACGTGTAAGCGAATAAATAGACGTATCAAGCCAAGCTAACCATAAAAGAAAACTAAGGTAAGAAACTAACCATGGTTAATAACCAAATAGTGAGCTAACCTAGCAAGAATAGTAGCCTATCTAATAGAACATGATGACCTAGCTATTCAATAGTAGTGGAATAGTAACCAAGGTACTTAAGCTAGTTTATAGCTTGGAAAATAGGAAACCTAGCAAGATTGTGATAGATTTTTTTGGACTAAAAGATATATACAAGATCATATATCATTATTTTCATAAGAAGTATTCGAGAAGCCAAGCAAATTCTATCTCTCTTTTCAAGAAAAATATCATGCTGATTTTCAAGAACACCAAGGAAAGAAAAACTCAAATCTCATGTTCTACTCATTCAAAATCACCAAATTTTAACCAAAGCTTCCTCATATCATTTACAAGGTACGTTCAAAATATCAAGGCCATTGGATTAGTATAGCATAGTCAAATCCTTGCTCAAAGTTGGTGATAAATAGTAACTCCGAAAATCTTTGTTTGTTTTCTTGATTTTCATGGCATGATTTAGAATCCTTAAGCACAACCAAGCCCTTCCAAGGTTCAACTATCAAGAAGAGAACCTCCCAAGCTACCAAGAAAGGTATAAACCTTCATCCAATCTTTGTTTAAGCTTTAAGTTTCAAGAAAAGTAAGGATCTTAGATGTAAGTATGGTTTTGATGATTGATTTGATATTTTATTGATATTTAGTTAGTTAGTTATTAAGGTTGATGTTTTGGTCTCAAGAACATGATGGTATGATGATTGATGGTGGTTGATTAATGATTTAGAGTGAAAACGAAACCCGAGTCGCGAGCGTAACGTCGATAAAACGAGCGAAACGTAACCATAAGTTTTCTGCAGAAATACATAATATATAAACTGAGATTTATTGAAAAGTAATGCCTGAAAATTATAGATCTTGTTTTAAGGATCATTTGGGCACTTGAATCGCTTGATTTTGATTTACTATTCAAAAGTTAAGTCCGTTTTAGTGAAAATGATTTACACGACAAAAATTGCTAGGAATTATAAACTTTGGAAATAGAAATGATCTACTTAATAATTTTTAAAACTCATAAATTTTTTACAGAGAGTAATAAATAGAGTTTATTAACTTCCATAAAAATTTCAAGTAAAAATGTTCATTTTTCAATTTTATAAAAATGTCGGAGCCGAGGTCGTGCAGAGTAAAAACACCAAACGCAACCCACTACTAGAAAACTGCCAATTCAGGATTTTCACCCTGTTACTAGAAAACCATTTTCAAATAAATGTTCTAAATTTTATCTAGATCGCGTATGCGAAAACGGCGCATCAATTGAGTTAACAGTTTGAGAGAAATCAATGTTTTAGTGAAAGCGGTATGAATAGTAAAACTCCGTAGTTGACTGAACTTTTAAAATGCTTTTCACCTATTTAAATTCCTTTTACCAATAAAACTTTTATGACAAATATTAAAAGCACTCAAGAAGATCTCTGAGGTGGTTTCGTATTAAAATATTAATTTTTCAATTTATTAAAAATGTTAGAGTGCGAGTCGCGTAATAGTAACATTCGGTAAAGTCAACTATAGAAGACCACTTTGACCGTCCGTTTCGACCAAGGATTGATACTTATTTCGAGTTGGTCGAATATTAAAAAATATGAAGTATTGTACTTATTAGAAATATAAGTCGGTGATGAGATTAGGAATACTGATTAAGATTATGATATTTGTTGATTAAAAAACCCGGAACGAGAGGAAGTCGGAAAACATATCTTGGACTCCAGGCAAGTTTCAAACCCTACCTTTTTACAACTGTCGTGTTGTGATTGCTTTTAAACACTACGATATATGCATGATGAATGTTTTACGGTGATTTACAAATTTTTATATATTGAATCATAAGATATGATGATTTTGGTATAATAAAAGTATCGGATTTGAAAAGATATATTTAGACCGAGGGTTGGTCGGTGTAAGTTTATAAAAATCCGGAAGTATTCCGGAGGTGTTATTTTTGAGAAATATTAACGCTAGAGAGTAGCGTGACATATATATTGTAGATCGAGAGTCGGCCGGTATGTATATTATAGTAAAAACCCGGAAATCATCCCGGTGATATTTCAGACAATCACGTGTTCATATTTATTTATTCCAAGGGACTCGATGTCCACTTACGAAGTATTTAGTACCTCGAATTTATTTAAAACGATTTTAAAAATCGTATTCCCTCAACTATATTTTGCTACTCGATCAATGAATATATTTCAAATATTCATTTAATATAGGGGAGGTATTCTCTAACGATTAATTATTACAACTCGATTATTTATAATTAATATAGATTACTATAATTATTTAAACTTAAATTAGTTGAGGAATATTATTTAAAATATTCTTTTAAAGTATAATTATTCGAAGTTTAATATTATCAAATATTTATCAAATGATTTAATATGATTAAAAACCATAAAACCTATTTTAAAATATTTTCTGAGTTTCATAAAATCATACTAATACTTTCAGATCATCGGAGAATATTATCTCGACATATTTTAAATATTTTGAATATAGTTTCAAAAGAAACTCCTCCTTATTTATTTATCTGTTAACAACAACTCAAATTATCTTAGTATTTCCTCCGAAAATTCTCGAAAGTATATATATATATATACATATATAAGATGAGCTGTGCCTATCAACAAGCAAAATGCTTGGGGAGCTTCGATATAGTTCGATTTTCCAAATATATGATAGTTATCTTAAAAGGAAAAGGGAGGGGTAGAGATACAATACTTCGTGGACTGGGGAGACTACCATTTTAATTTTCCGTATGCGAAGGTACCATGTGTACTGAAGGATATACGAAGTGTGCAAAACATATCCGGGGGAAGGGGAAGCATATAAAGCCCGAATGCGGATAGAGTGACAACCGGGAGTAAGGAAGTCGTTCTTCTACATATAGAGAACAATAAATATTTACTGTTATACGACTGATCATCGTATCTCGGTGAATGTCCTATTCTTCCAATTGGAATTGAAATGCAATACTGTAACCCAAGCCTAGGTGCTGGGTTTATCATTAAGGTATTTGCATACTAATAAATCAATCAAAGAATTATTTTGAAAAGAGGTGTGTATCACCAAGAAAACTACTTTGAATAAATACATATCCTTATACGGATTAATATAATTCCTTTAACAGTCTTTTCATACTGTTGATTATTATGGATGAGCATTATTGTTCACTCTTGCTTTCTTTTAAATGTCACAACACAACATATTACTAGTATGCCGGCGTGGGGCTTAGTCACTTGAAATCATGGGAAGAATCCCTTACAGTTTTGTCTCAGTTGGACTAGAGTATTCAGATAGGTATAAGATGTTAGTAGTAATTATTGTAACTTCATGTAGAGGTTACGAATAATTGTTTAAGATCCTGTAAAGTACATTTGAGTTGTAAAAAAAGAAGTTTACATTTTGTACATCATTTCTAAGGCTATAACTTGTGTGAGTGTGTGCGTGAGATTGGGATATGTTGGATTATTGAAATAATACAGGTTACACATGATTGAAGGATGACGTGACGACCCAGATTCCTGACCCCGGATTTGGGTGCGTTACAGAAATGGTATCAGAGCCATAATTTATAGTACTTAGAGACGAGAGTGTTAGGAGTTTTTCTAGATGCGAGATTTCGTAAGAGCTCATATAGAGTTCATCACTGGACTACCGGATGTAGCCCCAATGTGTAGGTTATGATAATTGTATATTTGAGGTATTAAAGTATGACTAATATAACCATTGGAGATTATCATAATGATGAGAAGAATAATTAGAATCATATATGATTTGGAAAGGATGTGGATGTAGAACTTGGAGCTGAGTCTCCAGGGCATTTGGGGTAAATAAGGTATTATGTTCATTTGGATAATACGAGTCTGGTTACTCGTAGTTCCTTATAGGTTGCCCATGAGGGGGCATCACACGTGAGAATCATGAAGTCTAATTATTAACATAAAATTGAGGTTATTGACCCAAACTAGTTGAAGGTGTCATTTTACCAATGAGGATTTGAATACCGTATGAATAACGAATTCAGCAGAGATAGTGTCCGATATACCCTTGAGGATTTTTATTTCCATTAAGGAAGATTTGAATATAATATATGAATGTCAGCATAAGACAAGTACACTACATGATATTATTATTGTGCTTAACATGTAAGGTTATGATGGTTTAGCTCAGAGATCAAGAGCATCGAGAATTGATGGCATGTTTATAATTAAATGGCGTAAGATTACAACAAGTGATGGTTTGATCTTAGACCTTCTAAAAGGATAGACTAGTGAGTCTAGAGCGGAATTCTTTGGTAGAAATGATGTCAGAGACTACGTATATATACTCATAGAACTCTAATATATTCGGTAACATATATTCAATTACACACACATGTCACCGAACTTATGGACTGCATTGAGATCCCTATTATAAGGGATCAGTCTAATGAAGAATAAGGACACTATTACAAGATTCTGGAAAGCTATGTATTGTGTATGGGTGAAAGAAAGAGATGAGAAAATTGTAAAGGCAAAAGCTGAGAAGGAAGAAAGAGATAGAAAATATGCTGAAGAATTGGCAAGAATTGAGAAAAGATCAAATGAGCTTAAAGCAAAAGGGTTGAGTAGACTCTACAAAGATGGACACTTTCTGAACATCAAGGTTGGCAGATTCTCCAGGTTTAGGGCTGGCTATTTAAATTGGCATTCATTAGATGAGTGGCTTAAACTTGTGGAAGCTTTCAGAAGGACTGGAATTTTAGAAGAAATGTAAGTGTTAGTGACTCTTAAAGATCTCATTAGAAAGGAGCCTGGCTATGAAGATTTCATGTAATGAATGTTCTTGTTAAAATCTTCAATGACCATTTAATGTCAAATGTTATATTTCTGTCATTTTTTTGTATTAGTCTAATTTTCAATTGTAGCTTGGGGTTAGTCTTGTTAACAGGCATGAATTTGTGACAAGCAATCTTCTCACAAATTGGGGGAGATTGTTGTGCAAGACATGCCTGTACAATAACAAGACTAAGTCAAATTGACAACCCTAAGTAAGTTGTATCATAATCTAAATTTGCATTTTGTATTATACCACTTAAGTCTGTAAAAATGTTCTAGGGCGGACTGGAGTCTTTTTTTGTAAACAGTATCAAGCCTAAGAATTCTATCTAGAAGAAGATCAAGAAGATCATGTCTCAGAAGAATTATGAAGAAACTTGAAGTTGAATAAATCTGTTTTGGGAAAAATATTCTAAGTCAAGATCTCTACAAGTCACTGATTAAGTGTTATAGAAAAGTCATTCGAGAACTTCAGAATGATTATCGAGAAGTAAAGAAATCTACTAGAGAACTCAGAGATATCGACAAGCCAAATTGAAGACATGAAGATTGGAGATATCGACAAGTCATTTCTTCACTAGAGAACTCTGAGATATTGACAAGTCAAAATATCATTAGAAACTCTGAGATATTGATAAGTCAAAATATCACTAGAGATCTTTGAGATATCGATAAGTCTATTTATCACTAGAGAACTCAGAGACATCGATAACCAAAAGTGAAGACATGAAGATGAGAGGTCTCGACAAGCCAAATTCTCTTATAGAGAACTCAGAGACTTCGATAAGTCAAAACAACTATAGTGTTATTAGAGATCTCGATAAGCCAATATACTTATCGAGATGTCAAGTTCTCTATTGATCAAACTGGAGATCTCGAGGTAAAACTCAAAGTACAAAGTGCAGATCAGTTCAATATCCAAGATTATCAATCAACAAACAATCCAATCAGTTAGACTCACAAGCCTACAAAAAGCAGCTTGAAGAGTACAAGATCAAAGGCCAAGATTAACTGGCAAAGTAAAGTCACTGGCGTGCAAGATTAGCAAAGATACACTAGTCCAGACATAAAAAGATTTGGTTATCCAAAAGTAGGGTTTAGTACATGCTATTGCATGCTGTGTAATAACCAGTGTTTACTGTTCTATAAAGTAAACACTGGATGTAACAATTTAGATCAGAAATCTTGCATTCTCTCAAGGAAGAAGCTAAGCTCTTTATCAACAAAGAGCCTAGAAATTTTGTAGCAAAACATTCTTAATTTTAATATAAAATTAAGCGAGTTTTGAAAGATCTGTGTTCACTAATTTATCTGTTCAAATTCAGTACTAACACATTTCACTACAAGGTTTTAATTTTACTTTGTTCATCACCATAAACACTTTAAGAAAGCAGAAAAACACAAAACACATTCACCCCCCCTTGTGGTAATTCATTACCTAACAAGTGGTATCCGAGCAAAATTTGAAAGTAAACAGATTCAAGATCTTGGAAGAATGAATACACAAAAAATTAGTAGCATTAAAATCCCTAATTTTGATAAGACTAACTACACTCTATGGAAGAAGAAAATGTTGTTATTTATCAGGATGACCAATCTATTATACATTCAGATTCTCAATAGTGGTCCTTATACTCCTATGGTAAGAGTTGTGAAATCTACAGATGGAGACATGGTCATTCCAGCTCATTATGCTCCTAAATATCCTTCAGAATACATCGAGCCTGAGAAAGAAAAAGTCTCCCTAGATAGTGGCTTGCAGTTAATCTTGATTGAGTCACTTGATAATGTAATGTACAACAACTTTGTCAGCTGTGACACTGCTAAACAGATTTGGGAGAAGATAGAGATACTTTATGAAGGGACAGAGGAAGTTAGGTCAAATCAAAGAAGGAAACTGATTTCATAGTATGAGGGTTTCATGGCTAATCCAAAGGAAAGCATTACCGATGTGTTTGAAAGGTTTAACAAGCTGATTAATGACTTGCAGCTGCATGATAAATATTATGAAGCTGAAGAAGTGAACCTGAAGTTTTTGCTCACACTCCCTGACCATTTGGAACAGAAAATTTCAGCAATCAGAGAAGGGAGAAACTTGAGCAGATTGACCTTGGAAGTTCTATATGGAATTTTAAAAATATATGAATTGGAAATGATTCAAAGAAAATCATTAAGAGTTGGCCAAGGGCATGTTGTAGATGGTTCAAGTGCTCTTATTGTTAATGAAAGCCAAATCTCTAATGATGAGCCAAAATTCTAGACTTCAAGTTTCTCAACTAGTGAGCAAAGAAACAATGATTCACAGGAACAAGTCATACTGGAATTGGAAGAAGATGAGTTCTACACTGTGGATGAACTTGATGAGCTAGATCAGTCAATGGCGTATCTGGCAAGAAAGTTCTCTAACATAAGATTAAAGAATCCAAGATTCTTCAAGGGAAAAGGACAATCATTCAACAAAGACAACAGCTGTAAAGGAAAAGGGAAGTACACATCTAATAGCAAAAATGGCTACAAAATTGGACCTGTTGACAAATCAAAGATAAGATTCTATAACTTTGATGAGCTAGGACATTTTTCTACAGAATGCAGAAAACCTAAGAAACAAAGAAAGACAAAGCCTGTCTTGAACTGGAAGCAAAGTATGAAGCTCTTCTGAAGAAACAACAAAGCAAAGCCTATATTGCAGAGGGAAAGAGTTGGGATGATTCAAATAATGATGACGATGAGGAAGTTGGAAATTATGCATTTATGGCCTTAGAGCAAGGAAAGTCATCCTCATCAAAGACACAAGTACCCACTCTTACCACCATTGATTTAAATGTGAGTCAATATATGGAAACTGTTGAAAAGATGAGCACAGAAATGTTTTACATTCATAAAAGTATGGTTGCTGCTAATGAAGAGGTTAGAAGACTAACAAAGATAAATGAGAAATAAGAAACTGAGTTGTTGCTGGTAGAGCTTGAAGCTGTGAAACAAGGAAATGCATATCTGAAGAACAAGCTCAAGTGTGCAAATGAGATTGAAGCTGTGCTAAGGGAGAAGCTAGAAAAGAATGAAGTCAAGTTGAAATCCTTCATGAATGCATCTGAGTTGGTTGGACAATACCATAAGAAGAACAAGCCATGTGCAAATATTGCTATTGGTCTTGATTATGATGCCTTGAACAACAAGAAGAAAGCTGTAGCTGAAAAAGGGAAAGCAAATGAAAATAAAGATGTTCCAGCTATGCTGAAAAAGGTTGGTTCACCTATGTTCAAAGCATATGAAGTAGATTTCATTGAAGAAGAGTTGATCATAAAGCAAGAAATTGCTGATGAAGACAATTAGAAGAAGAATGCAGAAACAACTCCAACTTCCAAAGCTAAAAAGAAGCCTGTGGTCAACCAAGATTCCAAGGCACCTATCAAGGAAATGAAAACTGAAGATGCAAGAAAGAAGAAGAAGAATAGAGATGGAAAGATTGGAATAAACAAAAGAAACAATTTTGCTTGTGTTGCAGATGCTCTAAGGAAGAAATGTCAAAAGTGTGGCTCTGTGAATCATCTAACTTACCTTTGTAAAAAGGTGGTTATCAAGCCATTTGAAGGAGTCTGCAAGTATAATGAGGCCAAGGCAAATGATCCCTATTTATTTTGTGATAAGTTTGACTGCATTCCTTGTAACTTAAAAGTAATGAAAAGTTGCCACAAGCTGAGAGTAGATCTCAAAGAAGTCAATATTGGATCTACAGCTGTAAGGGAAAATGCACAAACATCTATGAATGCTATTCTTTCTGAGACTTCAAACTCTACTTCTGATAAATAAGTTAACAAGAAGAAAGTACCCAACACTGCTTGGGTTGCTAAACACACTTAAACACATTGTGTGTAGGGCAAAATGAAGAAGGTCATATGGATCATAGATAGTGGATGCTCCAGGCATATGACAGGTGATAAGGCCCTGCTATCACAATTTGAGGAGAAGGCTGGCCCTTTGGTGACCTTTGGAGACAACCGTAAAGGATTCACAATGGGATATGGCAAGATTGTTTCTGGAATTGTTGTCATTGATGATGTAGCATTGGTAGCTGGTCTTGAAGTAAATCTTCTAAATGTCAGCCAGTTTACAGATAAAGGTTTTAAAGTTCTATTTGACAAAGAAGAATGTATATTCATCAGCAAGAAAACCAATGAAGTTGCTTTGAAAGGAGCAAGGAAAGGAAGCTTGTTTGCTGCAGACTTGGAGTCAACAAATGAGGATGGAATTTGTTGCTTTTACAACAAGGCATCCATAGAGCAAATCAAGTTATGGCATAAGAAACTCTCACATCTAAACTAAAAGGCAATCAACACTCTAGTCAAGAAAGAACTAGTGAGAAACATGCCAAAATTAGAGTTTGCTCAAATTGAAGTCTGTGAAGCCTGTCAGAAAGGAAAAATGAAAAGATCAAGTCACAAGTCAAAAATTATAAATTTTATAAGTACACCATTGCAACTTATTCACATGGACTTGTTTGGGCCCGTGAATGTCTTATCAATTTCAAGAAACAAATATGCACTTATAATGGTGGATGATTTCTCAAGATATACTTGGGTAGAATTTATGCACTCTAAAGATAAGACTCCACACATCATAATTGAGCACATAAAGAAGATAGAAAAATAGGCTGAAGATTAAAACTGTGTAAAAAGATTGAGAAGTGATAATGGGACAAAATTCATAAATGTAACATTAAGTGAATTTTGCAAAAACAAAGGTATTGTTCAAGAATTCTCTGCTGCTAGAACACATCAACAAAATGGGGTAGTTGAGAGAAAGAACAAAAAAGTAGTAGAAGTTGCAAGGACAATGCCGCAAGATGCCAAGTTGCCAACTAGTTTTTGGGAAGAAGCTGTTAATACTACATGCTATACGCAAAACAGATATCTCATTAACAAGATGCATGAAAAATCACCTTACTCAATCATGTCTAAGAGAAATCCTACTTCAAAGCATCTTCATGTGTTTGGAAGTAAGTGTTACATTTTAAAAGACAACTTTGAATATATGGGAAAATTTGACTCAAAGGTTTTTAAAGTAATATTTTTGGGATATTCTTGGAGAGAACTGCCTACAAGGTCTATGTAATTGATTAAAAGAAAATTATGGAAAGCACATATGTAATTTTTGATGATGATAAGTGTCCAGGCTTGGAATGCCTTGATTGATAATGAAACTAAAGCCCTTGCATTTGAAAATCTCAACATTAACAGTGATTCGGATGAAGAAGCTGAAGTCAATGCACAACAGATGATAAATGAAGAGACTACTGAACATGAAAATCATGGAAATGGAAGATTATCTCAAACACCTGAATTTGATAGCATAAACTCAGGGGGAGAAAGAGAAGAATGATTTACTAGTCATACCAATAATGAAGAAAATGATGAAGACATCAGTCAACAAACTCACACCAGAAAATGGGATATGAGTCACAATCAAAATGCAATAATTGGTGATCCCAATGTTGGTGTAAGGACTAGAAGTGCAACTGCCAATGAGTGCCTACATGCATGCTTTCTGTCTCAAATAGAGCCTAAGAAAACTGAAGAAGCTTTTATGGATCCTGATTGGATATCTGCCATGTAAGAAGAGCTTAATCAGTTTGAAAGAAACAAAGTTTGGGAGTTAGTTCTTGCACCTAAGAATAGAAGTGTAATTGGAACAAAATGGGTGTTCAGGAATAAGATGGATGAAAATGGCATAGTTACCAGAATCAAGGCAAGGTTGGCTGCAAAAGGCTATTCACAAGAAGATGGATTGATTATGATGAAACTTTTGCTCCAGTTGCAAGACTTGAAACAATAAGGATTTTTCTAGCATTTGCTGCACATTCAAATTTTAAATTTTATCAGATGGGTGTCAAGAGTGCCTTCCTAAATGGTGAATTAGAAGAGCAAGTTTATGTGCAACAACCACCTGGCTTTGAAGATCCAAAATTTCCATATTTTATGTACAAGCTACTCAAGGCTCTATATGGACTAAAGCAGGCACCTAGAGCTTGGTACGATACATTGTCAGAATTCTTAATCAAACATGGTTTTACTAGAGGTACCATAGACAAGACTCTCTTCTACAAGAAGCATGATGATGATATGATCCTAGTACAAATCTATATGGATGATATTATCTTTGGTTCTACTAATGAAAAGCTTTGCCAAAGATTTTCTAAGCTTATGCAGAGTGAATATGAAATGAGTATGATGGGGGAATTAAGTTACTTTCTTGGACTTCAAGTTAGTCAAAGAAGTGATGGGATCTTCATCAGCCAAACTAAGTATGTTAAAGATTTGTTGAAAAAGTTTGGTATGATTGATTGTTCACCTGCTTTTACACTTATGTCTACAGCAACAAAGTTGGATGAAGATAAAATGGGCAAGAGTGTCACACCCCAACTTTAACAAAAGAAAACTATACGAATAATTACAATAGTTAACAAAAGGAAAATAAATACACCGAATCCAAGATATTACAGTTTAGGGTTTGGAACAGCCCAATACTATTAACTGTTATAACCTGATTTCAATATCGAGTCCTCACACAAAACGATCACAAATCTACCTGAGCTCGAACATACGAATCGGCATCACAAGTCTTACGCGCGGTCTTCTTGAATCTAACCATATCTGCTAGCTGAAATATCAGGGTGAAAGCAAGTAGTGAGCCAAATGCTCAACAAGTGCTATATAATACATAAACAAAAATGAACGGATAACAATGGAAATGAAAGATCCAATAATATAATAACAAGAGATAAACTTTCAGGGTGATGGCATCATTTATTTGTAACAAAACAAAATCTGGGGTCGGAGGATTTGGTCGTCACTATGAAACCTCAATCCAAATCAACCTGTTTAATCAATAATTAAATGCCAGCGGAAGATATTTATCATAAATGACCCCAAACTAATCCAAGATCTTTTAAGGTTACAGTTCTAGAAACAAGATATCCAAATTCCACAAATAATTTTTTCACTTTCTTTTAAAACTCTTTTCAACAATTCCAACTAAAAACTTAACCCGCTAGTATAACTTCGAAAAGAAGCATACTAGGCCCAACTATAAAATACACAATTATAATATAATATAATATAAACAACTTAATACAATAAAACTTACACTAGTTCGCAACCCTGGACCAACCACCTTCCAAAAGCTTCTCCTTTGCTTCCTCGAATTACGCGGCTAAACAGCGAGCTAATCCTTACTGGAAGTTAAATTTAAAAACAAGCAAGTATGAGCGAAAGAAATGCTCAGCAAGATCATTATGACATATATAGGGTCTTTTGATATAAAACCGACATCTGCATCAGCGCAGAACATTTTAAAGTCATAATTGCTGAATCATGAAATTTTATAGTTGAGGAATCCCAGAATTAATTCCTTAATTGTATTCAAACCATTTTGATATTTTTGAGCGAAATGCTTCAACAATGCTTTGAATCTTGACGAGAATAAAACTCGTAAAACAGTGTTTACGGAAATATCGTAAACCACAATAACATGAAACAATGATTATGGATTAAATCATAAACTTTACTCAAAACCGAACTCTTAAAATTAATACTTATTTTGCTGTCATATCAAATTAGATATCAATACGAACTTTGATGCTCACAACACCCATACTGAAGTCAACATCAATCATCTATACTAATACCACCTTTGATATTAACAACAACGTAAGTATCCGCATAAATCAGAATCTGAATCAAAACTGCTTTTGATCATTATTCTAAAACAGAAACAGTTGAAAAATCATTTATTCTATTAATATCAAAAAAAGATATGATAATTTAGATTAGGATCATTCTCCGACGGACGTACTATCACATGCTGATCAGCCCTTGTGATAGCAAAATGTCATGATTCGTAGAAACGTGACCCCAAAAATACGAGTACTCAAACAAAAGGCAATATACCTGCCTGTGGCAAAAATTGTGTAATAATATTCCATATGGCACTTAGAAATAGCCCTTCGCTGGACTGTCCATCCCAGTCACTTACACAATTATGATCCAATCTTAAAACCTTTTATTGAAATGGGGTCATAATAATCGACACCCGAAATAATTTTATTCTCCCAATTCTTGGGTAGGAATATTCACAAGCAAATCACTTTTCTCAAAATCCCAAGACATTTATAAATCCGATAATTGGATAAGTAAAATCACTTGCCTATTCTGAACATAGAATAACAGATGAGTATTTGCATAAACATAATTATTTAATTCAACGATTTGTAAAACATTTATCGATTCTAAACTGAGAATAGGGAAAGCAATACTTGCATCATAAAATTTAAAATAAATATCACTTGAACAATAAGTGATGATAAGGATACTTGCCTTTGGGTTTTTAGCAGTTAGTCACACTCGTAGAAACATAATTAATCTGACATTTTGTCTCAAAGCATCACCGTCTTTATTCTACTAATCCTTTGGCCTGCTGCTCATGCAGTGCTGCACTCCAATATTCCATACTATTCAACTCTAGTATTCATCCATTTCATCTGATCCTGATCGTCTTGAAAGACTCGTATCTATAATTAGAAAATATCATTTTTGATAGGGATAAATAAATTATGATTGTATAATTAAATACTGCATTAATTGTACAAGCTGTGGGCTGCTAGGCCCAATAAAAAGATATATGAAACTCAGACCAGAAAGGTTAAGCCTGATGGACCAGATCAGGCCTGATGGAATAAAAAAGGCCCAAAAGCCCTAATTATTATTTATTTTCGTAATTAATTAATAAGAGAAAAATCAGCTATTGAGAAGAGTCCTGATAAGGACATAAATCCTTATAGATTAGCCTCAAGGGGACCTAAAAGGATAAGGAATCAGCTTCCTACTTCCTAGGACTCCTAAGTCTATCCTAATTCAGAGGCTTGTCCACCAAGTCTCCTATACCAAGTCCAATTCAAGGACTCCCACATCTATATAAGGGGCCTCACCCCACAAATCAGAACTACGTTTTTTGGCTTGATTCTCTAATTCACAGAGATACGTAGGCATCTCGTAAAGGCAGATTGAGTCACGAAACACGAGAGCAGCCATTAAAGGCCTTGAGCTCCCGAATCTTAGTATTAAATACAGCAAGTAATAACCTTGGTTTTTTATCCATAACATTTGGCGCCGTCTGTGGGAATCACAGAACAACAACCATGGCGAGAACACGGAGAACAACCAGCACTATGGAGGAGGGAACACCATCAGGGACAACCCAGGTGATTTCATCAACCGTGGAGGTTCCTCCCCATTCAACTTATGCATCTACTCAGGAGGAAGCCCAGACAGGGGCAACTCAACCCCAGCTACAAGGGACAACTCCCCCGATTCAAGGTACGAATCCTCAAGTTCAACAAATACATATACCTGTGAATTCTCGACCCGTCGGGTATGAATATTCAACTATTGTTACTACTAACCCCCCTTATGGGATGCCCCTTCACCCTGAGGTTGGAGGAAGCGGATATGCTGGGCGAAGCGAAGCACGAGGGCGGTCGCCCCCTATATACGAGGTTTGGATCCTATCCCTGAGAATCGGGAATTTTCTGGTCCATACACTGAGAGAGACTCCGAATCTTCGGATGATGAAGTGGCCCCGAGAAGGAGGCGTCCTGGAAAAGAGCCAATGGCCGATGGAAGGAAACGCCCCCAAAGCACCCCAGGGGCGAATCCCCAAGAAGTGCAGGAAAAGATCAGGGCTCATGAGGCTGAAATCCAAAGGCTGAGGCGTGATTTGGAGGCTCACCAAGCCACCAGACCCCACATACCTCCTAGGGGGAGAAATCCTCCTCCTATCATAGACCTGGATGGTCCGGTAAGAAGAAGGGCTGCTGTCCCAAGAACTGATCCAAGCAATCTCCTTCCCCTTGGAGATCCTGATGATCCAACTCCACCCTTCACAGAAGAGATAATGAATGCCCATGTCTCAAGGAAATTCAATATGCCCACTATCAAAGCCTATGATGGCACGGGAGACCCCGCTAATCATGTTAGGACATTCTCTAATGCACTGCTGCTGCAACCCGTGAATGATGCTATAAAATGTCGGGCCTTCCCTCAAACCCTGTCGGGTATGGCTCAAAGATGGTACAGTCGCCTACCCCCAAATTCTATTGGATCATTCAGAGAACTAAGTCAGGCTTTTATTAAGCAATTCATCAGTGGAAGAGTCCATGAGAAAAGTTCAGCATCTCTTATGAGTCTTGTGCAAGGAGCTAAGGAATCCTTAAGAGATTACCTGAATCGTTTTACAAAGGAGGCTTTAAAAGTCCCAGATCTTGATGATAAGGTAGCCATGATAGCATTGCAACAAGGAACTAGGGATGAGTTTTTTAAGATGTCTTTGGCCAAACGACCCCCTGAGAGCATGTTGCAGCTCCAAGAGAGGGCAGGGAAGTATATCAAGGTTGAAGAAAGTATGAGGAAGACCGTAGTAAGTAATGAGCCCACTGGAGGCAAGAAACGAAAAACTGATTTGGAGTATATCGCTAAGGACAAATATCCTAGAACCGAACAAAACCCTGATTCAACCCCCAAGAAGGGAGGACCTGGGCAAAAGTTCACTGAATACGCTAAGCTGAATGCTCCCAGAAGTCAGATTTTGATGGAGATTGAGAAAGACAGAGATATTCGCTGGCCTAAGCCCTTGAAGGCTGATCCCGCCAAGCTAGATAGGGGCAAGTATTGCAGGTTTCACAAAGATGTTGGCCATGACACCGATGAGTGTAGGCAATTGAAAGATGAAATTGAGTTTTTGATTCGAAAAGGAAGATTGAATAAGTATACTGGAGATGGAGGGGACAGAAATAATAATGGAAGGAAGAACTTTGAAGATCGTAGGAGGGACCAAGATGATCAGGGGCGGAATCCCCAACCTAGAGGACCAGTTATAAACACCATTTATGGAGGGCCGAGACCTCAAGGGCCTGTGATAAACACGATCTTTGGAGGTCCAACTGCTGCTGGATTGTCCAAAAATTCCAGAAAGGCATATACTAGAGAGGTTATGCATATTGTTGGAGAAGCCCCGAAGAGGGCCAGGACAGAAGTAACATTGGCTTTTGATGATTCCGACCTAGAGGGTGTGAAGTTTCCCCATGACGACCCGCTGGTCATAACACCAATAATAGGAAATAGCCCGGTTAAGAGGGTCCTTGTGGATAATGGTGCTTCTGTGGATATCTTGCTCCACGACACCTTTCTAAGGATGGGGTATAACGACTCCCAGTTAACACCAACCGACATGCCGATATATGGATTTGCTGGGGTAGAATGTCCTATGGAAGGGATAATCAAGTTGCCAACCACCATAGGAACGGAGCTAAGGCAAGCAACGCAGATGCTGGAGTTCGTAGTGGTAAAGGCTAGTTCAACTTATAATGCTATCATGGGGAGAACAGGGATACATGCCTTCAAGGCAGTCCCCTCTTCCTACCATTCAGTCATGAAGTTTCCCACCCGAAACGGGATTGGAGAAGAGAGAGGAGATCAAAAAATGGCTAGAAGCTGTTATGTGGCCTCTTTGAGGGCAGATGGAGTCGGGGGGCAGGTTATTCCTATTGAAGATATGGATGTTCGAGAAAATGATGAGAATAGAGGAAGGCCAGCAGAAGAATTGGTTTCGGTTCCTTTAGATCCCAAGAATCCTGAGAGGATGACTTTCATTGGAGCCACATTAGAGGAGCCCCTTAGAGGGAAGTTAGTGAAATTTTTGCAAGAAAATAGTGATGTGTTTGCATGGTCAGCGGCTGATATGCCAGGCATAGACCCGGAGTTAATTACTCACAAGCTAAATGTGGATCCAAGTCGGAAGACAGTGAAACAAAAGAAAAGAAATTTTGCCCCGGAAAGACAAGAGGCTATAAAGCAGGAAGTGGAAAAGCTCTTAGAGGCTGGTTTCATTGAGGAGATTCAATTTCCGGAGTGGTTAGTAAACCCTGTAATGGTGAAGAAGGCTAATGGAAAGTGGAGGATGTGTATAGACTTCACCGATCTGAATGATGCATGCCCCAAAGACTGTTTTCCGCTGCCTAGAATTGATACTTTGATTGATGCCACCGCTGGACATGAGATGCTGAGTTTCATGGATGGGTTTAGCGGATACAACCAGATCAAAATGCATAAGGATGACATTCCAAAGGTATCATTTATCACTGACTTTGGTGTTTATTGTTATCTTGTTATGGCGTTTGGTCTCAAGAATGCAGGAGCCACCTATCAAAGGTTGGTGAATAAAATTTTTAAGGATCTTATTGGGAAGACTATGGTAGTCTATGTTGATGACATGCTAGTCAAGAGTCTAGTAAAGACTGATCATATAACCCATTTGAGGGAAGCTTTTGAGGTCCTGAGGTACCACAAGATGATGTTGAATCCCACGAAGTGTGCTTTCGGAGTAGGATCTGGAAAATTCTTGGGATTGATGGTCTCAAAGAGGGGAATTGAGGCTAACCCCAATAAAATAAAGGCAATCTTGGACATGGAACCCCCAAAAACTGTCAAGGATGTTCAGAAACTCACAGGAAGGGTTGCTGCGCTAGGACGATTCATCTCCAAGTCAGGAGACAAGTGCTTGTCATTCTTCAAGTCATTAAAGAACATTAAAGACTTTGTATGGAGTGAGGAAAATCAGAAGGCATTTGAAGAGTTAAAGAAGTATATGGGCCAGGCCCCGTTGTTGGCCAAGCCAGTTCTGAGTGAAGTTTTATTCTTGTACTTGGCTATTTCAGAAAGCGCCTTGAGCGCGGTGTTGGTTAAGGAGGAACTGAAAGTCCAGAAACCCGTATACTATGTCAGCAAAATTTTGCATGGTGCTGAGTTGAATTATTCAGCCATTGAGAAATTCGCTTTAGCCTTGGTAATGGCTTCAAGAAAGCTGCGTCCTTATTTTCAAGCTCACCAAATTGAAGTGCTAACAAATCAGCCACTGAGAAATATCATTCACAGTCCCAAGGCAAGTGGGAGACTGATTAAGTGGGCAATAGAGTTGGGAGAGTTCGATCTCAAGTATAAGCCACGTACGGCCATAAAAGCCCAGGCACTAGCTGACTTCGTGGTGGAATGTACCATACCCAACCAAGAAGTCGGGGGGCAGGAAGATACCATACCTCAAGACGAGGGAGTCGACAATGGGGACAAGGAGAAAGAATATTGGGTTCTCTATTTTGATGGAGCATCAAAAACAAATTCCAGTGGAGCAGGGTTGGTTTTGCAAAGCCCTGATGGATTCTTAATTGAGTATGCCATGAAGCTAGACTTCCCAACCACAAACAATGAGGCAGAGTATGAAGCCCTGATTGCTGGCCTTGGTCTAGCTGGGACACTTAGAGTCAAAAACTTAAAAGTCCGTGGAGACTCGAAGCTGATCATATCCCAGGTAAAGGGAGAATTTGAGGCAAGGGATGATACGATGGCTAAGTATGTTCGCCTAGTAAGGGCTGTGATGACCCAATTTAATGAATGCCATGTTGAACACATTCCAAGGGAAGAAAATGCTAAAGCAGATGCGCTATCAAAGTTTGCTTCATCTGAGATTGAAGAAAGTTCAGGGAGTGTGTACTTCCGTGTTTTGAAGACACGAAGCATAGATGTTAAGCTTGTGGCTCCCGTAGGCTTGGGGACGTCATGGATTGATCCCATCAAGGCTCACATTCAGACCGGTTGGTTGCCAAATGATGCAACTGAAGCACGGAAGTTAACTGTTCGGGCACTAAGGTACTCTTTAATAGATGGGATTCTTTACAAAAGATCTTTCGTGGTTCCCTACTTGAGGTGTCTCAGGCCCGATGAGGCACGCTTGGCTCTTGAAGAAGTGCATGAAGGTATTTGTGGACAACACTTGGGGGGCAGGGCCTTGGCTCATAAGATAACCCGTTTAGGCTTCTATTGGCCAGAAATGATGGCTGATGCCAAAGAATATGTAAAGAAGTGTGATCGCTGTCAGAAGCATGCACCAGTGGCCAGACAACCCCCCGAGATGCTGACCTCTATCAACTCACCTATTCCCTTTGCTATGTGGGGGATGGATATTCTAGGGCCTTTTCCTATGGCCACAGCACAAAGGAAGTTTCTGATTGTAGCCATTGATTATTTCACTAAGTGGATTGAAGCCAAGCCCTTGGCCAAAATCACAACTAAACAGGTTGCACAATTCCTGTGGGAAAACATTATGTGCCGATATGGAATTCCCCGTATCCTCGTCACTGACAATGGAACACAATTCAACAACGAGGAATTCAAGAAGTATTGCGAAGAAAATGAAATTGAGTTACGGTTCACCTCTGTGGCTCACCCGCAAGCCAATGGGCAAGCGGAGGTAGCAAATCGGATAATCCTGGATGGACTAAAGAAGAGAATCGAAAAGTCAAGAAATAATTGGGTGGATGAGATACTTCCCATATTATGGGCCTATAGGACTACCTGTAGAGTCACGACAAATGCAACTCCTTTCATGTTGGCATATGGGGCAGAATCAGTAGTTCCCGTGGAGATATCACATTCCTCTCCAAGGATTCAGGCTTTTGATGAAAAAGAAAATGAGGAAGGGCAGAAGTTAGCCCTGGATTTAATCGATGAAGTGCGAGATAAAGCACACGCAAAGATAGTAGAATATCAGAAAAAGGCTTCATTCTACTACAACCTAAGGGTTAAAGAGAGGTTTTTCAAACAAGGTGACCTAGTCTTGAGAAAAATAGAGGCTTCTGGTGTCGGACAGAAAGGAAAGCTTGCCCCAAATTGGGAAGGGCCGTATAGAGTCAAGAGCGTTCAGGGTAGAGGAACCTACAAGCTGGAGACTATGGATGGTTTTGAAGTCCCGAGAACCTGGCACGCACAAAACCTAAAGGTTTACTACGTGTAAGATGGTCGAAGTACGATTCTCACTTGTCATTATGACAAGTAGGTTTAAAAGCACCTTGAAGCTTTGTTTGCATAGTATTTTTCTTTTTTAGCTATTATAGATCAGGGTCGAACCCATATTATGTAAGGTTTTTGAAAACCAGACTTGAAATTGAAGAGTTCGAAATTATTTCAACCTATGGATGTTTGAGTTGTGATAATACTTGTGTGGCCCATTAAGCCAAGTTTGAATATTAAAGTATCGGAAAAATGAAGGAGAGAATGCAAATAAGGAAAGTAGCATAGCCCCGCAGGGTAATAAGTTTTAATACAAACAAAAGTCCAGACATAAATTAAGGATAAAATTACAGAATAGAAAAACTACTCCTCCATGCGGGAGCCTTCATTCTCTTTCTCCTTATCAGCGCCTTCAGCGTCCTTCGCAGGAGAAGCGGGAGGAGAAGCAGTGTTAGGATCCAAGATGCGATCATCTGGCTGAGGAGAGTCGAAGAGGGCGTCTATGTTGTCCTCTGACTCAGCCTGCTCAGGACTTATAAAGTCCTTAGGGTCGACTAAGCCCGGGTACTTCTCAGAAACAGCCTTCACGGCCGCCTCCCATCCCTGAGTGAACTGTAGGGAATAAAGACCCTCATCATGAATCTCCATGAGATTCTTAAACTTGTCAGAATCCATGTAGTCATCAATGAGCTTATCCTTATTGCTCCTAAGTTTCACCAGCTCGGAATGAGCCTTAGCCAGCTCCTCTTTCTTCGTGTCTAGCTTCTTCTCTAGGACCTTGGCTCTCTCCTCCCACTTCTTCATCTCCTTTTCAAAAACATCAGAGTTACCCTTCCAAGATCTAGCCTGATGTAGGGCCGCCTGGAAATAGGTATTACTCTGCAAAGAAATATGTATGAGTTGGCGCAAATTCATTGGGATACAAGAAAAGTTGAAATTCACAAAAGGAAGAGAAGAAAAAAGAAAATTACCGCAGCTTGGGCTTGAGAGCCCAGAAGCTCAGTAGTCTCGACATCACTCCCCGTAACAATGTCAGTGAAATCATGGGGAGTGATGGAATGGTACGACCAATCCTTGGCATGTTTGGTGGATCCAACCACCGTATCGCTCCTCCTGAAGCCCCAGTTAGGCCTGAAGGAATGTGCCTTAAGTGGAGGATCCACATCGTCCCCCAGCTCGACCACCGGGACGTGGGGCTTAAGGAAAGTAGGACCGTCAGGTTTGCTCCTGGGATCCCTGTTTAACTTGGCCCTCTTCTGGCGGCCAGATTCCCCCTCCTTGGGCCTATTAACATTATTAATAGCCTCACAAGCTGAAAGGAAAAGCAGAAGGAATATTAAAATCCAGAAAAAAGAAAAAAGTACGGTTAAAGAGAAGGAAAAATAAATTCGCAGGTATAAATTTACCCTTATCACTGGCCTGGGAGAGACCAACTTTCTTCAAGGAAAACTCCTCTAAAAGGGTCCAGGTGTCTGTTTTCCCATCGTCTGAAATTAAGGCTTGGTAGGCCACCTCCTCCTCATCAGTTAATCTGATGCTACCAGGACTACCATCTGATACTTTGCAAAATGGCCTACGGAAGAGTGTGGCCCAATCACCCCCAGCCCAGGTCAGCCTAACAAACTCATCCCTCCATTTAGGGTTGTTCTCGACTATAGAGTTACTATCAAAGATATGGGGAATTTTGGGCCGTTGGCGAATTAAAACCCAGCCCGGCTGACTCATGGAACTATTATAGAATTGGAAAACTTTCCTAAAGACTGCTACGGAAAGAGGGAAGCTATTCCTGAGACAAAGGACCATAAAACAGATAATGTTCCTCCAGGCGTTAGGAGGGAGTTGACAAGGGTTGATTCTTACATCGGCTAGTAAACGAGGAATAAATTCGTGAAATGGGAACCTAAGACCTGCGGTCAGGGCTCCTCGATAAATGAACAGGGTATCCCCCTCCCAATTACAAGTCCTATCCCCAGGAGCGGCTGGAGTGATCCTAAGGTGAGGTGGAAGTCTGTACATGGTGTTCATAGACTCTATCCTACCATCTAACTCATGAAAAGTGTTACCATGATTATACGAATCTAACTCAGACAGAGAAGAATATTCATCACCTCTCGAGTTAATCATATCAATGAGGGAAGTATATGGAGATTGAATTTGGATGTTTGTACCTCTCTTAGAGACATTCATCTTCTGCAAATGAGCTAGGTCACGGTCCGCCATTAATATGCTTCGGTTGAAGGCTTGAAACCCAGAAATACTTGAGAATGGAGGAGCTGCGGTGGCTTTGGTCGCCAGAAATCGCCTTCAAAAGGGAGAACTTTAGAGAAAAATGTGAGATAAAATGAGAAGTGGGAAGTGAAGTGAGGATTCTCACTCCACACTACACTTATATAGGCGAAAAGCTCGGAATACGAGGCGTTTTTAGGCCCATTTAGCCAGGCCCAACCTAAAGGCCCATCTACAAGAAGTATCAGGAACAATCTAGAAGCTCCTGTGGAATTTAAAAAGTCAAAAATCGACCAGAACCTTAATATGGTTCGATCAGAGTCCTGATCGATGCAAAAGAGGATCCTGATCGATATCTTATTCGAACAGGAGGGAAGAAATCTCCTAAGATCGATCAGAGTCCTGATCGACAGAGAAGAGAGTCCTGATCGATATGTTATTCGAACAGGAGGGAAGAAATCCCCTAAGATCGATCAGAGTCCTGATCGACACAGAAGAGAGTCTTGATCGATATCTTATTCGAACAGGAGGGAAGAAATCCCCTAAGATCGATCAGAGTCCTGATCGACGGAGAACAGAGTCCTGATCGATATTCCATTCGATCAGAATGGTCGAGAGCCATTTAATTCGTTCAGAGTCCTGATCGAAATCGATCAGGAATCCTGGTCGATTAAGCCCGTGTAGCAATCGACTAGGGTGTCACATTGAAGGCCAATTCGGTCAGAATCCTGATCGAAATCGATCAGGAATCCTGTCGACCAGAGTGTAAGATCCTGAGCTAATTCGATCAGGATCCTGATCGATTTTGGCTGCATCCTGATCGATTTTGTCTGCATCCTGATCGATTTCGAATGCATTCTGATTGATTTTAAGCCAGAAAATTAAGGATAAGTCCCGGGAAATTAGGGAAAAATCCAGAAAATTAAGGATAAGTCCCGGGAAATTAGGGAAAAATCCAGAAAATTAAGGATAAGTCCCGGGAAATTAGGGAAAAATCCAGAAAATTAAGGATAAGTCCCGGGAAATTAGGGAAAAATCCAGAAAATTAGGGAAAAATCCAGAAAATTAAGGATAAGTCCCGGGAAATTAGGGAAAAATCCAGAAAATTAAGGATAAGTCCCGGGAAATTAGGGAAAAATCCAGAAAATAAGGAAAAATCCCGGAAATAAGGGAAAAATTCCTGGAAATTAAGATAATTCCTGAATAAAAGGAAAAATTCATTGTAAATGTGTAGGTCGCTCCACACTTTACGGAAAAACGAAACCCTGTAAGGGAACAAATAGACTTAACTTCTGCGAAACCTAATCAATGTTTCCCAAAAGTTGGGGGGCAAATGATAGGGATAAATAAATTATGATTGTATAATTAAATACTGCATTAATTGTACAAGCTGTGGGCTGCTAGGCCCAATAAAAAGATATATGAAACTCAGACCAGAAAGGTTAAGCCTGATGGACCAGATCAGGCCTGATGGAATAAAAAAGGCCCAAAAGCCCTAATTATTATTTATTTTCGTAATTAATTAATAAGAGAAAAATCAGCTATTGAGAAGAGTCCTGATAAGGACATAAATCCTTATAGATTAGCCTCAAGGGGACCTAAAAGGATAAGGAATCAGCTTCCTACTTCCTAGGACTCCTAAGTCTATCCTAATTCAGAGGCTTGTCCACCAAGTCTCCTATACCAAGTCCAATTCAAGGACTCCCACATCTATATAAGGGGCCTCACCCCACAAATCAGAACTACGTTTTTTGGCTTGATTCTCTAATTCACAGAGATACGTAGGCATCTCATAAAGGCAGATTGAGTCACTAAACACGAGAGCAGCCATTAAAGGCCTTGAGCTCCCGAATCTTAGTATTAAATACAGCAAGTAATAACCTTGGTTTTTTATCCATAACAATTTTAATCGTCTAAACGATAATTACTCGACGAACTGCGCGTCAAAATCCTACCGTCTACCCATACTATAGCCCACACATAAAGAAAACAACCAAATACAAGACTTATGACCAACGTATACACGTAATACTCATTGCATGTAAACACATAACTCACGTATCACATAATTCATATCACACGTGCCTCGGTTCGTCAAAACATTCAACTTGGCACTTTTAGAATCGAAATCGGGTCAAAAATATGGTTTACTGATCAATAATCGACTCAGAATGACTTGTAAAACAAGTGACCTTTAGAAACAAAAGAATTTGGGTCTCGAAAGTATTTTTAATGAAAGCGGAATATTTTTCTGAGTCTAAACGCGTTCGTTTCGTATTAAACGGAGGAACGGTTTATTTTCTACGAATAAAATAAGAATAAATCATTTAATAATATTTATCGAGCCTTGAAAATAATTTAAAATAATATTTTAAAACTCGAAACTATTTTTCGGAATTTTTAAATCATAAGAAATAATTAACTCTAATTAAATAATCAATTAAAATTCATTAACTAAATAATTTGGATTTATTTTCGAATAATAATAAAAATAATAATCTTCAGAACTAAAAATAATATTTTCTTGGAAATCGGACAACACCTACTCTATTTCTCAGACAGCCAGTCGATATCATATCGACCCAACCAACAACAATCAACACAATAATTTATATTTACGCGTATAAACAATTCAGAAAAGAATAACACGGTCAAAAATGACTTCTACAACCACTTCTAAAAATTACGAAATAAATATATAAACACTAACATGCTATAATATACCCAAAATATAAAAGCAGAATCTCGGAATCCTTACCCAAAATAAATCCAGGTCACCCCGAGGAGAAAATCTGATGTCCGGAAAATATCTCTAGAAAAATCCGAAATTAATAGCCATAGACATATACACGCTGAGATGCCATGTGGAGTAATCACCGCCTCCAAACTCTTTTTCTATGCCCCGAAAATAAATTAAAACGGAAAATATGCTCCGTAAATTCTCTTCTCAAAATCTTGCAATATATATACCTATGCGTAGGTATCGAAGCGCTGATCGTTTATATATATAAGAATTGAAATTTGGATGTACGGTTTATAAGATATGAATTTTTGAAAATTAAAAATATATAAATATACGAGACAGTGGAGAGACAGAGAGGGAGAAGGAAGCTGGCTGGGTAAAGAAATTGGAGGGTATACGCGGGTGAGGGTAGGTGGCAAGGGGGTGGGGTGGCTTAGCTGGGGGTGAAACGTTTTGTATATAATTTTTTTTTAACTGAGCACAACAACATATCAATTGAGTTCCTGGGATATTGCCACGTACTGAGTTCGGGACACGTACTCCCCCGGACAGCCTGGTTTTTGTCCCGAGATTTATAATTTAACGAACCAAGTTGCGGTTAAAATTATCCCCAAAAAATACCCAAATAAATTCTAAAATTCCCGGAATAATTAAAAACTAATAGATTAAAATTTTTATAATTTTTTAAAATATTTTAGAATCGCGCGCTATATCCGCATTTTACAATTAACGAACCGAGCTGCACGTGAAACAAATTCAGAAAATCACGAAAATAGTCTTAAAATGTTATAAATATCCCGAAGTTTATAAAAACATAAATTTCATAATTTTAAAATAATTTTTGAAACGCAATTTATACCCGCTTTTAACAGTTAAATAATTCAACGCGCGGGTAAAATTAATCCCAAAAATTCCCAAAATAATTTTAAAATTCTCAGAATATTTCAAACTTCAATAAATATGAGTTTCGTAATTTTTGAAGGATTTTGGAATTAAATACGGATTTTACAAATAAATGAAATCGGAAAATCATACAAGGCTAAATAATTGATGAAATATTGATTTTTAAATTTTATAAAATCCCAAAAATAATTATTGTAATTATAAAGTCATAAAAATAATTTTAAAGATAATTTAAATATTTATGAAATTAAATTTTCAATAAAATCACTTTTAAAGACAAAAACAAAACGATACGACTCAGTAATTAATAATACAAATAATCCTCAATCACAACTGAGTCCCACACAATTAATATTACATATAACACATAGCAGACATAATATCCATTCAATCCCTAATATTACTAAACGAACTCAATTTACCGATATCAATAAAATGATTGGTTTTCAAATAGACTTTTGATAATAATACATTTAAGTAAATATTTTTAGAAATTAAAAAGGATCGATATAACACTTAACAATTAGCACATTACCCTTTAATAATACCAACTCGTCAAACATGCATAAAATATCCAAAATTTTATTCCTTATAAATCATAAAAGCACATATATATATATTCAAATAATATTTATAATAATTCTAATATTACAATCTAACCCCTTATAAGGATTCCGTCCTCGGAATCAGCAGAAGAAAGCACTAATGGTCTTCTAACCAACTTCCCAATCTTGCATAAGTAACTTGTTAGGTCACAGACACACTGTAGAGGGGGTGAATACAGTGTATAATACAATCAAATCGAACTTTAATAACTCAAGTAACAGAAAACAAACTTTATTGAATCAATAAACTCTGTTACAGTATGGAACTGTTCTCTCTCAGTGATGAACAAATATCACGAGAGCTGCTAGGGTTACAAATAAATAATCTTCTCGATTGTGATAACACTTTTAATATAAACCCTATGTCTGTGTTTATATACTACACAGTTACAAGATAATTGCTAATTGATATGGAATATAATTCTGCTTCCTAAAATATATCAATCAGATATCTTTTCTTCCAAGTATTCTATTCTTCATAGAATTCCTTCTTCATGCATATCTCTTCTTATGTTTGTCTCGATCTTCTTTCCTTTAACCAGCTGATTTCCTTAACTGAACGTCCTTCAATACTTAAGTTCTGATATCCATCTTATGATTATTATCTCCTGATAATATAAGTACTGATATCCTTAGTCCTGACTTCCAGTAAGTACTGATTTATCCTGTTTAAGTAAGATCTGAAAACTAAACATAAATCACATTAGTCATGACATTATCAAATATATCTAACAATCTCCCCCAACTTGTAAATTAGCATAATATACAAGTTTAACAGATATTTGATGATGTCAAAAACATTAAGTACAAATGCATGAGAATTTGACTTGATAACTACAACTTACAGTCCTTAAAGGTTTACCAATCTTTAACTTCTGATAACAACTTCAGTCTGTATTCATATCAGAATTTAAGTAGTTGTAGATCTTGACTTGGCTTCATCTTCTGATCTCTCTGATGTCAGGAGTTGTTCTGAGATAGTTCTTTAACAAACATCTCTCAGCATATCTGAGTTCATCAATCATCCTCCTTTTAGCATCTTTAAGTTCTGCAGTATCTTCACCAATTTGAAAGATTGTAGCCTTGATTTCATTAATTCTAGCTTTTCTTATATCCTGATTTAGTCTGATCAAATATGCCTTATCAGACTCAAGATTGAATTCCACAGCCCTGTAACCCAGAAAGGTAGTTATAATCTTGGCAGTGTTGGGCTTCATCTCAACTATATCACCCTTGTGATCTCTGTACTTTGGAAGATATGTGTTGTCAGACTTAACAGAATAAAGCTTTTTCTGTCTCTGAATCTGATTCTTCAAATAGTTTGCAGCACTTTCTTTTATTCTGTCATTCACTTGAAGTAAGAATAATACATGCTCCAGCTCTTCAAAATACTTAAGTGGAATGGCATTTTCCCTTATATGATAAACCCTACCATCTGTCATGAAGTACAACAATATGTGTTCTTTCAAGTAGGTATGGTAAACCATTTGTACAGATTTCAGTTGATTCAATCTCTCAGGAGTTGCTCCAATACCTGGTTCACTTAAGGAAGTTGGATCATTGGTAGTGTTCTGTATTCTTCTTTCATCAACACTTCCCAATCCAGTTTTATCTCTTGCTTCCTTTCCAGTAACTACTCTTGCTTCAAAACCACTTGCAGCAGTCTTCAAAGGTTGAGTCTGTTTGGCTTTGGTGAATCCTGGTAGGAGTTTCTTTGAAGGTTTAACATGAGCAATGTCAGAGGCTTCCTTTAATTTATCTTCTGATATCAAGTTAACTTGAGCTATGTCAGAGGTTACTTGCTTCTTCGAAATATCAGAACTAACTATCTCTTGACTCTGAACAACTTGAGCCATGTCAGAGGTTGTCTTAGCAACTTTTCTTGAAGTCAGAACAAGATCATCATCTTCATTAGTAATTTCTTCATTCACAGGAGGCACATAAACCTTGATAGGTTCACCAACTTTCTCTTTGCCCTTGGACCTTGGATCTATCTGCAGTTGTGATTTAGCCATGGTTGCTTCAGGATTTGTCCTTTCTTTTATCACAATGCCTTTGAGTTTTGGAAGTTTCTTTTTACCAGAACCTTCAGGTTTAGTTTTGACTTTTTCTGATTTAAGTCTGGCTTCTTCTTCCATTAGACTCTCCAAGTCCATTCCTGGATTTTCCTGAAGAAATAACTGTCTTGACATTTCTTCATCAAGATCTAAAAGTTCATCAGAAGTTATCCTTTTACCAGTAGCAGAAGTAATTCTTTTTCCAGCATCAGAACTTGTCCTGTGACTTGTGATTTCAGCTTTTCTTGATGAGAAACCTCTACCTTGACTATGACCTCCACCCATTCCAGAGTTTCCGTGGTCATCTTTTTCATCATCCTTCCCCTTCAGTGTCTTATCAGTTTTACATTTGGACTTAATTACTTTTTCCCCCTTTTTGGCATCAACAGGTTAGAGAAGAGAGACAAGCAATTCCACTGAGGCTTGGATTTCATTAAGTTGAGATTGCTGAGAAGCTTGATTTTTCAAAATATCATCAATCTGAGATTGTTGTTTCTCTTGAGTCTTCTCAATATAAGCAACTCTGTCAAAGGTAGGTTGGAAGAATTTTTTCTTGTCAATTTTCTGAACTTGTTCTTGCTTGATTAATTCTTCCTGAATTTTATGTAAATCTGCATGAGTAGTTGAATGGAGACCTTGTAGATGTTTAGTACTCAATGCAGTGACTCGAAGCTGTGTTTTGAAATCATCAGTAATTAACATCTCATTAGCTTTTGTCAAGTGCTCAGCAAGATTCTTTACAGATGGAACACAGGTAACTGAGTTCCATTCCTTAGTCCACTCCTGTCCTGCAGGAGTTTCACTCCAAGGCACTGGTGCTTCTCTTGTAACAAACTTCTGAACTAGTACATATTTAGGAACAGTTGTTAAGGTGCATGTCCTGAAGGACCTGCTTCATCAGCATCTACAGTTAGAGCAGCATCACCAGTATTATTAGCATTTGCAGCATCAGAATTTACAAAATCAACATCTTCTGATAAAACAACAGTATGAGAAGCAATTGAGGCTTCAGCATCATCCTCTAAGTGCTGATCTGGTTCCAAGTTCTGATCAACAGCCATATCCTGATGCTCACCTATATTCTGATCATCATCATCTAGATGCAGAGAAGGTGTAGTAGATAAATCTTGAGTTTGAGTAGCATCAGTAACAGGTGTTGTTGATGAATTAATTGATGTTGGAGCTTCTAAGTAAAGTACCTCAGGCACAACCAGGTTCTGAATATCAATTTCAGCACTTGTGCCTGGATCAACAGGAGATACAGTCTTTTGAACAGGAGACACAGATGGTGTGTTGGCCTTTTCTGTAGCAGCTTCATGAGTTGGAGTCAATGGAGAAGCAATGGCTTCAGTAGATTCTGGTTCTTGTGAGATCAGAGATTCCTGATCTCCTTCCTTAGCTGCTGCTTCCTCATCATCTGAAACTGGCCTTTTAGCTCTATGTTTCTTGTATCTCTTTGAAGGTGGGGATTCCTTGGGAGGTTCAACATAAGTCATTCTTTTAAGCCTTTTAAGAAGCTTAGATCCCCCAATTCCGGAATCCTTCTGAGAAGGAACTTTCTCAGCTTCTTTATCAACAGGTTCTGAAGTAGAAACCTGTTCCTCACTATCAGACTCATCTCTCAAAACAATCCTCCTTCTCTTCTGAGGTGTTTGAGGAACAGTCTTTGTCCTCTTAGGCTTGGAAGATGAAGGCTTCACAGTAGGTGCTGAGGATGAAGGTTGAGCTGTCCGTGAAGTTGAGAGATATGATTTGAGATATGTTCTGAGGGATGGTTGAGGTATAGATGTATGAGTGGTATGTTCTGATGGTTGCTGTGGTGTTTGGGAGGTGGTGGTAGGTTGGACATTAGGATAAACAGATCTATAGGTTTCAGGATCAGGATTTACCAAGATCTATTTTACAGACTGAGAAATCTGTAAAGGTCTAACCACCGTTTAATTAAGATCAGCATTTACCAAGTCATTAAAGGCTCGTTTTGCAATTTTAAAGGGTGGATATAAAGAACTGGCTAGTTGTGGGGCATCAGCACAACAAAATGTATATATAAGCTGACAGAATCTAGCAAAGTAAACTACATTCCTATCCTCTGTCATCCTATCCCCAATAAAACCTATCACAGCATTTGCAAAATCAAAATGAGTTTGGTTAATGATAGCATACCCGATGTGCTGACTCATTATAGGGATGGCATCAAAGTTGGAACACTTATTCCCAAACACTTTAGTGATGCAGTCGAAGAAGAAGCTCCATTCCTTTCTGATATGAGCCCGTTTCAACTGTCCAAGCTTAGCCAAACTCTTTTCATACCCCAAACTGTCCATTAACTCTTGTAGAGTTGATTCCTCCGGTGTTGAAAAAGTACATCCTTATGGTAAATGGAGGGCCTTGCAAATTGTACCAGGAGTTACCACATGTGTATAATCATCCACTTCGAAAACAATACTGGGAGTACCATTTGTACCACCATTATCAAAGTGCCCAGTCCGCCAAAACATTAGAACTTGTTGGCTCGAAAAGACTGAAGGCCGGGTCAATGCATACCCAATTTCACTGTGTGCAAGAAGATCTTGCACAAAATGCAACTCAGACGGAGCTTCAGCATGATCAAGAATTGCAGCATAGTTATTTGGAACGAACTTAGCTCCATCAATGATCAAATCCTTAGGTGCCATGAGAAAAATCGAAAAGTAAGAGTTGCCTGTTAGGTGTTTGAGAAAATGTCTGTATGAAGAACCAACGTCAGGAGATGAAAGAGAGTAAAAGCAAAGAAAGAGAGATAAAGTGTAAAAGTAAATAAAAGATTGGAAAATCTTCTCTCTGTCTTACTTATACTTGTAAAAAAAATATAACCGTTGGACACCTGTCAGACATGCAGTAATAATGAATACTTAATGGGCACGGGAAAATACCCACTTGCAATTTTTTAAGGAAAAACCGTTCCACTTACCCAGTAATTCCATTAATCGAGGTAAATCAGTTTTAATTCAAAATTGAAACTGTTCCCACTTATTCAATTATTTTTCACTGCAACACCAATATTCTGAGAAGAAATTCAAGTATGAGAATGACCAAAATTAAATCAAGTAAATAAGTACTGATGTTGTAAGATCAGAACTTAATTTAAATTAAAATGGAAATGGTCATTAGAATATGGATATATCAGGATTTATCAGTGCATTTAAATTACAAACATCTCAGAGACAAAAACTTGCAAAAAGTAGAAATTCCATTAATATATTAAGAGAATACATTCATGAAATTTAAATTACATCAGAACTTTACAAGATTCTCCTAAGCTTCTAAACCTAACATCAACAGCCTTAGTCCTTACTCAAGAAGCAGGGCAAGGCTGACGATGAAGAAAAACAGGAAGAAGAAAATAAGTTATTTCTTCTTCCTACTCTCGACAAACAAAATAGCGAGTCTGATGATTCGCTCTTGCTGGCGGAGAGCTTCCAGCCTTTCCTCCTCCAATCACTCCAGATGACGATGGTAGTCCATGTAGAAGAACAGGAGGTGGGTGAGAACCTCCTGGGGAACTGAGTCCCAAATCTCATCAGGAGTGGCAGTGACGTGCCATTCCTGCTGCCATGCTTCACAACTCAGCTCCATGTTGAATGTTTCATAGTTCAAAAACATATTGTAATTGACCATGGTTTTGTTGGAATGAAGAAAATGAAGGTGAGTTTGTGAGAAAAAAATTGATGTGTAGGCTGTTGTGAAGTATTTGTTTATATAGGCAAGAGAATTCCAGGAGATGCAAGAAAATTTAATGCTGACATGTAGAATTAATTCTACCTCGTCTCCCTAAACTTGGAAGAAGAAAAACAGTCATTGGAAAGGTAAAACAGGGTTTAATGCGCACAAGAAACAAGTAAGAATTACTGTGCATGTACGTGGACCACTATCCCTAAATATATTGACTGTTAATATTCCGTCCAAACATATTCTGATTTAAAATGAGACTGTTTTTAGATTTTATCCATAAATAAGTCAAGTAAAGGATCAAAATTTAATATCATAACTTAGACTTATATCAGAGCTTAACTGCTATCAGAACATGATTTCTTAACTCGAAAAATGAATGCCTATCTTTGTAATTTTTCATACAAATTCTGATATAGATTCTTCAGAACTTAATCATCAGAACGTTCAACAGAACTTGTCCTCAGAATTTATGCAATGTGACACATAAACTTTTCATCTAAAATAACATAAATTACCACAGTAATTTTCATTATTCATATGGAGTATTTAGTGTGTGCATTAAGCTAAATATCAGACAAAGAGTAAAGTCTGATTCACTTTAGTACATCTTAGAAATAAGGCATAACTAAAACTTTACTAAAAATCTGTCATTATTCTGAAGCCTACTATTGAATGAGTTCATGCTTGAGTCCACCTCAACAGTTTTGTGCTAATTTTGTGCATCTTTTTAAATTCCATTTTACAGTGGCTTCTCAGTGTAAGTGAGTCACGACTGCTTATCAGAATTTATGCTATTATCAGAGTATTTCTCCAGTAATCATAGAGTGTGAAAAGTCACCAAGAAAATATTTTGCTTTTCTGATGCATATTACTTAATACCAGCAATGCACTTGGTTCGTCCCTTCCACATTTTTACTCTAGATCTCAAAGGAGTACCTGATTTTAATCTTTGATTCTTTTTCTTTTTCTTTTTCTTTTTCTTTTGATAAGTGAGGTTTATCAACACTTAGTACATTCAACAGATTTACTAGCATCAGAACTTAACAGATGAGAAGCATTATTCTAGTTTGTGACTTAGTAATAAGATAGACAAAGTAAACTCAACTAAGCTCAATATCAGAATTTGCTTGTGTCATTAGATTTCCATAACAATAATTACTGCTAACATGGGATTTCTAGTTTATTGAAGACTACTAGGTCAGCATCTAGCACAGGTATCCTCATAGGATAGAATAGTTACACAAACAGACATATCACTATCAGAGTTTAAAAAGTCACATCAGACAACATTCAGTACTTAAGCAATTTTCAATCAAGCACATAATACACAAAGAGAGTAATTTCTGTAAATACTGATCATAAAGTCTGATGCATCCAAAACTAAGCAGATTTAGAGAAAGAACCTAAAACCATTCCAAGTTCATTTATCAATCTTGTAAAAGTAGCTTCACACAGTGGTTTTGTGAAGATATCTGCTAGTTGTTGATCTGTTGGAACAAAGTGCAATTCCACTGTACCTTCATCCACATGTTCCCTTATGAAGTGGTACTTGATGCTGATGTGCTTTGTCATTGAGTGTTGAACTGGATTACCTGTCATAGCAATAGCACTTTGATTATCACAGTAAACAGGGATTTTAAAATATGTTAACCCATAATCCAGTAACTGATTCTTCATCCAAAGAATCTATGCACAACAGCTTCCTACAGTAATGTACTCTGCTTCTGCAGTTGATGTGGAAATTGACTTTTGTTTCTTGCTAAACCAAGAAACCAATCTGCCTCCAAGAATTTGGCAGCTTCCACTTGTGCTTTTCCTGTCAATTTTGCAACCTACAAAATCTACATCTGAGTAACCTATTAGTTTAAAATCTGATTCTCTGGGATACCACAATCCCAGATCAGCTGTTCCTTTAAGATACTTGAATATTCTTTTCACAGCTGTTAAGTGAGGTTCTCTTGGATCTGCTTGAAATCTTGCACAAAGACAGGTAGCTTACATGATATCAGGTCTACTAGCAGTTAGATAGAGTAGTGAGCCAATCATACCTCTGTAATCAGTAATATATACTGATTTACCAGTATCCTTGTCCAATTTTGTTGCAGTGGCCATGGGAGTGGATGCACTTGAACAATCTTGCATTCCAAATTTCTTCAGCAAATTTCTGGTGTACTTAGTTTGACAAATAAAAGTGCCTTCTTCATTCTGCTTGACTTGAAGGCCCAAAAAATAGCTAAGTTCCCCCATCATACTCATTTGATATCTTGACTGCATCAGTTTGGTAAACTTCTTGCAAAGTCTGTCATTTGTAGAACCAAAGATGATATCATCAACATATATCTGGACCAGAAGTAAGTCCTTTCCATGGTTGAGGTAGAACAGTGTTTTATCTATAGTTCCTCTGTTAAATCCACTTTTCAGAAGAAACTGAGCTAGAGTCTCATACCATGCTCTTGGAGCTTGCTTAAGTCCATAAAGTGCTTTATCGAGCCTGTAGACATAATCTGGATATTTGGAATCTACAAAGCCTGGAGGTTGTTCAACATATACTTCTTCCTCCAATTCTCCATTGAGAAAAGCACTTTTTACATCCATTTGAAAGACAGTAAACTTTTTGTGAGCAGCATAAGCCAAAAATATCCTTATGGCTTCCAATCTAGCAACTGGTGCAAATGTTTCATCATAATCAATTCCCTCCTGTTGAGAATATCCTTTTGCAACCAGCCTTGCCTTATTCCTTATAATTATGCCATCACTATCAGTTTTGTTTCTGAATACCCATTTTGTACCAACAACAGATCTGTTCTTTGGTCTTGGCACTAGGGTCCAGACTTTGTTTCTTTCAAATTCATTTAACTCTTCCTGCATTGCTTGCACCCAATCAGCATCTTGAAGAGCTTCTTCCACTTTCTTTGGTTCAGTCTGAGAAAGAAAAGAATTGTAAAGACATTCACTTGAAGTAGCTGTTCTAGTTCTGACACCTGCATCAGGATTTCCAATTATCAAATCAGGTGTATGTGATTTAGTCCACTTCCTTGCAGATGGAAGGTTTTCTCTAGAACTGGATGCTCCCCCATGATCCATGCTGTCTTCATTAACATTTTCTGATGCTCCCCCTGAAACTATGCTCTCTGAGTTGGATTCTTCAGAATTTAGATATTCAGAACTATCAGAACTTGGCTTATCAGAACTTGACGAATCAGAACTTGAAGAGCCAGATGTATGTTCTGATGCTTCTTGAGATGTGGTTATATCTTGAGTATGCTCCCCCTGCATAGGTGCATCTTCCTTTGGCGTAGTTACCACAGTTTCAATAACATCAGAGTTTGATCCATCAGAGTTTGTAGTATCAGGATTTAGATTGTCAGGATTTTCAATATCAGAATTTGAGTCTTCATTTTCAAATCTCAGCTGATCATGATCAATAAAATCTTCAAGTCCAGTAATCTTCTTATCATCAAAAGAGACATTGATAGATTCCATGACCACTCTTGTTCTCAAGTTATAGACTCTGAAGGCTTTTGTGGAAAGTGGATATCCAACAAAGATCCCTTCATCAGCTTTTAGATCACACTTGGATAGCTGTTCAGAATGAGTCTTAAGAACAAAACACTTGCATCCAAATACATGAAAATACTTCATATTTGGCTTATTTTTCTTCACCATCTGATATGGTGTCTTTCCTTGCTTGTTGATGAGTGTTGCATTCTGAGTAAAACAAGCAGTCTGCACAGCTTCAGCCCAGAAATAGGTTGGAAGCTTTGCTTCATCAAACATTGTACGTGCAGCTTCAATGAGAGTTCTATTCTTCCTTTCAACAACTCCATTTTGCTGTGGAGTTCCAGGAGCATAAAATTCCTGCTTGATTCCATGGTTTTTGCAGAACTCTTTCATTATCAAATTCTTGAACTCAGTACCATTATCACTTTTTATTATCTTCACAGAATCTTTGACCAATTTATCCAGTTGCCTGACATGATCAATCAAGATAGATGCAGTTTCACTTTTTGTGTGCAAGAAATACACCCATGTGTATCTGGTGAACTCATCCACTATGACCATAGCATATTTCTTCTTTGCAATAGACATGACATTTACTGGACCAAATAGATCAACATGTAGTAGGTGATAAGGCTCAAGAATTGATGATTCAGTCTTGCTCTTGAATGAGGATTTTCTTTGTTTAGCCTTCTGACAAGAATCACAAAGGCCATCAGGAGCAAATACTGAATTTGGCAGTCCTCTCACAAGATCTTTCTTGAATAGTTCATTTATATTGTTGAAATTTAAATGAGAGAGTTTCTTGTGCCAATTCCTGCTTTCTTCAATTGATGCTCTACTCATCAGACAGATTGCAGAACCATCAGTACTTGTTGAAAGCTTGGCTTCAGTGATGTTACCACGCCTGTATCCTTTGAGAACAACTTTGCCTGTAGATTTGCTTACAACTTCACAGTGTTCTTCAAAGAAATCCACATGATAACCTCTGTCACAGATTTGACTAACACTATGTTTAAGTCCTAAGACCAGAGCTACTTCTTTAATGATGACATTTCCAAGATTGATATTGCCATATCCCAATATTTTTCCAATGTTGCCATCTCCATAAGAAACACTTGGGCCAACTTTTTCCACAAAGTCTGACATCAGGGCTTTATTTCCAGTCATATGTCCTGAACATCCACTGTTCAGAACTAGGATGTTTTTCCTATTACCCTGCAATCACAAAGACCACTAATGATTAGTTTTCAGGACCCAGACTTGCTTGGATCCTTTGGCCTTGTTAAGTTTGTTAACATTTGTAGCGGATTTAGCATCAGAGTTTATGTTAACATTTTTCTTATCAGAATTTACACTATCAGACTTTGAATCAGAACTTACACTAGAAGGAATAATGGAAACTTTCTTTAAAGAAGGTTTTATTTGATAATAATCATAGTACAAACTATGATATTCCTTACAAGTATAAATGGAATGCCATAAACTACCACAATGAAAACAAGGATTTTGTGGCTTATATCTAACAGACTGACTCTTAACTCCTGACTTTGAAGGTAAGGAGTTTATGTTCTTATTCTTCCTGCAAAAAGAAGCCAGATGGTTAGAACTTCTACAGTTATGACACGTTTTCCTAGGAGCTTCAGGAACAGGCTTATAATCATTGCTTTTATTCACACCTTCCTTTCCATTCCTATTTTTCCTAGGTGACTTTACCTTGTTTGCATTCTTAACATCTTTCAGCTTATGCTTAAGGTGCTTCTTTGTCATTAAGCCTACGTTTATTTCAGCTGTCTTTTCCTGTTTTAGTTTGCCAGAAGTTAATTCCTTTTTAACTTCTGATTTCTCATTATTAGACTTTACAGCTACAAACTTAACAGGCTTTAACTTAGATTTTTGTTTAACGGCTATAGGCTTAACATCTACAGTTCCTTTATCATTCTTATCCTCTCCATAACCTAAGCCCTCTTTCCAGTTTTCACTACTTAACAGATTCTGAATTGTTCTGCCAGAGTTAGTCCAAGTCCTGATAACCTCTCTTTCCTTTTCTAACTCAGCTTTTAGAGATTCATTCATTTTTAGCACTTCATCCCTAACATAAAAAGCATCATCTCTATCTTTCTGAGTTTGATGGAACATAACTAACTCCTTTTCTAAGAAATCATTTCTTTTCTTAAAAGCCAGGTTTTCATAAGTTAATCTTTCACATGTTAAAGTTTGATCTCTATAACTAATAAACATGGTCTTAAGATATTTTCTCAACTCATTAATATCATCAGTATAAAAAGCATAAGTAGTTTGAGGTACCTTTGATTCAGCAGCATCAGAACTGCTTTCAGCACTTGCCTTATTAGCATTTGCCATCAGGGCATAATTCTCCTCACTTTCAGAATCTGAGGTGTCTGTCCAGTTTTTCTTCTTTGTGACAAGTGCCTTGCCTTTGTCACTCCTGACCTTCTTGCAATCAGGAGATATGTGGCCTTTCTCACCACAGTTGTAGCATTTGACATTTGTATAATCTCCTATGTCATACTTTCCTCCTCTGCTCTCTGCTCTCTGATTTTCTGAAATTCTTCTTATCATAACTTGTGCCTTTCCTGGAAAACTTCTTTCCCTTCCTGAACTTCGTGTATGCAATCTTTGTGATCCCTTTCACCATAAGAGCACACAGCTTCATCATCTCTTCATCAGCATCTGTCTCAGGCAAGTTTTCAGATTCTGAGTCATCATCACTTTCAGAACTTGATGACTCAGTATCAGACTTTGTGAAAAGAGCTTTACCCTTGTCTTTCCTTGAGGTAGCTGCTTTAGGGGATTCTTCTTCAGCCTTAAGAGCAACTGTCCTGGACTTTCCTCCTTTCCTCTTGCTTCTTTGTTCCATCTCAAGTTCATGAGTCTTGAGCATTCCATAAATTTCATCAAGAGTTGTTTCATCAAGATTATAGTTATCTCTTATTGTTGTTGCCTTTAAATCCCAGCATTCAGGAAGAGCTAACAGGAATTTAAGGTTCGAATCTTCAAGATCATACTCCTTATCAACCAGTGACAGATCATTCAAGAGTTTGACAAATCTATCATATAAATCAGTCAATGACTCATTAGCCTTTGAGTCAAAGTGTTCATACTCTTGAGTGAGTATTGTCTTCCTGTTCTTCTTAATCGTATCAGTTCCCTGACACCTTGTTTCCAGGGCATCCCATATCTCCTTTGCAGTCTTGCAGTTTATTACCCTATTTGACATTACATTATCAATGACACTATGCAGTAAGTGTCGTACCTTAGCATCCTTAGCAATTGATGCGATATCTTCAGCAGTGTAATCACTCTTCTCCTTTGGTACAGTCTTTGCTGCTTCACCTGCAACTGCAACAGCGAGCTTGGTTAGTTTGTGAGGCCCTTCCTTGATTCTATCAAGATATTCTGGATCTGTCGCTTCCAGGAACATGGTTATCCTCACCTTCCATATGGGATATTCAGATGGTCTCAATATGGGAACTCTGATAGTCTCATATCGGCTTTGAATTTGTGTCTTTGGAGGTTCTTCAGTTTTGGTGGGCTTAGTTAGAGTTTCTGTTTCAGACATGATTGTTTTTGGATCTTAAACTGTTTGTGCGTTAACAGATAGGCTATAATACCACTTGTTAGGTCACAGACACACTGTAGAGGGGGTGAATACAGTGTATAATACAATCAAATCGAACTTTAATAACTCAAGTAACATAAAACAAACTTTATTGAATCAATAAACTCTGTTACAGTATGGAACTGTTCTCTCTCAGTGATGAACAAATATCACGAGAGCTGCTAGAGTTACAAATAAATAATCTTCTCGATTGTGATAACACTTTTAGTGTAAACCCTATGTATGTGTTTATATACTACACAATTACAGGATAATCACTAATTGATATGGAATATAATTCTGCTTCCTAAAATATATCAATCAGATATCTTTTCTTCCAAGTATTCTATTCTTCATAGAATTCCTTCTTCATGCATATCTCTTCTTATGTTTGTCTCGATCTTCTTTCCTTTAACCAGCTGATTTCCTTAACTGAACGTCCTTCAGTACTTAAGTTCTGATATCCATCTTCTGATGATTATCTCCTGATAATATAAGTACTGATATCCTTAAGTCCTGACTTCCAGTAAGTACTGATTTATCCTGTTTAAGTAAGATCTGAAAACTAAACATAAATCACATTAGCCATGACATTATCAAATATATCTAACATAACTTTTCCCAAAATTTCCGATAACACTGCAATTCCTTATACCAAACAGTTACCACGAGAGCTTCACTCTGCAACATTGTTCCATCCACATCTTTTGACCAATTTCTCAATAGAATCACTTTTACTGATTGCGAGAAAGAAGAATAGAGAGAAAGAAAAAGAAAGAGAGATAGAGTTAAATAGAGAGAGAAATAAAGAAACAGACTAACTTCGTTGTACGCCACTGATATTCTAATCGCATTGCAATTCCACTGTTGATGTTGGTAATCTCATCCAAAATCTTACTTTCCATTGACTTGAATAACTCATCTCAATTTGATTGGCATACCTTCGAGTATTTGAAATAATAAAATCATGGAATTTCAAAGAGAAAAGAATTTTATGTCATAACAGGACCAAAATTTGAATTTGAGAAAAAGTATTATTGAAATAAAAGAATAACTGAGAGATCAATATGATCAAATGAACTTAGTATTGCGTGCCCAAACTAGGATACTACTAAAGGTTGTTAACCTTCTTGTAGTCACAACACACACAAGTGATGGCGTCCAATCCAACTCCTATCACACAGACAGGTATACCTTGTGTCCCCTAAAATTAGGGTTGTTCATCTCAGTCAAAATAAAAGAATATCAAAGGAATCCAAAATCAAATGAATAAAACTGAAAAGATTTCAAAGCTGATATTTCTGGAGAAAAATGAAATCCAGAAAATAAGATTCTGGCACAAAATGATTAAACGAGTGTTAGGGAATATATCCTCTAACAGATACTTCTTTTTGAGAGATGACAAAAGAATTTATAAAAAGAGAAGGTATTGTCAAGGTCTTAATTCTTATCTTCTATTTGAACTCTTCGGTTGACTCGTCATCCGATTCTAGACACTTCTTCTTATTCTGAGGATATCGATAATCTCCATCGTCGTCGAATTGCAGTAACCTCGGAAGATTCCGCAATAGATATTTGCAGCTGACAGGAGTTCCATCCAGCTCAGCACAACCATCTCAAACGAATATGCCAAACTTAGCTTACTCATTGGTACTATATCCAATAGTCCAACAGGAATTCGATATGAGCTCAAACGTCCTCACATAGCTATACACACTCCTACACACTCTCGTTTATAGTTTACTATAACCTCAGCTCTGATACCAACCTGTAACGCCCCCAAATCCGGGGTCAGAGGATTTGGTCATCACTATGAAACCTCAATCCAAATCAACCTATTTAATCAATAATTAAATGCCAGCGAAAGATATTTATCATAAATGACCCCAAACTAATCCAAAATCTTTTAAGGTTACAGTTCTAGAAATAAGATATCCAAATTCCACAAATAAAATTTTCACTTTATTTTAAAACACTTTTCAACAATTCCAACTCAAAACTTAACCCGCTAGTATAACTTCGAAAAGAAGTATACTAGGCCCAACTATAAAATACACAATTATAATATAATATAATATAAACAACTTGTTAGATATATTTGATAATGTCATGGCTAATATGTTTTATGTTTAGATTTCAGATCTTATTTGAACAGAAGAAATCAGTACTTAACTGATCAGTACTTATACTGGACGTCAGAACTTAAGGGATATCAGTACTTATGTTATCAGGAGATAAGCATCAGGAGATAGATATCAGAACTTAAGTGCTGAAGGACGATCAGATAAGGACAGTAGCTGATTAAAGTTAAGAAGATCAAGATAAACATAAGAAGAGATATGCATGAAGAAGGAATTCCGTGAAGAATGGAATACTTGGAATAGAAGATATCTGATTGATATATTTTAGGAAGCAGAATTATATTCCATATCAATTAGCGATTATCTTGTAACTGTGTAGTATATAAACACAGACATAGGGTTTACACTATAAGTGTTATCATTATCGAGAATATTATTTACTGTAACTCTAGCAGCTCTCGTGATATTTTGTTCATCACTGAGAGATAACAGTTCCAGATTGTAACAGAGTTTATTGTTTCAATAAAGTTTGTTTTCTGTTACATAAGTTCTTGAAGTTTGATTTGATTGTAATAAACACTGTATTCACCCCCTCTACAGTGAAAGTGTGACCTAACAAGTGGTATCAGAGCCTTCTGTTAACACACATACAGTTAAAGATCCAAACACAATCATGTCTGACACAGAAACTCCAACTAAGCCTACCAAAACTGAGGAATCATCAAAGACATCAACTCAGAGTCGATATGAGACTATCAGAGTTCCCATATTGAGACCATCTGAATATCCCATATGGAAGGTAAGGATGACCATGTTTCTGGAAGCAACAGATCCAGAATACCTTGATAGAATCAAGGAAGGGCCTCACAAACCTACCAAGCTCGCTGTTGTAGTTGCAGGTGAAGCAGCAATGACCGTACCAAAGGAAAAGAGTGATTACACTGCTGAAGATATAGCATCTATTGCTAAGGATGCCAAGGTACGACACTTATTGCATAGTGCCATTGATAATGTAATGTCAAACAGGGTAATCAACTGCAAGACTGCTAAGGAGATATGGGATGCACTGGAGACAAGGTGTCAAGGAACTGAAACAGTTAAGAAGAACAGGAAGACAATACTCACTCAAGAGTATGAACACTTTGACTCTAGGACTAATGAGTCATTGACTGATGTATATGATAGATTTGTCAAACTCTTGAATGACTTGTCATTAGTAAATAAGGAGTATGATCTTGAAGATACAAACCTTAAATTCCTGTTAGCTCTTCCTGAATGTTGGGATTTGAAGGCAACAACAATAAGAGACAACTACAATCTTGATGAAACAACTCTTGATGAAATCTATGGAATGCTCAAGACTCATGAACTTGAGATGGAACAAAGAAGCAAGAGGAAAGGAGGAAAGTCAAGGACAGTTGCTCTCAAGGCTGAAGAGGAATCCTCCAAACCACCTTCCTCAAAGAAAGACAAGGGTAAAGCTCTTATCATAAAGTCTGATACTGAGTCATCAAGTTCTGAGAGTGATGATGACTCAGATTCTGAAAGCTTGCCTGAAACTGATGCTGATGAGGAGATGATGAAGCTGTGTGCTCTTATGGTGAAAGGAATCACAAAGATTGCATACAGGAAGTTCAGGAAGGGAAAGAAGTTTTCCAGAAAAGGCATAAGTTCTGATAAGAAGAATTTCAGAAGATCTGAAGGAAGAGGAGGAAAGTCTGACAGAGGAGATTACGCTAATGTTAAATGTTATAATTGTGGTGAGAAAGGCCACATATCTCCTGATTGCAAGAAGACCAAGAGTGACAAAGGCAAAGCTCTTGTCACAAAGCAGAAAAGCTGGAAAGACACCTCAGACTCTGAAAGTGAGGAGAACTATGCATTGATGGCAAATGCTGATAAATCAAGTTCTGAGAGCAGTTCTGAAGCTGCTGAAACAAAGGTACCTCAGACTACTTATGCTTTTCATACTGATGATATTAATGAGTTGAGAAGATATCTTAAAACCATGTTTGTTAGTTATAGAGATCAAACTTTAACATGTGAAAGATTAACTTCTGAAAATCTTGCTTTTAGGAAAAGAAATGATTTCTTAGAAAAAGAGTTAGTCATGTTCCATCAAACTCAGCAGGATAGAGATGATGCTTTTTATGTTAGGGATGAAGTGCTAAAAATGAATGAATCTCTAAAAACTGAGTTAGAAAAGGAGAGAGAGATTATCAGAACTTGGACTAACTCTGGCAAAACAACTCAAAATTTGCTAAGCAGTGGAAACTGGAAAGAGGGCTTAGGTTATGGAGAAAATAAAAATGAAAAAGGAACTGTAGAAATTAAGCCTGTTGATAAGCAAAAGCCGAAGTTAAAACCTGTTAAGTTTGTAACTGAAAAATCTGAAAATGAGAAATCAGAAGTTAAAAAGGAATTAGCTTCTGACAAACTAAAACAGGAAAAGACAGCTGAAGTTAACATAGGCTTAATGACAAAGAAGCAGCTTAAGCATAAGCTGAAAGATGTTAAGAATGCAAACAAGGTAAAATCACCTAGGAAAAACAGGAATGGAAAGGAAGGTGTGAATAAAAGCAATAACTATAAATCTGTTCCTGATGCTCCTAGGAAAGCGTGTCATAACTGTGGAAGTTCTAACCATCTGGCTTCTTTTTGCAGGAAGAATAAGAATATTAACTCCTTATCTACAAAATCAGGAGTTAAGAGTCAGTTTGTTAGATACAAACCACAAGATCCTTGTTTTCATTGTGGTAGTTTATGGCATTCCATTTATACTTGTAAGGAATATCATAGTTTGTACTATGATTATTATCAAATAAAACCTTCTTTAAAGAAAGTTTCTGTTGTTCCTTCTAGTGTAAGTTCTGATTCAAAGTCTGGTAGTATAAGTTCTGATAAGAAAACTGTTAACATAAAATCTGATGCTAAATCCGCTGCAAATGTTAACAAACCTAAAAAGGCCAAAGGATCCAAGCAAGTCTGGGTCCTTAAAACTAATAATTAGTGGTCTTTTTGATTGCAGGGCAACAGGAAAAATATTTTAGTTTTGGACAGTGGATGTTCAGGACATATGACTGGAAATAAGGCCCTGCTATCAGACTTTGTGGAGAAAGCTGGCCCAAGTGTTTCTTATGGAGATGGCAACATTGGAAAAACTTTGGGATATGGCAATATCAATCTTGGGAATGTCATCATTAAAGATGTAGCTCTGGTCTCAGGACTTAAACACAACTTACTGAGTATAAGTCAAATTTGTGACAGAGGTTATCATGTTGATTTCTTTGCAGAACATTGTGAAATAGTTAGTAAATCTAAAGAAAAAATTGTTCTGAAGGGATTCAGGCGTGGTAACATTTATGAAGCTAAGCTTTCAACAAGTTCTGATGGTTCTGCAATCTGTTTAGTAAGTACAGCCTCAACTGAAGAAAGCTGGAATTGGCACAAGAAACTCTCTCATTTAAACTTTAACAAGATAAATGAACTGATCAAAAAAGATCTTGTGAGAGGACTGCCAAAATCAGTGTTTGTTCCTGATGGTCTTTGTGACTCATGTCAGAAGGCTAAACAAAGAAAATCTTCGTTCAAGAGCAAGACTGAATCATCAATTCTTGAGCCTTATTATCTGCTTCATGTTGATCTATTTGGTCTAGTGAATGTCATGTCTATTGCAAAGAAGAAATATGCGTTGGTCATAGTAGATGAATTCACCAGATACACATGGGTGTATTTCTTGCACACAAAAAGTGAAACTGCATCTATCCTGATTGATCATGTCAAACATCTGGATAAATTGATCAAAGATTCTGTGAAAATTTTGAGGAGTGATAATGGCACTGAATTCAAGAATCTGATAATGGAAGAGTTCTGCAAAAATCATGGAATAAAGCAGGAATTTTCTGCTCCTGGAACTCCACAGCAAAATGGAGTTGTTGAAAGGAAGAATAGAACTCTCATTGAAGCTGCACGAACAATGCTTGAAGAAGCAAAGCTTCCAACCTATTTCTGGGCTGAAGCTGTGCAGACTGCTTGTTTTACTCAAAATACAACACTCATTAACAAGCATGGAAAAACACCATATGAGATGGTGAAGAACAAGAAGCCAAATCTCAAATACTTTCATGTATTTGGATGTAAGTGCTTTGTTCTCAAGACTCATCCTGAACAGCTATCCAAGTTTGATCTAAAAGCTGATGAGGGAATTTTTGTTGGATATCCACTTTCTACAAAAGCCTTCAGAGTCTATAATTTGAGAACAAAAGTGGTCATGGAATCTATCAATGTCTCTTTTGATGACAAGAAGATCACTGGACTTGAAGATTGCATTGATCATGATCAGCTGAGATTTGAAAATGAAGATTCATATTCTGATACCTCAAGTCCTGACAGTCTAAGTCCTGATACTGTAAATTCTGATGGATTAAACTCTGATGTTATTGAAACTGTGGTGACTACATCAAAGGAAGATGCACCAATGCAGGGGGAGCATACTCAAGATATTATCACATCTCAAGAAGCATCAGAACATACATCTGGCTCTTCAAATTCTGATTCGTCAAGTTCTGATAAGCCAAGTACTGAAAATCTAAATACTGAAGGCCCTGACTCAGAGAGCATAGTTTCAGGGGGAGCATCAGAAAATGAAACCGAAGACAGCATGAATCATGGGGGAGCATCCAGTTCTAGAGAAAATCTTCCATCTGCAAGGAAGTGGACAAAATCACATACACCTGATTTGATAATTGGAAATCCTGAGGCAGGTGTCAGAACTAGAACAGGTACTTCGAATGAATGTCTTTACAATTCTTTTCTCTCTCAGTCTGAGCCAAAGAAAGTGGAAGAAGCTCTTCAAGATGCTGATTGGGTGCAAGCAATGCAGGAAGAGTTGAATGAATTTGAAAGAAACAAAGTCTGGACCTTAGTGCCAAGACCTAAGAATAGATCGGTTGTTGGTACAAAGTGGGTATTCAGAAACAAAACTGACAGTGATGGCATAATTGTAAGGAACAAGGCAAGGCTGGTTGCAAAAGGATATTCTCAACAGGAGGGAATTGACTATGATGAAACATTTGCGCCAGTTGCTAGGTTAGAAGCCATAAGGATATTCATGGCTTATGCTGCTCACAAAAAGTTTACTGTCTTTCAAATGGATGTGAAAAGTGCTTTTCTCAATGGAGAATTGGAAGAGGAAGTATATGTTGAACAACCTCCAGGCTTTGTAGATTCCAAACATCCAGATTATGTCTACAGGCTTGATAAAGCACTTTATGGACTTAAGCAAGCTCCTAGAGCATGGTATGAGACTTTAGCTCAGTTTCTTCTGGAAAGTGGATTCAACAGAGGAACTATTGACAAAACACTATTCTATCTCAACCATGGCAAGGACTTACTTTTGATCCAGATTTATGTTGATGATATTATTTTTGGGTCTCCAAATGACAAACTTTGCAAAAAGTTTGCCAACCTAATGCAGTCAAGATATCAGATGAGTATGATGGGAGAACTTAGTTATTTTCTGGGCCTTCAAGTCAAGCAAAGTGAAGAAGGAACTTTTATTTGTCAATCTAAGTACACCAGAAACTTGCTGAAGAAATTTGGAATGCAAGACTGTTCAAGTGCATCCACTCCCATGGCCACTGCAACAAAACTGGATAAGGATACTGGTAATTCAGTAGATATTACTGATTACAGAGGTATGATTGGCTCACTTCTCTATCTAACTGCTAGTAGACCAGATATCATGTTTGCTACCTGTCTTTGTGCAAGATTTCAAGCAGATCCAAGAGAACCTCACTTAACAGCTGTAAAAAGAATCTTTAAGTATCTTAAAGGAACAGCTGATCTAGGATTATGGTATCCTAGAGAATCAGATTTTAAATTAATAGGTTACTCAGATGCAGATTTTGCAGGTTGCAAAATTGACAGGAAAAACACAAGTGGTAGCTGCCAATTTCTTGGAGGCAGGTTGGTTTCTTGGTATAGCAAGAAACAAAAGTCAATTTCCACATCAACTGCAGAAGCAGAGTATATTGCTGCAGGAAGCTGCTGTGCACAGATTCTTTGGATGAAGAATCAGTTACTGGATTATGGGTTAACATATTTCAAAATCCCTATTTACTGTGATAATCAAAGTGCTATTGCTATGACAGGTAATCCAGTTCAACACTCTATGACAAAGCACATCAGCATCAGGTACCATTTCATCAGGGAACATGTGGATGAAGGTACAGTGGAATTGCATTTTGTTCCCACAGATCAACAAGTAGCAGATATCTTCACAAAACCACTGTGTGAAGCTACCTTTTCAAAATTGGTAAATGAACTTGGAATGATTTCAGGTTCTTTCTCTAAATCTGCTTAAACTTGTTCTATGTTATCAGACTTTATGATCAGTATTTACAGAATTAATCTCTTTGTATATTCTGTGCATTAATTGATAAATGTCTTTAAGTACTGACTGTTGTCTGATATATGTTTCTAAACTCTGATAAGTGATATGTCTGTTTCAGTAACTATTCAATCCTATGAGGATAACTGTGCTAGATACTGACCTACTAGTCTTCAATAAACAAATGATCCCATGAAAGAAGTAATTATTTCTGTGGAAATCTTATGACACAAGCAAATTCTGATACTTGAGCTTAGTTTAGTTTACTTTATTCATCTTATTACTAAGTCCCAAATTAGAATAATGCTACTCATCTGTTTAAGTTCTGATTCTAGTAAAACTGCTGAATGTACTAAGTGCTGATAAACCTCACTTATCAAAAGAAGAAGAACAAGAATAAAAAAAAACAAAAAAAAAAAAAAAACCAGGTACTCCTTTGAGATCTAGAGTAAAAATTTGAAAGGGACGACCCAAGTGCATTGCTGGTATTAAGTAAATATGCATTAGAAAAGCAAAATATTTTCTTGGTGACTTTTCACACTCTATGATTACTGGAGAAATACTCTGATAATAGCATAAATTCTGATAAGCAGTCGTGACTCACTTACACTGAGAAGCCACTGTAAAAGAGAATTTTAAAGATGCATAAAATTAGCACAAAAACAGTTGAGGTGGACTCATGCATGAACTCATTTATCAGTAGGTTTCAGGATAATGACAGCTCTTTAGCAAAATTTTAATTATCACTTATTTCTAAGATGTACTGAAGTAGATCAGACTTTACTCTTTGTCTGTTATTTAGCTTAATGCACACACTAATCACTCCATCTGAATGATGAAAATTTCTGTGGTGGTCTATGTTATTTTAGATAAACAGTCATTGTGTCATTTTTGCACAAATTCTGAGGACAAGTTCTAGTTACACGTTCTGATGATTAAGTTCTGACGTTCATAACTAAGAACTTGTATGAGTATTTACTAAGATGAGCATTCCTTTTTCGAGTTAAGAAATTATGTTCTGATGACTGTTAAGTTCTGGTATAGGTCTAAGTTCTGATTTCTCAGTCTAATCCTTTACTTGGCTTATCTTTGAATGAAATTTAATAACAGTCTCAGTTTCTACTCGCATATGTTGAAGTGGAAGATTAATAGTCACTATGATTAGGATTAATAGTCAGCACTTATTCATCAAAATTATCTCGGTCATTTTTCACATGATTCATTTTCAGAATATTAATGTTGCATTGAAAAATAATTCAATCAGTGCTAACGGTTTAAATTTTGAATTAAAACTGTGTCTCTTGATAAATGAAATGGTTTTTTCCTTGAAACAAGGCAACTGGGTAAGTAATCATTCCTGTTTTCTCGAGCCCAGTAACTATCCGTTATTACTGCATGTCTAACAGGTGTCCAACGGTAACATTTTTTTTCAGAGTATAAGAACAACAGAGAGAAGATTTCTTTAATCTTTTATTTTCTTTATACTTTATCTCTCTTCTTACTTTTACTCTCTTTCTCATTCTTTCTCACGTTGGTTTTTCATACAGACATTATCTCAAACACCTAACAGGCATACTTGAATTTCAATATTTTTTCACATGGCACCAAAGGATTTAATCATTGATGGAGCAAAGTTTGTTCCAAACAACTATGCTGCAATTCTTGATCATGCTGAAGCTCCATCTGAATTGCATTTTGTGCAAGATCTTCTTGCACATAGTGAGGTTGGGTACGCCTTAACTCAGCCTGAATTATTTTCAAGTCAACAAGTTCTGCGGTTCTGGAGGACTGGAGTTTTTGATGATGGTGGTAAATGAGGAACTCCCAGTATTATCTTCCAAGTGGGTGATTCATCCTATGTAGTCACTCCTGGTACAGTACGAAGAGCATTACATCTTCCAGAAGATTGTACCTTCTCTATACCAGAGGAATCAGAACTTCGGGGGTTAATGACTGATTTGGGATATGAAAAGAGTCTGACGAAACTTGGACAGTTGAAACGGGCCAATATTAGAAGAGAATGGAGTTTCTTCTTCGATTGCATCACCAAGGCTTTTGGCAACAAGTGTTCAAATTTTGATGCCATCCCAATTCTGAGTCAGCACATCGGGTATGCTATTATCCATCAAACTCATTTTGATTTTGCAACTGGAATAATTGGTTTTATTGGGGATAGGATGACAGAGGATCGAGATGTTGTTTATTTTGCTAGATTCTGTCAACTTATTTATACGTATTGTACTGCTGAACCCCAGTTAGTCAGCACTCAAACCCCACCTTTTAAGGTTGCAAAAAGGTACTTTAACGACCTGATAAATGCTGACACAAAGAAATCAATGGTGAGACCATTACAGATTCCTCAGTCCGTGAAACAGATTCTGGTAAATGATGATCCTGCTACTTACAAATCTGTTTACTCAAATGTTCAACCAACTCACCATAACCAAAATCCATCAACCTCAGTACCTACCTCTCATTCTACTCAACCTACCCTCAGAACTTATCTCAAATCCTATCTCTCCACTTCACAGACTGCTCAACCTTCTTCTTCAGCACCTACTGTGAATCCTACATCCTCTAAGCCAAAGAGAACAAAGACTGTTCTTCAAACACCTCAAAAGAGGAGAAGCATTACTTTGAGAGATGAATCAGATTCTGAGGATCAGATTCCCTCTTCAGAACCTGTGGTAAATGAAGCTGAGAAGGCAACTTCTCAGACGGATTCTGCAATTGGGGGTTCTAGGCTTCTCAAGAGGCTTAGACGTATGACGGTTCCTGAAACTCCCAAGGAATCCAAATCAACAAGGAAGTACAAGAAACAGAGGGCACAAAGGCCAGTTTCAGATGATGAGGAGGAAGCAGCTAAGGAAGGGGATCAGGAATCTCTGATCTCACAAGACAAGGAATTTGCTCCAGTCACTTCTTCTCCATCAACTCCATCTCAGGAACCTGTATCTGACAAGGCTAATTCACCTTCTATGTCTCTTGTTGATCAAGGCACAAGTGCTGAAATTGATATTCAGAACCTGGTTGTGCCTGAAATACTTTTCTTAGAAGCTCCAACAGCAAATAATCCTTCCACAACAACTGTTACTGATGCTGTTCAAACTCCTGAGTTATCACTAACACCTTCTCTGCATCAAGATGCTGATGATCAGATTTTAGGTGAGCATCAGGATATGGCTGTTGATCAGAACTTAGTATCAGATCAGCAATTAGAGGATGTTGAAGCCTCCATTGCTACTCACACAGTTGTCTTATCAGAAGATACTGATTCTCTAAGTTCTGATGCTGCAAATGTTAGAGATACTGGTGAGGCTGCTACAACTGTAGATGCTAATGAAGCAGGTCCTTCAGGACATACTCCTCCACTGACTCTTCTTAAGTCTGAACTGGTAAAGGAGTTTGTTATCAGGGATGCACCAGTACCTTGGAGTGAAACTCCTGCAGGTCAGGAGTGGACTAAGGAATGGAACTCAGTTTCATGTGTTCCAAATGCTTTACATCTTGCTGAGAACTTGACTAAAGCTGATGAAATGTTACATTCTGATGATTTTAAAACCCAGCTTAGAGTCACTGCATTGAGTACTAAACATCTACAAGGTCTTCATTCCAACACTCATGCAGAGCTACACAAGATTCAGGAGAACTTTATCAAACAGGAACAAGTTTGGAAAATTGATAAGAAAAAGTTCTTCCAACCTACCATTGACAGGGTTGCTTATATTGAGAAAACTCAAGAGAAGCAACAAGCTCAGATTGATCAAATTCTGACAAATCAAGCTTCTCAGCAATCGCAACTTACTGAAATCCAGACCTCAGTGGAACTACTTATCTCTCTTTTATTACCTGCTGATGCCAAAAAGGGGGAGAAGGTAATTAAGTCCAAATGCAAAACCAACAAGTCACTGCAAGGAAAGGATGATGGAAAAGATGACCAAGGAAACTCTGGAATGGGTAGTGGTCATAGTCAAGGTAGAAGGTTTACATCAAGACAAGCTAGTCACAGAACAAGTTCTGATACTGGGAAAAGAATAAGTTCTGCTGCTGGTAAAAGGATAAGTTCTGATGAACTTCTAGATCTTGATGAGGAAATGTCAAGACAGTTATTTCTTCAAGAAAATCCAGGGATGGACTTGGAAAGTTTAAAGGAAGAAGAAGCCAGACTTAAATCAGAGAAAGTCACATCTAAATCTGAAGCTTCTGGTAAAAAGTTACTTCCAAAACCTAAAGGCATTGTGATCAAAGAAAGGATACATACTGAAGAAACTTTGGCTAGATCACAACCACAGATAGATCCAAGATCCAAGGGTAAAGAAAAGGTTGGTGAACCTATCAAGCCTTATGTACCTCCTGAGGAAGAAGAAATTACTGATGGAAAAGATGATCTTGCTCTGACTTCAAGAAAAGTTCTTAAAACAACCTCTGACATGGCTCAAGTTGTTCAGAGTCAAGAAATTGTAAGTTCTGATATTCAGAAGAAGCAAGTAACCTCTGACAGTGCTCAAGTTAACTTGATATCAGAAAATAAATCTAAAACACTCCTACCAGGATTCACTAAAGCAAAACAGACTCAATCTTTGAAGACTACTCCAAGTGGTTTTGAAGCAAGAGTAGTTACTGGAAAGGAAGCTAGAGATAAAACTGGATTGGGAAGTGCTGATGAAAGAAGAGTACACAACACTACCGATGATCCAACTTCCTTGAGTGAACCAGGTATTGGAGCAACTCCTGAGAGATTGAATCAACTAGAATCTGTACAGATGGTTTACCATACCTACTTGAAAGAATACATCATGTTGTATTTCATGACAGATGGTAGGGTTTATCATATAAGGCAAAATGCCATTCCTTTGAAGTATTTTGAAGAATTGGAGCATGTACTTTTCTTACTTCAAGTGGATGACAGAATAACAGAGACTGCTGCAAACTACTTAAAAGAACAGATTCAGAGACAGAAAAGGCTTTATTCTGTTAAGTCTGACAGCAGATATGTTCCAAAGTACAGAAATCACAATGGTGATATTGTTGATATGAAGCCTAATACTGCACAGATCAGAACATATCTTGGTATTAAGGGGCTTGAATTCAATCTAGAGTCTAACAAAGCTTATGTCATAAGACTAGATCGGGAGTTGAGAAAAGCAAAGATTAATGATCTCAGAGCTGCAATATTTCAAACTGGTGAAGATACTGCAGAGCTTAAAGATGTCAAACGGAGAATGATTGATGAACTCAGATATGCTGAGAAATGTTTGTTGAAGAATTATCTCAGAACAACTCCTGACATCAGAGAGATCAGAAAATGATGAAGCCAAGTCAAAGATCTACAACTACTTAAATTCTGATGTGTATACAGACCAAAGTTGTTATCAGAAGTTGAATTGGTAAAAGCTTTAAGGACTGTAAGTTGTAGTTATCTTGTCTATTTCTCATGCATTTGTACTTAATGTTTTTGACATCATCAAATATCTGTTAAACTTGTATATTTTGCTAATTTACAAGTTGGGGGAGATTGTTAGATATATTTGATAATGTCATGGCTAATATGTTTTATGTTTAGATTTCAGATCTTATTTGAACAGAACAAATCAGTACTTAACTGATCAGTACTTATACTGGACGTCAGAACTTAAGGGATATCAGTACTTATATTATCAGGAGATAAGCATCAGGAGATAGATATCAGAACTTAAGTGCTGAAGGACGATCAGATAAGGACAGTAGCTGATTAAAGTTAAGAAGATCAAGATAAACATAAGAAGAGATATGCATGAAGAAGGAATTCCGTGAAGAATGGAATACTTGGAATAGAAGATATCTGATTGATATATTTTAGGAAGCAGAATTATATTCCATATCAATTAGCGATTATCTTGTAACTGTGTAGTATATAAACACAGACATAGGGTTTACACTATAAGTGTTATCATTATCGAGAATATTATTTACTGTAACTCTAGCAGCTCTCGTGATATTTTGTTCATCACTGAGAGATAACAGTTCCAGATTGTAACAGAGTTTATTGTTTCAATAAAGTTTGTTTTCTGTTACATAAGTTCTTGAAGTTTGATTTGATTGTAATAAACACTGTATTCACCCCCTCTACAGTGAAAGTGTGACCTAACACAACTTAATACAATAAAACTTACACTAGTCTGCAACCCTGGACCAACCACCTTCCAAAAGCTTCTTCTTTGCTTCCTCGAATTACGCGGCTAAACAGCGAGCTAATCCTTACTAGAGATTAAATTTAAAAATAGGCAAGTATGAGCGAAAGAAATGCTCAGCAAGATCATTATGACATATATAGGGTCTTTTGATATAAAACCGACATCTGCATCAGCGCAGAACATTTTAAAGTTATAATTGTTGAATCATGAAATTTTATAGTTGAGGAATCCCAGAATTGATTCCTTATTTGTATTCAAATCATTTTGATATTTTTGAGCGAAATGCTTCAGCAATGCTTTAAATCTTGACGAGAATAAAACTCGTAAAACAGTGTTTACGGAAATATCAGAAACCACAATAACATGAAACACTGATTATGAATTAAATCATAAACTTTACTCAAAACCGAACTCTTGAAATTAATACTTATTTTGTTGTCATATCAAATTAGATATCAATACGAACTTTGATGCTCACAACACCCATACTGAAGTCAACATCAATCATCTATACTAATACCACCTTTGATATTAACAACAACGTAAGTATCTGCATAAATCAGAATCTGAATCAAAACAGCTTTTCATCATTATTCCAAAACAGAAACAGTTGATAAATCATTTATTCTATGAATATCAAAAATGATATGATAATTTAGATTAGGAGCATTCTCCGACAGACGTACTATCACATGCTGATCAGCCCATATGATAGCACAAGGTCATGATTCGTAGAAACGTGACCCCAAAAACACGAGTACTCAAACAAAAGGCAATATACTTGCTTGTGGCAAAAATTATGTCATAATATTCCATATGGCACTTAGAAATAGCCCTCCGCTGGACCGTCCGTCCCGGTCACTTACGCAATTATAATCCAATCTTAAAACCTTTTATTGAAATGGGGTCATAATAATCGACACCCGAAATAATTTTATTCCCCCAATTCTTGGGTAGAAATATTCGCAACCAAATCACTTTTCTCAAAATCCCAAAACATTTATAAATCTGATAATTGGATAAGTAAAATCACTTGCCTATTCTGAACATAGAATAGCAGATGAGTATTTGCATAAACATAATTATTTAATTCAAGGATATGTAAAACATTTATCGATTCCAAACTGAGAATAGGGAAAGCAATACGTGCATGATAAAATTTAAAATAAATATCACTTGACCAATAAGTGATGATAGGGATACTTGCCTTTGGGTTTTTAGCAGTTAGTCACACTCGTAGAAACGTAATTAATCTGACATTTTATCTCAAAGCATCACCGTCTTTATTCTACTAATCCTTTGGTTTGCTGCTCATGCAGTGCTGCACTCCAATATTCCATACTATTCAACTCTAGTCTTCATCCACTTCATCTGATCCTGATCGTCTTGAAAGAGTCGTATCTATAATTAGAAATTATCATTTTAATCGTCTAAACGATAATTACTCGACGAACTGCGCGTCAAAATCCTACCGCCTACCCATACTATAGCCCATAATAAAGAAAATAGCCAAATACAAGACTTATGACCAACGTATACACGTAATACTCATAGCATGTAAACACATAACTCACGTATCACATAATTCATATCACACGTGCCTCGGTTCGTCAAAACATTCGACTTGGCACTTTTAGAATCGAAATCGGGTCAAAAATATGGTTTACTGATCAATTATCGACTCAGAATGACTTGTAAAACAAGTGACCTTTAGAAACAAAAGAATTTGGGTCTCGAAAGTATTTTTAATGAAAGAGGAATATTTTTCTAAGTCTATACGCGTTCGTTTCGTATTAAACGAACGAACGGTTTATTTTCTATGAATAAAATAAGAATAAATCATTTAATAATATTTATCGAGCCTTGAAAATAATTTAAAATAATATTTTAAAGCTCAAAACTATTTTTCGGAATTTTTAAATCATAAGAAATAATTAACTCAAATTAAATAATCAATTAAAATTCATTAACTAAATAATTTGGATTTATTTTCGAATAATAATAAAAATAATAATCTTCAGAACTAAAAATAATATTTTCTTGGAAATCAGACAGCACCTCCTCTATTTCTCGGACAGCCAGTCGATATCATATCGACACAACCAACAACAATCAACACAATAATTTATATTTACGCGTATAAACACTCCAGAAATGAATAACACGGTCAAAAATGACTTCTACAACCACTTCTAAAAATTATGAAATAAATATATAAACACTAACATGCTATAATATACCCAAAATATAAAAGCAGAATCTCGGAATCCTTACCCAAAATAAATTCTGGTCACCCCGAGGAGAAAATCTGATGTCCGGAAAATATCTCCAGAAAAATCCGAAATTAATAGACATAAACATATACACGCTGAGATGCCATGTGGAGTAATCACCGCCTCCAAACTCTTTTTCTACGCCCCGAAAATAAATTAAAACGGAAAATATGCTTCGCAAATTTTCTTCTCAAAACCTTGCAATATATATACCTATGCGTAGGTATCGAAGCGCTGATCATTTATATATATAATAATTGAAATTTGGATGTACGGTTTGTAAGATTTGAATTTTTGAAAATTAAAAATATATAAATATACGAGACGATGGAGAGACAGAGAGAGGGAGAAGGAAGCTGGCTGGGAAAAGAAATTGGGGGTATACGCGGGTGAGGGTAGGTGGCAGGGGGGTGGGGTGGCTTAGCTGGGGGTGAAACATTTTGTATATAACTTTTTTTTTAACTGAGCACAACAACCTATCAATTGAGTTCCTGGGATATTGCCACGTACTGAGTTCGGGACACGTACTCCCCCGGACAACCTGGTTTTTGTCCCGAGATTTATAATTTAACGAACCAAGTTGCGGTTAAAATTATCCCAAAAAAAATATCCAAATAAATTCTAAAATTCCCGGAATAATTAAAAACTAATAGATTAAAATTTTCATAATTTTTTAATATATTTTTGAATCGCGCGCTATACCCGCATTTTACAATTAACGAACCGAGCTGCACTTGAAACAAATTCAAAAAATCACGAAAATAGTCTTAAAATGTTATAAATATCCCGAAGTTTATAAAAACATAAATTTCATAATTTTAAAATAATTTTTGAAATGTAATTTATACCCGTTTTTAACAATTAAATGATTCAACGCGCGGGTAAAATTAATCCCAAAAATTCCCAAAATAAATTTAAAATTCTCAGAATATTTCAAACTTCAATAAATATGAGTTTCGTAATTTTTGAAGGATTTTGGAATTAAATACGTATTTTACAAATAAATGAAATCGGAAAATCATACAAGGCTAAATAATTGATGAAATATTGATTTTTAAATTTTATAAAATCCCAAAAATAATTATTGTAATTATAAAGTCATAAAAATAATTTTAAAGATAATTTAAATATTTATGAAATTAAATTTTCAATAAAATCAATTTTAAAGACAAAAACAAAACGATACGACTCAGTAATTAATAATACAAATAATCCTCAATCACAACTGAGTCCCACACAATTAATATTACATACAACACATAGCAGACATAATATCCATTCAATCCCTAATATTACTAAACGAACTCAATTTACCGATATCAATAAAATGATCGGTTTTCAAATAGACTTTTGATAATAATACATTTAAGTAAATATTTTTAGAAATTAACAAGGATCGATATAACACTTACCAATTACCACATTACCCTTTAATAATACCAACTCGTCAAACAGGAATAAAATATCCAAAATTTTATTCCTTATAAATCATAAAAGCACACATATATATATATATTCAAATAATATTTATAATAATTCTAAAAATACAGGATATTACAATTAAGAATCATTTCTTTATCAAAAACCATTTTATGACACTACGGATTACAGCCGGTGATCAGCCGCGAAGTAATCCCGAACCTCGCTGGGTTCTAGAACATTAATGGGATCCCTAGGCAACCTTTAAGCCTATAATTTAAAAGCGAAAAGGACCTGCATCTCAGTCCAGATCCACTATCTAAAGAAAACATTTGTCCCCCTTTGGGACTGAAAATCCACTTTTAACTTTTTATTTTAAAAACCGATGTCAAGTGACGGTTAATTTCTTAAATAGTGAACGTCTTTATCAAGGGTTCTAGATCAACTTCGAAGCACATGGAATAGGTTCAATAAACTTTAAGGCCATGATCAATTAGACTGATAACTTATCGAATGGAATTGCAAAGTTTCTACTCACAAGGGATTTGGTATTTCGGTTTAACAGGGTTATTGGATAGTATAAAGGAACTAAATCAAATTAGGTTCAATGTAGTAGTTCCAGATAAGACATAGGTATTTAAAATATAAAGAAAGTGAGTATCTGTTCAAAGTATAATAGGGTCTCATGGTTTAAGGATAAGAATGGAGTTATCAAGCATATATGAACAGCTTTGAGGGATAACTGACTATTAAGTGTCAAGATAAGGTTACTAAATACAAATTATACAGGGTTAAGCATCACAATTATTTTGGTATACTAGCATGGTATGACATTTGAATTACTTGCATAGCAATCTCCAAGTAAAGTTAAACTACTTGCAATAAATACTTGAGGGTTCATGGCATTTGCATGTAATACGAAAGATAGATTTGAAACCACTTGGGTCATGTATACATGTATATCAAGGTGAATTAGAATAATCGTATCATATATAAAAGCTAGGTTAACACACACTTGCAGTATAAACACAAAAAGATAGGTTGAAACACTTGCCTTGAGAAAGGCTTGACTTGACTGGCAGGTGGGAGCAACAGGGAGCTCTACTCGACTTTATTAGAAATTTTACACTCGTCTCGAGAGCTTACATAAAATAATAATAACCTCATTATAATATATTCTCACCAACTCAACCTATTTATAAACCGAAAGTAAGCACATTGGCACTTAGGCCTATACACACATACATGCTTACAATTATCTTATAAGCATACTAGATCACATAGCCACATATGCTCACATAACACATTTAAATATATAATAATACATCAACACACTATATTGCATTACTAAGCTTGGATGATCTCACTCCACTTTCTCAAGTCACTTAGTTATGCTAAACTAGTCAAAACTCCTAATATTGACCTCGAAACTCGAAGTGCCTTTTTTAAACCATCAAGTTCCTATTGATCCTGACCTAGGACCTACACTATAATGACCTTATACTATCTTACAACTATGATGGTCAAACTAGGCCTCACTCATAAGTGCTCTAAAACTAAAGGTTAAGTGAATGTACTTATTATAGTGATTTCAGGATGACACCAATGGGTTTATGAGAACAATTGACACCCTTACTCCTCAATTTTACCTCCCGAACTTCTACACTAGACTCTTCTGATCATAAGGTAACTCCCAAACTTGGTGTGACTCAAAGGCCTAGCTTGGGGCTACCTAGGCCTAAGCTTAAAGTCCAATGTTCCCCTGTTTTCTAGACAGAAAAGTGTCCTGATTTGTACTAACTTGTGACACATGATCCTAACTCAATTCCTATGAACTATGGCTGGAAGAACACCTCAAACACTCCCTCTAACTAGGTCCAACCAATTAATAGTGAGGGCCTATCCATGACATGGTCAAAACTCCCCATTTCTAGGTTGCGGTAAAACTGTCCCCTACTGGACAAATTTAGTGTTTTCACTTGTGCACCTAACCAAACAACCTAAAAACCTCTAACAAACACCTAGAATCTGAAGTATACCCCTAGTACTAGCTTTTGGTGACTTGGGACTCAAAGTGCATCACAATGACAAGGTCAAATCTCACTCTAAACATCATGGGACCAAACTGAAATTCTGCAGAATCTAATGTACCCCTTTCCACCATGTTTCCACTTGACAAACCAAACCAAACATCAATCAAAACCCAAACCAAACCTCAACCAAGTAAACCTACTGAACTAACACACCCACACACAATATTGGCTTAGTGGAGATCATCCTTACCTAGAGTGAAATATAGTGAAACAAGAGTCAAAATAATATACTAAATACAAGTCATTTCAATTTCGAAAATAGCAACTTAAATCCTCCATATATATACGAATAAAAAACAAATAACAAGGAGCACATATCATAATTAATATCCTAACTTAACTGAAATTAGAGATTATTAACAAAAATTAATCCAAATAATCAAGAACTTTCGAAAATCATGAGTTGAACCTATGCATGCTTTCGAACTTACAAGCCAAAAACAATATGGTTCCATAAAAATTTCATCATAGAATCAACATGCAAGCCTAGAATTAACCATAACTAATGTGATCACTTAGCATGCAAAGAGTTTTATCAAGTAATTAGTATATGGCGTCTTCTGATCTTTTCTTAGCTGAACCAATTCAAAAGCTCTTTCCATTTCCGTAATCCATGTGTTAGCTATTACTGGATCAGTGGTATCATGAAATGCAGGTGGATTCACATTCTGAAAAGCTTTGAAAGTGACAACTTGTCGAGGTGGCTCTGGTGGATCAGGTGGTTGGTGTGGTTCGCGGTTATCTTGGTTTTCAAAATGTTGTTAAAGAGTTCTTTGTTGTTGAGCTATAGCATTTGTTTGCTGTTGTAAGGTTTCCAACAATCAAAGAAAATTAGGATATGTGGTAGAAGTTGTTGTCGGGTTCTTCTTTTTAGGTGGCATGATCCTGAAATGAAAGTTATATCAGAACAGGTATGAACAATGCAAATAATTCAAGGTTAGGGTGTCACAAGTCATTATATTCACATATACGATCGGGTTTCAAATTAAACAATAAGGTGATGCATATAAGGCATAAGAATAATTGAAAAAAATCAAACGATAGTGCATAATTATCGAAATTAAGGTCAAGGTACATCAAGATAAAAATAAAGTTTGAATCTAGGGATAACATGCTTAATTTAAAGGGAAACAACATGGATTTCTAGAAAATCCAACAACACAACAACATGAAAAATGGATAATGGAAAGAACTAAGGCTCCACTCCATCAGAACGGGGTCCGGTAGTCTTCTCTTCATGAAGCATCTTTACAATACTCTAGAGCTCATCCGTAATCATCTGGATAGTATACTGGCTAGTACGGTCTCGGTGCGATGGCATCTCATCAAGCTTAATGTTAACGTACTGAACCAAAGTCTCAAGTCTTGCAGTCATCTGCTCCTTAGGCTTTCCTCCATAATTTCGGTTGTCCGGATACACGTTCTTCAATCGCTCTAACAGTCGATCGTACTTGCCCTGAAGCCTGTCTAGCCATTCCCAACCTATGATAATATATCTCATGGTGAAAGCCTTAGATTCACAAGAATCAAGGATGTTCACTTTGAGTTTAACAAAACTCTACCATGCAAGATCAAAACATAGATTTTTCACCCTAAACTCTTTGGATTATTAAAGAACAAGATATGGGACGTAAGATTACTTAAATGGAAGATGGATGTTTGAATGAAAAATTAAGAAAAAGGGGGGTGGGGGGCCGAGAGTGAAGGCCGAGAGAGAGAGAGGGCCGAGAGAGGGAGAGGGAGAAGAGAGGTGAGGGTGGAGTGGAGTGAAGTGAATGTGATTATGACATTTTGTACTTGATTTTTATGGTTTTGATTTGACTAGAAAGTGAGTGGAAATGAGAATTGACAAGAGTAACCCTCAAGCAAGCTTGTGTCATTTTGCATGCAAGGATAAGGTAGTAATTTGGCTAGTAAAGTAGTATTTAGTGGGGTTGGAATTTCCAAGTTTACCCTTATCTTGAATAGGGAGCAAAATGCATGCATCGGCAACTATGCAAATTGCAAATTAAAAATCAACTAATTTATATAAAACAATTGCTATAAAAATAAATACACTTCCATAAATCATAAAATAAATATTATAAAATAGCTTATGATTTTATAAATTTAATGATATAAAATTTGAAAATTTGTTGTTAAAAGATTTTAAAAATCGATTTTTCATATAGAATGAAATACTTTTGATTATCATTTAAAAATACTAAATAATAAGATTTTTCTTTCAAATTTTTTTATATAAATTAATACATTAAACACTTAATTTATAGGCACTCAACATATAGATCATCCACATTTATAATTCAACATAATTTAAATCTCAATTATAAACACACAATTATATATAAATAAGTTTTAGAAATACCGGTCGTAACAAAGAGTGTAGATATTTCAAGCTATAGAGGAATGATTGGATCATTGCTATACTTAACTGCAAGTAGACCAGAAATCATGTTTACAACATGTCTGTGTGCAAGATTTCAAGCCGATTCAAAAAAATCACACTTGATGGTTGTGAAGAGGATTCTCAGATACTTGAAGGGGACTCCAAACTTGGGATTATGGTATCCTAAGAAAACTAATTTTGAAGCTGTTGCTGGATGCAGAGTTGACAGAAAGAGTACTAGTGAAAGCTATCAATTTCTAGGTCAAAGACTTGTATCCTGGTATAGCAAGAAACAACAATCCGTGTCAACTTCCAAAACTGAAGCTGAATACATGGTTGCCGGAAGTTGTTGTGCTCAAGTGCTTTGGATTAGAAATCAGCTAATGGACTATGGCCTAGTGTTACACAAAATCCCAACTATGTGTGACAATACTAGTGCTATATTTATAGTGGCTAATCCAGTGAATCACTCTAGGACCAAGCACATTGATGTAAGGCACCATTTCATTAGAGAACATGTTGCAAATGGTACCATTGAGCTCATTTTTGTTCCAATAGAAAAACAATTAGCTGACATTTTTACTAAACACTTGGATGAAGCAACTTTCACCAGACTTGTAGGTGAAATTGGAATGTTAAATTCTTCATCCCAAGGCAAGAACTCAGCTAATATGTTGCAGCAGATTAATTTCTAGTAAATTAAAATTAATTTGATTTTATTAGAAATTAACTGAAATATGAATTATAAATATTTCAGAAATCTCTGCATATTTATTTTTCAAAATTCAAAATTCAGCTTGGAATATTTAAAATTCTAAGTAAACTGTCTAGATGTTGATTTACATTTTAAGTATGTAAAATAAACACAAGGAGGAATCAAACTAATCAAGAGTATATGGAGAACTGAGTTCTCGATAGGTCTAATTAACTTATCGACAAGTCATTTTAAGACTTCTCGAGTGAGTTCTCGATAAGTCAATTTCCTGACTTCTCGAGTGACTTCTCGATAAGTTTTATTATGACTTATTGATAAGTCATTGTAGAGTTCTCTATATGTGTTAACTCACAGAATTATCTACAATTATAATTTTAGACTTATAAATAACTCAGAACTGAAATAATTTAATCCAATAAATTATTTTAGTAAAATACTTTTGACAAAATTATTCTAATTTTATTTTGATATATTCAAATAAAAATTGGAAACATTTTGGACAAACTGGGTATTTATTTAATATCTCGATAAGCCTATTTTTAGTTCTCTACAGGATTAAAACAAAATGACTTATCGATATATTTTTCACTTTTTAAAATGACTTCTCGATCGACAAACTCCAAATGTCTATTTCTGAGTTCTCGACAAGACACTTACTTTTACTATAAATACCCATATATCTCGATACATATTACTTACGCCTTTGAGAACTCCAAGTGACCTTGCTTTTTCAATTCGAAACCGATTTCTCTCTGGTCTCAAACTCTTTTTCACTAATTTTTCTTACCTAATAACTCTTACTCAACAACAATGGCACTCAACAATGTTAGAGCTGTAATCTCAGAGAAAGGAACCAACTACATTGCTTTCACCGATGCTAACCAAGCCCCTGACAGTTTTAAGGGGTTTGTGAAATTTTTGTCTGAATCTTATGTTGCAGGTGCTATAACTGTTAACCCAGTCCTATACTTGGATGTTCGGGATGAATTATGGACAACAACAGTGTTGACAAACTGTTATGCATGACAACTCTGTGTCCTTGGTGGTAACTTGCTCAATTTGAGGCCAACAGATAGAGTTCAATGAGCAAGATGTGAATGCAACCTTGGGTCTTCTAACTGCAAATCTAGTGGAGGTGTCAACACATGATGAACTATCTGAGTTCATGGATTTCATCAACTATGGCGGAAGAATCAACCTGCCAAACTTGAACAGAACAAACCTAAGGAAGGAATGGCTCTTTGTGTTTGATTTTATAGTAAGGGCCTTCACATGCATGAAGACAGGATATGACAACATCTCAAGTATGGTGCAGAAGCTGGTGTTCTCAATAGCCCACAACATACACTTGAATATTGGTCTATTGATCCTGGAAGAACTTGCAACCAGGCTCATAATGCTTTAATCTGCTAGATGTGAGGAAATTTTCTTTCCTAGATTTATTATGTCTACTTTAAATCATAAAGTAATAGACATACATTTGTTGAATGGTACTGTTGTGAATATGTTGTGTACTTGATGATCACTTAAAAAAACATCTAAGTAGATCTTACTTAGTGAAATAATGTAGCACTTGACGGATAAGAATTATAGTCCCGACGGATAACTCATTATAGTCCCAACGGATGATTAACTTATTATCCATCGAGTGAGTAGCTTATGTAATAATAAGTTTGTAGCACAGTGATGTATGCACCTTTGTATAGAATCTGTAGTAGCATATAATTCATGTTGACTTTAACTAGATATGCAGAATAGGTTGATTAATTGTACATAAGTAATGTCTTGTAATTCTGTATAAGTGAAATGAAGTTAAGTGCCAAAATAGCTACCGACGGATGATTAACAAAGCCTTCGACGGATGATCAAATGACTATCAATGGATGTTTAACATAGCAGTCGACGGATGATCAATTGAGTCATCGACGGATGATCTGAAATTCGACGGATGATCATATCAAGAATTCAAACATCAGTTGAACAGTGAAAGCTGACACACAGCCGTCGAGTTGGATACAAACACATTGTGGAAGCCCATTAACTGGGTAATAGAGGACGAAAAGCAGCAAAGATTAAAATTGTTAGATTATATATTTGTTCAGTCTTTTTGACTTTGTAATCTTGGTATTATATAAACCAAGAGAGTAGCAAATAGAAAAATAACTGAGAGAGCTGAGAAACACAAAAACAGAGAAATCTTTGTAAGCATAATCTTTAGCATTTCCTGTATTCTCAGCAGTTCCATTTGTAAGCAGCTGTGGGCATTTCTGCACACATAGTCCTCTCGATATATTATATATATCTCTGGTGGAATTGTTTAAATCCACCAGAAAGTTTTTAAAGACTCTTGTTTTTAATTACTTATGTTTTGATTCATTTAAGTTTACATTCCGCATTGTGCTAATCAAAACAAATATATTTATAATCGAGTTGAACATTTTTATTTCTAGAAAAAGGTTCAAGAATTCCATTCAACCCCCCTTCTGTAATTCTTGCTGTATTGTTAAGGGACTAATAATTGGTATCAGAGCAAGCTCTTAATCTACAAAGAGTTTAAAGATCAAAACAATTCAGCAAGATGAACAAGAAAGATGTTGGAGTCAAGATTCCTTTTCTTGATAAAGATAATTACCATCATTGGAAGGTAAAGATGCATCTTCATATGGTTTCTCAAGATGAGGCCTATGTGGACTGCATAGAAAGAGGCCCTCATGTTCCAATGAGAGCTGCAACAGGAAATGAACCATCTGTTCCAAAGCCAAGGCATGAATGGTCTGATCCCGATATTGAACAAGTCAGGAAAGATAAAAAGGCCATGAACATTCTGTTCAATGGTGTTGATGCAGACATGTTTGATAACATCATCAACTGCAAGACTGCCAAGGAAGTTTGGGACACAATACAGATAATCTGTGATCGTACTGAGCAAGTAAGAGAAAATAAAATGCAGCTCCTGATTCAGCAATATGAGCATTTTCATAATGAAAAAAGTGAATCACTCACTGACATTTTTAGTAGATTCCAAAAACTACTAAATGCTCTTAAGTTGCATGGAAGAGTCTATCAGACTAAAGACTCCAATCTGAAATTTCTCAGATCTCTTCCAAAGGAATGGAAACCAATGACAGTCCCATTGAGAAACTCACAGGATTATAAGGAGTTTACTTTAGAGAGACTGTATGGCATTCTGAAAACCTATGAGCTTGAGATATAGCAGGATGAAAGAATGGAGAGAGGAAAGAAGAAAGGAGGATTCATTGCACTAGTTGCTGATCTGGAAAAGGAGAAGGAAGTGAAGATGGAAGCTGTGGAATCAACTTCAAAGGTCTGTGAAAGCAAGGGTAAGGGGCTAGCTGCAGAAAATGAAGATTTATTGAGCCAAGATGACATGGAGGACATTGATGAGCACCTAGCATTCCTTTCAAGAAGATTTGCCAAGCTCAAGTTCAAAAAGAACTTTGGAGCAGCCAAGCCAAATAGAAACATGGTGGATAAGTCAAAATTCAAATGTTTCAAATATGGCTTGGCAGGAAATTTTGCAAATGAGTGTAGAAAGTCAGATTCCAGTAAGAAAAGATTTGAGTCTGTAGATTACAAGCAAAAATACTTTGATCTACTCAAACAAAAGGAAAGGGCTTTTATTACACAAGAGAATGACTGGGCAGCTGATGGCTTGGATGAAGATGAAGATGTCAGCTATGTCAATCTAGCTCTTATGGCCAAGTCTGATGAAACAGAGACAAGTTCCTCAAGCAATCAGGTAATCACTACAAACCTTGCACATTTATCTAAAGCTGAGTGTAATGATGGCATAAATGACATGTCTACAGAATTGTATCATTTACGTGTTACACTTAAGTCCCTCACTAAAGAAAATGCTAAAATCAAAGAAAACAACTTGTTTTTAAGTGAGAGGAATAATGTGCTTGAGTCTTAGTTTGTTGAGTTTGAGAAACTAAAAATTGAGTGTAGGATTGCCAAGGAGGAATTAACTGAGTCCTTGAAAAAGGAAGAAATTTTAAAGAAGCAGCTCGATCGTGAACAAGAGGTGATTAAAGCATGGAAAACATCCAGAGATGTTCATGCTCAAATCACCAAGGTTCAAGGAATTGAGTCTTTTTGTGATGAAGCCTGGAAAAAGAATAAGGAGAAACTAGAACCTATTTTGGTATATGGGTTACTGACAGATGTAGACTCGACAGATGATGAGGACTATCCATCGGATAACAAAAAGTGTTATCTGTCGAATGATAAAAATCCTCATCCGTCGGCTGTAAGCAAACCCATTAGCAAAGCCAAATTAACCAAGCTAAATGATAAGTATGGGTCTGTTTCCAAGAACTTTGTTTCAGGAGAGTCAAGTCAAGCTAAGAAAGGGAAAAAGGGTAATGTTGGTCACATGACTGTCAAACAGTTAAGTGACAGACTTGAAAAAATAGAGGTAAAAACAGAGACTAAAAAGAAAAATAATAGGAATGGTAAAGTAGGGATTAACAAACACAATAACTACACACCTGATAAATATTCTCCTAGAAAGATCTGTGTCAAGTGTGGTAGTATAAATTATTTTTCTGTTAATTGTAAATCTGCCATGCCTACTCCCATGTCTGTTCAGTTTTAATTTCCTAACATGAATGCCATGCCTCCCATGCCTATTAATACTATGCCTACGCAGAATATGAATGCACAGTTTGCTAATATGCCATTTGCACCTAATCCATATTATGCTGCATACAATATACCTCAAATGCCATTTAACATGCCTTACTGGAATAACATGTTTGCACCAAGCATGCCATTTCCTGTTAGCCATAACATGCATGATAATTCTGTTGCATCTAGTGGTTTCAAAGGCCCAACCCAAATGACTAAGGAAGAATCTGAAATTCCTAAGTCAAATGAGTTAAGACCTAAGAAACAGAAGAAGAAAGCTAACAAGGCAGGACCCAAGGAAACTTGGGTACCAAAATCAACTTGATTTGATTTTGATGTGTGCAGGGAAACAGAAGGAATCTTTGGTACTTGGATAGTGGTTGTTCAAGACACATGACTGGTGATTCTACCCTGCTCACAGAGTTTATGGAAAGAGCTGACCCAAATATTACTTTTGGAGATGACAGCAAAGGATATACTGTGGGATATGGCTTGATTTCGAAGGAAAATGTCATCATTAAAGAGGTTGCCTTAATGGATGGTCTCAAACACAATCTGTTGAGTATCAGCCAGCTTTGTGATAAAGGCAACTCAGTAACCTTCAACAAAGAAGCCTGTGTTGTGACTAATAATTAAAACAACAAAGTGGTTCTCACTGGTGTGAGAAGAGGAAATGTGTATCTAGATGACTTCAACTCAACTAAAGCAGAATCTGTAACTTGTCTTCTCAGTAAAGCAAGTCAAGATGAAAGTTGGCTATGGCACAAGAAGCTATCCCATTTAAACTTCAAGACCATGAATGAGCTGGTAAAGAAAGAGCTAGTTAGAGGCATTCCTCTAGTGGAGTTTACAAAGGATGGACTGTGTGATGCCTGCCAAAAAGGGAAGCAGATCAAAGCATCATTCAGGAAGAAACTTGATTTAGCAATTGAAGAGCCTCTGCAACTGCTTCACATGGATTTGTTTGGACCAATCAATGTATTGTCAATTTCAAAGAAAATATTTTGCCTAGTAATTGTAGATGATTTCTCAAAGTTCTCTTGGACATATTTCCTAAAGTCTAAAGATGAGGCTAGTGAAATCATCATCAATCACATAAGGCAAGTTAACAATCATCCTGATTTCAAAGTTAGAAGAATCAGGAGTGACAATGGAACTGAGTTTAAGAACTATGTCATGAGAGCATTTTGTGAGGAAAATGGGATCTTGCATGAGTTTTCAGCAGCAAGGACTCCACAATAGAATGGAGTAGTGGAAAGAAAGAATAGATCTCTTATTGAAGCTGCAAGGACAATGCTTGAAGAATCAAAATTACCAACATATTTCTGGGCTGAAGTTGTAAACACTGCATGCTACACTCAGAACATCTCTCTGATTAATCAAGCAAGATGCATGACACCTTATCAATTGTTCAAGAACAAGAAGCCAACTCTAAACTTTCTTCATGTCTTTGGCTGTAAATGCTATATTCTGAGAAATCAAACTGATCAAAATGGGAAGTTTGATGCCAAAGTAGATGAAGGAATTTTTGTTGGATATGCTGTTGGTAAAGCATATAGAGTCTACAATCTAAGAACCAACATTGTTGTGGAATCTATCCATGTTGTGTTTGATGATAAAAAGATTGAAGGACTGAAAGATGGAGATTACCATGAAAGCCTCAAATTCGACAATGTTGAGATGGTCAGTGATGAAAGTGATTATGAGAGTGATTAAGAAACATTGTCTAAGGATAATGCAGAAAAATCTACCACCAATGAAGCACATAACTCAACATTCGTCGATTTACATAATGCTTCATCCGTCGGAAGGCAATCTGTGTTATCCGTCGGAAGACAACCTGCCTCATCCATCGGTACTCAAAATTCACCATCCGTCGGGTTATCTAAAGGAGCAGGAAATCAAGGAAGGTCACCCATAGAAAGTACCCCTTTCTCAAATCAAAGATCCACAAACTCAGGGGGAGTTTCTAGCAATCAAAACTTAATCACACATCAAGACAACATTGAGGTCTCTTCATCTAGAGCTAATCTACCTCAACCAAGGAAATGGACAAAAGATCACCCCTTTGAACTGATTATTGGTGATGTTTCTTCTAAAGTTCAAACCAGGAGAGCAACTCAAGAAGAATGTCTATACAGCAGCTTTCTGTCAAAGGAAGAACCTAAGAAGGTAGAAGAAGCCTTGTTAGATCCTGATTGGATTTTAGCTATGCAGGAGGAGCTAAACCAATTTAAAAGGAATAAAGTCTGGAAGCTGGTACCCAAGCCTAAAGGAAAGAATCCAATAGACACCAAATGGGTATTCAGAAATAAAATGGATAAAAATGGCATAGTAGTAAGGAACAAAGCCAGATTGGTTGCTAAAGGCTATTGCCAGCAAGAAGGAATAGATTTTGATGAAACATTTGCTCCTGTTGCAAGACTTGAAGCCATCAGAATCTTCTTAGCCTATGCAGCCCATGCCAATTTCAAGGTCTATCAAATGGATGTCAAAAGTGCCTTTCTAAATGGAGATTTGGAGGAAGAAGTGTATGTTAGTCAACCTCCTGGATTTGAAGATCCAAAGTTTCCAGAGTATGTCTATTATCTACTGAGAGCACTTTATGGACTGAAGCAAGCACCTAGAGCTGGTATGACACTTTATCAAAGTTCCTTTTGGAAAATCACTTCACAAGAGGTACTGTAGATAAAACTTTATTTTTCAGAAATGTTAATGGCTCTGGCATACTTGTTCAAATTTATGTAGATGATATTATCTTTGGCTCTACAGATGAGAAACTTTGTAAAAAGTTTGCCAAACTGATGCAAAGTAAGTATGAAATGAGTATGATGGGAGAACTAACTTACTTTCTTGGTTTACAAGTTAAGCAAGTTAGTGATGGAATATTCATTAGTCAAACTAAATATATTTTTGATCTTTTAAAGAAGTTTGATCTAATGGATTGCACATCTGCAAAAACTCCCATGGCCACTGCAACAAAGCTTGAACTAAACACTACTGAAAAGTCTGTGGATATTTTAAGCTATAGAGGCATGATTGGCTCACTTCTGTACTTAACAGCTAGTAGGCCAGATATAATGTTTGCTACATGTTTATGTGCTAGATTTCAGGCTGATCCTAGAGAGTCTCACTTAATAGCTATTAAGAGAATTTTCAGATATCTCAAGGGAACACCAAAACTTGGCATTTGGTATCCTAGAGATTCTGGTTTTGATCGAACTGGTTATTCAGATGCAGACTATGCAGGTTGCAGAATTGACAGAAAAAGCACAACAGGAACATGTCAATTTCTAGGAAACAAGCATGTGTCCTGGTTCAGTAAAAAGCAAAATTCAGTTTCTACCTCTACAGTTGAAGCTGAATATATTGCTGCTGGCAGTTGCTGTGCACAGATTTTATGGATGAAAAATCAATTGCTAGACTATGGTTTGTAAGTTGAGAGGATTCCTATTTTCTGTGATAACACAAGTGCAATTGCCATCACTGAAAATCCAGTGCAACATTCAAGGACAAAGCACATAGATATCAAGTACCATTTCATAAGGGAACATGTAATAAATGGTATTGTAGACTTACATTTTGTTCCAAGTGAGAAGCAACTTGCAGATATATTTACCAAGCCACTGGATGAATCCACCTTTTCGAGGTTGGTAAGTGAGTTAGGTATGCTTAATTACTCTTGAATCTATCTGAGTTATTTTGCAAGTTGAAAAGTAGCCAGAAATTTAACTGATTTTTAGTCATGGATGAAATTTTGGCTAAGTCAAAATTTGCATCTCGACGGATGACCATTATCCATCAAGTTAAGTCATCCGTCGATATACAATGTGCAAATAAAAATCAATTATTTTTCTGGAATCTTTTAAAACTCGACGGATAACAGTTTATCCTCATCCGTCGAAGTGTCTAAATCTTAACCGTTAATTCCCTGAACATTATCCATCGAGTATACTTACAGTTTGTAAGCATTACACGACGGATAATGAGTGGAATTTTTACAGTTTATTTTTAAAACGGCTAATTTAGGCAATTTCTATTGGGTAATTTACTTCTCTTTATTATTTTTATCCGTTGTTTTTGAGCAAAGTATAAAAGCTTATTTCCTTCTAATCATTTTCTTTTATCATTCTCAAATTCAACTGTGTTTATTTCATTCTCTCTCAAGCAAAAATCCTCTTTCTCTTCAAGCTTTCCTTCTCTAACAATGGCACATGTAGTAAAGATTATGCCTCAGACTGGGTTCATTTATGAGAAGAACAACTTCACTGCTTTGGTCAACAAGGGCATTCAGCAATCAGAAGACTATCACAAGATGATGGACTTTGTGAAGAACTGCAAGTTAAGTTTTGTCATGCTTGAATCACCCACTATCTTTTGTGAAGTTGTAGAAAAGATGTGGACCTCTGCAATTTACAACTCTACTGACAAAACCATCACTCTGACCATCAAAGGTAATGAATTCTGTATCAATAGTGATGTGATAAAAGCATGTTTCAAGATTCCTGATGATAATGTAACTTCACCACACACTGACACTGATTTGATCAATATGCTTAATTCCATGCATTATGCACTTCCTACTAATAAGCTAAGTGATATTAGGAGATTAGGTCTTAGGAATGAATGGAGTTTTATGTGTGATATTGTAACTAAAGTTTTCTCTGGAAAAATCAGTAATTTTGATTCTGTGAACATTTCCATGCTTAACATGCTATACATGCTAGTTACAGACAAATTTTACAATTTCAGTGACCTTGTCATATATGAGTTAGGTTTTAAACTAGGTGAGTTAGCCAAAAGGGGAAAGAACATATATTATGCTAGATTTTTTATGCTATTGGCTAACCATCTTTGTCAAGAAATTGCACTTGAGAACCCAAAAAACAAATTAGCTTGTTGGGTTCAAGAGAGAAGAATCATTGCAGATTTGAACAGAGCCAACCACCATAGGGATGTGCCAATGTTCTATTTCCCTGTAATGCTGACACCTCAGGTAAGTGAGGTAAGTTCATCCATACCCTCAACTATTCCAATCTCCTCTATTTCTTTGACTTCAGGCATAACTGTGGCAACTGTGACAATGACCAAATAGTTGCCAACCAAAGCTGCCAAATTATCTGTAATTTCCAAATCCAAATCAAAGAAAACCCCCTCTGGTATCTCTCAAAAGGTACCAGTTGAAAAATCTACCAAAGCCAAAGAGGGGAGTGTGAAGGAGGGTCAGATAGGTGAGGGAAGGGGTGAATATCAAAGAAACCCCAAGGATAAGGTTGGAGAGTTGAGTGAATCCCAGCCTAGCCGTACTGCAGTTTCCCAACAAACTGCAGTGCTTAAAAAGGACAAAAGCTCACTTCTAGCTGCATCCTCCCAAAAGGATGTGGCTATTGAACAAAGCTCTCATCCAAGAGCACATGCCAAAAGGTTTAGGGACACAAGCTCACCCCAAACTTACACTAGAAAGAAGAAATCCAAAACAACTGGGGATGGACAGGGCACACACACAGTACAAACTGGTGCTAAAGACACAGTCCCTGCACCTTCTCAAATTCAGATTGAAGTGGCTCCAATAAATGTGGAGTCACAGCCAAAATCTCTTATAATAAAAGCCACTGAAATACCATACTCACCAACTAACTCACTGGAAGTGGATATGATAAACACTTCAATTCCTGATTCCCCTTCTTTAACTCTGTTGGGGAAGCCAAAATCTAGTGCAAGTGAGTATCATCTTTTAGATGATTTGTTGGCTCACTTGCCAATTCTTTCAGATACTATTGTGACATCTGTGCCTCAAATAACTTCAATCAACACAGAGTCAACAATAGTTTCTCTTCCCACCTCATTCATTTCTACTCTCTCGATGGATATTACTCATCCGTCGAGTAGTGATTGTATCCCGACGGATAAGCTTAACAGCAGTTATCCGTCGGATAGCTTTACCACTCACCCAACGGATATCACTTATCCGTCGAGTGTCTCTGCACAACTTATAAACTTCAATTATTTCAAGTGCAGAAGATTTAGTGGTAATACAATCACTCTTAGGACTGAGAGAGGAGAGTGCATTGAGTGAGAGGCTGGGTTGCTCCTAGGTAAAAGGAGAGGAAAAGAGTGAATCTCAGCAATCCATTTCTTCAGGATTGGCAAAAGTGAGTGAGAGGAGTCCCACCTTAGTAGGTGAAGGTGAGGGTGTGAGGGTGGGGAGCCAGGGTGAGACCCTGATGCAACAAAAGAGAGAATATGAGAGAAAGGCAGGTACAGGAGAAATAGGGATGGATCCAGCCATTGCTAGTGAGTCAATGATTGTGGATGATGCTGAAAAGGAAAGACAATTTCAGCAACATTACAAAGCTGAAATTGATAACATTTCCTTGGATGCTGACACTTTTACTCATCCTGTGTCAGCCTATCAATTGTTGGCTGCTCAGGGCAATGTGGAGGCAGGGCAGACTTTGAATTTATTGCACACCACAGAATCTCTTCAAAGAGATAAAGCTGCTGTCAATAGGATGCCTTCTCAAGCTAGAGAGCCATCTGAAGAATTTGAAGTAAATTCTAATGATGATGACTGGTTCTTTGGATGGAAGCATGAACTTAGGGGGAGCTGGAGGCCAAAGTTCTGGTTTAAGTTTACCTGAATGGGCATTGGCAAAGGAATCTACACCAGGATAATTTGAGGTATCTTTGGTCAAACAAGTAATAGCTATTCAACAGGCCCTTCAGGAAACTTCAGATGCTGGTACCAAGGCTGTTCTTCAAGCTCACCTAGACTCTCTACATCTAATGAAGATCCAGCACTTAAGACAGAATCTCAGTGTGGATGAATTGAAAAGAGATATAGCTGACTTAAAGACCTATAACTTCAGGGATTCCATATGGTACCATGCAAGATCTACTACTAAGATTGAGGAGAGAATCAGACTCTGAAAAGAAGCTAGCCAAGTTGGAAAACAGAGTTCAAATTATTAAAGATTCAGTGGCTATTCTTCTTCAAAATCAACAGACTCAGACAAATCTTCTACTGCAACTGGCAAAAGCACAAGGCCTAACTCCTCAACTTGATGATAACAAAAAGGGGGAGAGAGAATTAAGTAAGGGGGAGAAAGGACCAACAGAGGGGAAGAAACTTCAGGTGCAAATCAGCAAAGTAATTGTACCTTCAATTACTATCTCCAAGCCACCAGTTGCAGATGGTATAGATCTAATTGAAGCAGCAGCAGAAAATTTGAAAGTTGCTGAAAAAGGAAAGTTGAGTTTAATCAACTGGGAAAAGATTGATGAGGAAATTCAGAAAAAGTTTGAACTAGTCAATGAGCCAGTTAAGTCAGCCATCCATCACTCTCATGTCAAGCCAATCAGTGTGAATGAGATGAGCATGAACTATCTGGAGAAAGGACAATCTTCCTGCATCAAATCACAAAAGGCTGAAACAATTCTTAAACCAAGGGCAAATTATCCAAAGTCATCTTTGAAGAATCCCTTGGACACTATGTATGAGACACCCAAGCCTGATAAAAAGAAGCTTCTATCAAGATCCATTGTCTTCTATAAAGATCCAGCTAATTCAGCTTCAAAAAGGAGAATTGCCAAGATATTCAGAAATGGAAAGGAAATTTATATGGTAACTGGACATCCACAATTTGCTCAAGCAAAGAAAGAAGAGAAAGCAAGATTAAAGAAGGAAAAGAGGCAAGCTGCTCTAGATGCAAAGAAATCTAAACAAAAGAAAGAGCAGATTGTCATCCTGGCCAAGCTACAGGCTGTAAACTCTTTTCAACAAATTCCCTCTCAACCATCTGAAGCTGCTGAATCAAAGAAGAAGATTGAAGAACATAAGAAATCCCCAAGAAAGAAAGAATTGGCTAGAAAAACAAAAAGGAAACTGGATGTTGTTGACAAGGAATTGGAAGATTAATTTCCTAAGGAATCCACTCAAGCTAAAAATCAAGCATTAAAGCCCTCTGTGGTATTTGAAGACATAAGGGTGGTGGACCCCTACAGGAACATACATGGAGAGCCTATTGTGCCAAAGGATGAGCCAATAGAGTGGGATAAATTACCAATTCCTGACTTCAACTTGCCAATCCTTACTAAGCCAAAAAGGACAAAATCAAGGGCAGTCAAGAAAGTGAAGATGTCACCTCTCAAATCCAAGTTAGTAGTTAAAGCTCAACCCAAGGTCAACAGGGGAGACTACTTGTACTTGTGTGACATCAAAGAATTCTCAGATCTAAACCTTTATCTGGAGGTACTGGATGAAGTAAGGGCAATTGATGCATACAGAAACCTACCTGAAAGGTTGGTGTTCAAGTACAAAGGAGGAAGGGAGATTCGGTGGCCTCTTCACAGGATACTTCAAGAAAGCCAAGCTGTGTTGATCAAAGTCTATTCATCCTTCAAGAAAAACTTTGGGTTCAATGTAACTGCAAGAAGACTAGTATTGAAGAAGATTGAAGAGCTGAGGAGTGTTAGAGCTAAAGATGTACTCCCAAAGACTCTAATCATCCCATACACAGGGAGAAGAGTGCATCTAAGGCCCTACTGGCTGATGGAATTCATGGATGACAAGGGTGTGAGAAGATTCTTCAGACTAGAAGACCAATTGAGTATCTCTAGCAATGAGACTCTCTTGGAGATGCAAGAAATGCTAGATCTCTCAGAATCTGATGAACTAGAATTCCACAGGCCGCTCCAGAATCAAATTGAAGAAAACAACAGAAAGCTTGGAAGAAGATCCAGACCTTCAAGAAACTAGAAAAACCTGCTCAAGCTAGAGGAGCATCTTGAACTGACTGTGAGCCAAACCTTGTACATTTTGTTTAATTGAAGCACTTTCAGTTTTATCTACTTATCTTTAAAGATATATGTTTAGGATGTTTTGTTATCATCAAGTATCTCTTAATTTATGGCTACAATTCCAGTAGACATAAATTGGGGGAGATTGTTGTGAATATGTTGTGTACTTGATGATCACTTAAACAAAACATCTAAGTAGATCTTAGTGAAATAATGTAGCACTCGACGGATAAGAATTATAGTCCCGACGGATAACTCATTATAGTCCCAACGGATGATTAACTTATTATCCATCGAGTGAGTAGCTTATGTAATAATAAGTTTGTAGCACAGTGATGTATGCACCTTTGTATAGAATCTGTAGTAGCATATAAGTCATGTTGACTTTAACTAGATATGCAGAATAGGTTGATTAATTGTACATAAGTAATGTCTTGTAATTCTGTATAAGTGAAATGAAGTCAAGTGCCAAAATAGCTATCGATGGATGATTAACAAAGCCTTCGACGGATGATCAAATGACTATCAACGGATGTTTAACATAGCAGTCAACAGATGATCAATTGAGTCATCGACGGATGATCTGAAAGTCGACGGATGATCATATCAAGAATTCAAACATCAGTTGAACAGTGAAAGCTGACACACAGCCGTCGAGTTGGATACAAACACATTGTGGAAGACAATTAACTGGGTAATAGAGGATGAAAAGCAGCAAAGATTAAGACTGTTAGATTTTATATTTGTGCAGTCTTTTTGACTTTGTAATCTTGGTATTATATAAACCAAGAGAGTAGCAAATAGAAAAATAACTGAGAGAGCTGAGAAACACAAAAATAGAGAAATCTTTGTAAGCATAATCTTTAGCATTTCCTGTATTCTCAGCAGTTCCATTTGTAAGCAGCTGTGGGCATTTCTGCACACAGAGTCCTCTCGATATATTATATATATCTCTGGTGGAATTATTTAAATCCACCAGAAAGTTTTTAAAGACTCTTGTTTTTAATTACTTATGTTTTGATTCATTTAAGTTTACATTCCGCATTGTGCTAATCAAAACAAATATATTTATAATCGAGTCGAACATTTTTATTTCAAGAAAAAGGTTCAAGAATTCCATTCAACCCCCCTTCTGTAATTCTTGCTATATTGTTAAGGGACTAACAGGTACATACAACACTAAAATAGGCAACTGTAAGCAAGTGTCCAAAATTATATTTGGTTCACTTACTACAAAGAATAAGGTAAATGTGAGTCTGAAAATCACTCCATTCATGATGGAGAGGTTTAAGACTTACCCTTATCCTATGCCTGACATGAGATCAAATGCTCAATCTAGTACAACTATGGTCCCTGATTCTGTAGAAGCTCAAATACAGGAAAACCAACAGGGGCCTTTCCAAGCTGAGACCACTTCTTCAAAACAAATAGCTATAGGAAACCAACCACTTCATTCTCTCAAAAGGATGAAGTGAGTAAAAAGAAGAGAAAGGAGATAACCCTTACTGTAATGAATGAGAGTGGTGAAGAACAAACACAAACTGAGTCACCCTTGGTCAGAAAAAGATAGAAGGATAAGAAAACTGAGTTGACCACTCAAGCCACCTCTATATCCTCCCAAAAGGATGTAGTTGTACAAATGGGGCCAAAACAAATTCTAGAGACATCCTCTCAACAGGGTGTTTCTATTGAAAAGAGCATTCTCCCCAATGCATCTTGTAATAAGTCTGCACCTGCACTAGATCAAGTTCTAGTGTATGAAAGAAGTAATAAAGATGGCACACACAGTGAGAGCACATCTATTGAAGCTCCCTCATTCACTCAGGGAGAGCTGGCAACACTCACTCATGATCAAACTCTACTTATCTCTCAAATTTCTTCTTCTCACAATGTACTTGAATATAATTCTCAAGTAAAACCCCATTCAAGTGACTTGGTTCAAGAAACCTTGCTCACCACCCAGACACCTCATTTAGATGCTGAGAGGCTACTAGCTGGGGTAGACCTTGATGACACCATCAAAATCATGGGGGATTTATTAATTTTTACTGAAGACCCCATGAAGGTCACTAATGCACCTTCATGTACAAATCAATCTTCACAGACTGTAAGGTTTGAGGTTAGTCCTCCTGAGGGGGAACTATCTAAATCCTCTCCAATTCAATTGGAGATTCCTGTTCCAAGAACAACTCCCCTTAAAACCCTAGCAGAAATTGCATTAACAATTGATGCTAGGAGTACAATTGCCAATGATCCTGTCATAGAGGAGGCAAATATAGCACATTTAAGTGAGAGTGTGGTGCAAGACACACAAGGATTTGAGGCTGTTGCAAATAATAATAGCACAGTCAAATCCCCTCCAATTCAAATGGAGGTTCCCACAACTGGTGAGGAACAACACCCTGTCATAACCACAGTGCAAACTATGAGTTCAATGGTGACTTCTATCACAGGTGTTCCTGGCTCCTCACAAATACAAATAACTGAACCCTCAACTTCTCAACCAACTCATCTAGTCTCCAACAGGCTACAAGAAGCTGCACCTCAATCTAATCTTGAACATTTCAGGGTTGATCAGCTAGCAGGACTTGCACAGATCTCTCAACAACTCTTAACCTCAGATATGTCTAACCAGAATTACCAAGCCATAATGCTCTCATATCAAACAAATGTCCAAGAACAATAAGATAAAATTGTTAATGAAGCTGAACATGATGGCAACTATGATGCTTGGCTGAACAAGGACTATAATCTGGAGATGGAGGGTGTTTTAGCTAAATTCAGGGAAGATTATCTAACTATTTTGGGGTGCAATGCTAAAGCTTTAACTACTGCTGAAGTTTATGATGCAATTAATGAAGTTTCCAAATCCCAACTCAAAGCTTTCCATCTCTTTGGAAAAGCTCTAGAACTCAGGTTGATTGGTCATGAAGACAGGGTAAGGAAACTGCTAAATGAGAAGATGGATGAGATTATACCTTCTCAAGTCAAGATCACTTCAAAGTTTCAACACATTGCTGACCAAATGAAAAGACTAAATCTGACTACTATGGAAAAACATGTCAAAAATCTCAGACAATCTTTCATTGCTCTTCATGAAGTTGTTCAACAACAAATCACAAGTTTAAATGACACAAAGCTAAAGTTGAACCAGCTTCACCAAAGTAGATATGAGCCTTCTGCACTGCTAATGGAGGGTATCAAACAGGCCGTGGAAGACACATTTGGACCTCTTACTTCATCAAGCTCCCATCAACCTGCCTCTACATCTACAAATCTTCAAATTCAGTCTCTTCAATAACAAGTCTCCAACTTGCAGTCTTCCAATGACTCACTCACAGCTCAAGTGCATGCTCTCACCTCATTGGTGCAGAGTCAACATATAGATATTCAAACCTTGATAGACTCCCACAAGCACTTCTAAATGCAAAATGTTATGGCTTTGGGAGCTATCATGGGCAAGCTTAACATACCTCTTCCTGCACTTCCAGAAGCTGTGAAGCCTGAAATTCCTACTCCCCTTCTCCTGCATTCCAACAAGACTAAGGGGGAGATAGATGCTAGGCTATTAAGATCATCTACTCAAACTGTCCAACCTGCTGACAAGAGTAAAACTGAAGAAGTTGATATTGGAATGGAGAGGCTTATTAGAGCAGCTGAGGGGCCTAGTCTGTGCAGGGAATTTGATGAATTGCTCAAGGCTTCTCTCAATAATAATTTCTTCACCTACAAAAAGGCCTTGGAAAAGACCATAAACTCTATAAGGGTGATCTTAGTGACTAAGGACAGTTTTCAGGAGAAAAGAATTATGATCAACATAAATGACTCAGGGGTAGACAGGTGTATGCAGGTGTCCCTTAATTATCTTATCTCTATAAGGGCATCTGAGTTGGACATTCTGATAAACAAAGTCAAAAGAGTGATTCCTGAAGACACTCTATTGCTAACTGAATTGAAAAATGCTCAAGTGGCTGCTTTTCCTGAAGCATATCTGCAACCAAGCAAGGGAGTCGGATACATCTGTCCTACCACCAAACATTACAAACATTTTTAGATCCCTAAGCAATGTGTCATGGCAAACAAAAAACTAATCATGATTCTGGAGACTGAGTTGAAAGTAAAGCAAAACAAGACTGTTGAAGATGAAGAAATGATTAAGCTGTTGGGGAGATATCTGAGAAATCCTGAAGCCAACTTGCCTAAAACTTAAATTAATAAGGATAACTTGGATGATGATGAGTAGAATAAAGATATCAAAAACCTTATGGCTCAAATACAAGTCAATCCTCTAAGGCAGCTGGGAGCAAAGATAATAAGAAGGAGGAGAAAAAGAGAGGTGAGGAGAGAAGGAAAAAGAAAAATAAGGACAGTTCAAGACCACACCAACAAACCCTAAAAATCCAAATGACACAATCTCAACCTACCAAATCTCTTAACTCAAACATTCAACCATCTCTCACCTCAAAGCCAAAATTTTGGATCTTGAAACAGATGAAGTAGTTTCAGAATCTCCTTCAGCTACACACACTCTTGTGTTTCAGAAGATGAGGAGATGTTATCAAGTTCTGAAGACAGTGCTCCAGTTAATGCTCCAATTCTTGGAAACGAGGCACTACTTAAATTTGTTGAAGAAGATGCTCTTATTCTATGGGAAGAAACTCACAGAGGAGTTGAATGGACCAAGAAGTGGAATAGATCTGACTTCATTCCTAGCTCTCATGTTCTGTCAGAGCATATTTCAAAAGCTGATGAGTTGTTGACAAGTTCTGATTTCAAAACTCAACTTAAAGTCACAGCTCTCAGTACTAAAAGTCTTCAAGGTCAACACTCCATTACTCATGCCAAGGTTGATAAACTTCAGGAAAATGCTGATAAGCTGGACCTGATGCTCAAGCTAGACAATAATAGGTTTATCAGACCAATTCATGAGAAAGTGGAAGCTTTTGAAAAAGTTCAAGAAAAGCAGCAGACCCAACTGGATGAGGTCTTTCAAAATCAAGCTGCTTAATAAATTCAATTAACTGAGATCCAATCTTCAGTAGAACTCCTTCTTTCCCTACTCCTATCAGATGATGCCAAAAAGGGGGAAAAGGTATTTAAGTCCAAATGCTCAACTAGCCAAACTCTGAAGAAAAAGGATGATTCTGAAGATGACCAGGAAAACCCTAGCAAGGGCAAAGGTCAAGGGTCAAGGTCAAGGAAAGCAAAGCAACAAAGTTTCTTCACAGAAACTAATTTCTTATTTTAGCAAATCTTCTACACAGAAGAATTCAAGTTCTGAAGCTGTGAATGCACAAGTTCTAAAAGCAAGTTCTTTTCTCTTCTTTTCATTTATATAAGCTGAGAAGAACAACCCTTCCAGAAGGGGAGATATTGCCGAATGACTATCTATCTGTGTGATAGAAGCCTAGTAGGATACCATCTATTGTTTAATTGCTTGTCAAGTACTAAAGGCTGGCCACCTTCTGTACTAACTATGCAATGTAACAAGTGTTCATGATCATAGTGATCTCTCAATAAATTCTTTTACTTCTATATGAAGGACCAAGCTTTCGAAGATGGAGGCAGCTAGAGATGAAGTGGTACCAAGTATGGTGGTATTCTGATTCTAACGCGTTCGTGATACTAAGGTTGACGCGATTATTAAAAGGTTATAGAACGCTAACGAGTAAAAGTGTAATCAATATAAAATTTGGTACGGAAGATAGTAACGATTATGAACTAGAAAAGAGTGGGTATTGAGAAGTAAAAGCTGTAGATCTAGATGAGATAATGAGAGTCTGTACAATAGACTTGAAAGAAATTTCGAATGATCACTTAACATGGATTGAGTTTTCTTACGATAATCGATCGTACGTCAGTATCGAGGTATCGCCTTATGAGATCCTTGAGGGAAGACAATGTCGATCTCCCTTATGTTAGGATGAAGTTGTAGAGCGCAAGATGCTCGGACCCGCAGTAGTCCAAAGGACCAAGGATATAATAGATCTAACCAGAGGACGGCTGGTAGTAGCCTAAGATGGACATAAGAAGTATGTTGATTTGACACGAAAGGACAAAGAATAGGAAGTAGGGGACCTAGTGCTGCTATAGGTATTCCCTTAGAAAGGATGGATGTGGTTCGGAAAGAAAGGAAAGCTAAGCCCACGAATTGTTGGACCCAAATATATTAAGACGTATTGGGAAGTTAGCATATGAGCTAGCCCTACCCCCGAACCTGTAGCAAGTTCATAACGTGTTCCATGTATCAATATTAAGGAAGTGTAATTCAGATGCCAGACAAATAGGGGCATATGAGCGCATAGACATGCAACCAGACGTAACCTATATGGAGCAACCAGGAAGGGTTATAGATCGAAAAGGGACAAGTGCTTAGGAGAAGGGTTATCAAACTAGTCAGAGTTTGGTGGTAGAACCATAATGTAGAAAATTGACTAGAGAGTTAGAAGGCACAATGCTAGAAAAGCATCCCCAACTGTTTTCTATCTGATTCCGGGACGGAATCCTTTTAAGGAGGGGAGACTGTAATAACCCCAATTTTTGGAAATTTTTGAAACCCGGATGAATAGTAACTTTTGCTGACAATGCTGATTAAGAAAAATTATCAGACCACGATATATAGGAGTACTATTATGGAAATTCTAAGATCGTATTAGTATTCCATAAGAAAAATAAGTGTATGTAAAAGCTGTCGGATTTTGAAAACGAGCACTTTTATTTTTCCCCGAGATTTCCACCAGACATTAAGGGATTTAAGGAATTAATATTAAGATGAAGGATTTTAAATTCAAGGATTATAAAGGAGAATTAATTTAGGTATTAAAAATACAAAGAAGATTTTATCAATAAAACTATTAAGGTATTTAACCAAACGATTAACGAGATTGAGTGATAACCGGACAAAGAAATGAATAACGACTCTTGTAAATACCTTTGCAAGTGGCAAGGCAAGTGGATGGTTGATCAAACAAGAAACCAAGTGATAGTTAGGAAGGAATGGCTAGTTAATTATATAGTTAACTAGGGATGATCTCATCTCACCACAAATCACCAACACATGGCAAATGGTGAGATCATCTTCCATTAACTCCTTTGTTTATTATTAACCTAGAAAAATATCAAGACAACCCATCATTCTCCACCACATTATTCCACCAACACAAGAAAGCAAAAGCATTTCCTCCCCCATTTCCATTGCTCTCGGCCAAAACAGAACCAGTACACTAAAACTACTGTATCTCCTTCATTTCTCACTCAAATATTATGTTCTATAGCTCGTTGGAAAGGTATTGAGATGGCCTACAACTCTTGTTCACAAGTCTCGTCCAAATAATCATGGTAAGACCCTCATTTTTACAGTTCTTTCAATCGGACTTTTAGAAACTTCAAAGCCTAACTTTGTGTTCTTGATTTCTTTGGAAAGATCAAGCTTGTAGGAGGCTCCCTAAGGCTTCCTAGCAACTTAACACCTCCCAAGGACGGTATAAACTTCAAACCCTAGCCTTTACTTTATTTGTTAGTAAGTTTAATGGTTGGTTTTGTGAAATGAGAAGTATGGATTGTGATTATTAGTAGTTTGGTTTGATTTGGAAGTATTTTGGTAATTGAAGCTTGATTATAGTTCATAGGTCTTGATTGTGGTTGTTTGAGTTGAAAACCTTGGAGGTTATGGACTGATATGGTATGGTTTAGGTGAAGTTTTGTTGTATTGATGGTTATGAGTTGGTTGGTGGTTAATTGGAGTAGTTTAAACATTGGAAATCGCGTAAACATAGTCGTCGTAATGCCCATTTTATTCAACTGCTTGCTCTTAGTTTTCAGGAAAGAAAACTCAACAAAAAATCTGTAACATTGCCAATTTTAGCTAGAGCGTGTCGTAAGCTTCATTTTGATATGTGGATCGCTTGGTTCCCATGTACGGTTTAGGAGGAACGACCGTTTTAAGTAACGGCGTTTCGCGAACGAACCTTTACCCCTCGTTTTACTTTGAGACCTTGTTCAAGGCCCCTAAAAGACTAATTGGATTACGAAACAATTATGTAAGGTGGATTAGGTAGTTGGTAAAGTACTCGCGAAAGAGTCGCCTTAAAATTCATAACGATTAATTTATTAAAATTAGTGGAGCTGAGGGTGTGCGAACGATTAACGCAAATCGTTAAGCGTATAAGCGAACATTAGGGTCTAAGTAGATAAAGTCTAGTTTCTTAAGCGATCGTGGTTTAATTATGGCTTATGTTGTTGTTCATAGGTTACTGGAGCCACTCTAAGCTTAAGTCTACCCCAGAGCACTCAGACAAGTTTTCTACCCGTTATACTGTTGTTGTGATGTATATATGTATATGCATTATCTTGTGATAAGTGCATTATTGTTATTAGCAAATCTTGCGATATATTGGAGCATGTTGATATGATATATATGCATGCCTGTTTCGTAATCTTTATATCTAATTGTTGATTCAATTTCTTATAAGTTGCATAATACCTATGCTAGAGATAAGCAGTAATTGCGTATACCCTTAGTATAGGGGACCCGAAGGTGAACATTTTTCTAAACCGGGAGTCGGTGTTCCCGAGTATAATATATGTATATTTTTATATATATATAAGTAGTTTTCAAAACTATTAATCGAATAAGGTTTATTCGATAACTTTATTTATTTAATGAATATTATTTTGAATATTCATTCGAGGACTTATGACTCCGTTTAGTTTATTTAATGAATATTATTTTGAATATTCATTCGAGGACTTAAGACTCCGTTTATTTTATTTAATGAATATTATTTTGAATATTCATTTAAGGACTTATGACTCCGCTTATTTATTAAATAATATTCTTTATTTTATTAAAGAATAATATTTCGATAATCAAACTTAGTTTCGATTATTCAAATAAAGATCGTACTTTCGTATAAATATATCTTTGGTTATTTATTATTCATTTCAAGTATGAGTTTTAAAAGTTCTACTTCGATTATTTTTATAAGGATTATCCTTATGGGAATATTATTTAAATAATAATATTCAGATATTTTCTAATATATCGGGACTGATTTATTTTATTAAATAAGCATTACTCCAAACATTCTTAAAAATATTTTTGAGTCTTCAAAATGATTTTAAAAGTTAGAGCGGATCCCAAAACTCGTTTTCAAATTTAAGATCTTCCTTTCGAAGGGGATTTAAATACTCGCTCAAAAATCTGAGGGATCCGGCTCCGTGATGTATTCTTATATTCGCAACAAGGTTGCTGTTTTGATAAAAGAATTTTTGATTACTTACCCAACACTCGGGAAGTAAAATTCTTGGAACAAGTTAATCTATTAACAGGCATCGCCTGGAATATATCGGTGAGTTTTCCTTTTCAACTAGATACGACTTCTTGGTGGAGCCGTATCAACAAGTTTCTACTTGGGGAAAGGGGGGACGAGCTTTACGTTTCAGAGTCATGGATTTCATCTGAACTAGGAGTGGCGTAAGTGGTCGAGTGGCACCGGCCCAGCCTTATTATATTGGCCCAAATGGCCTGGAAGTTCCGCTAAGATGGTCCATTCCTTAGGAGTCCAGGGTTCGATTGACAAGTAAATCCAACTGTTCTCCTCTACATGTAGAAAATGGTGGGGTTGCACTACTGCGACTGATCATCGTGAGTGGTCTTCCTGGCGCGGAAAACTCCCGTAATGAGTTCATCATCCAGTTGGATATTTCTGCAACACTACCCAGAGCACTTCGATAGAAAGGCTATGGTTGGGCGATTGATGAGTGTTGGCAGGGTCGAGTTTTCAAAATGATGTTTCTATCAAATGAAGTATCTCGTAACTTCGTTTCTTTTGTATGATATTTCAAAGATTGATTCTATACAAGTTATGCCTTGTAGTCTCATCTATGTAATGAACTTTTGAAACTAATTATAACTTGAACGGTGGTAGTTCAAGTAGTATTCGGAAAAGATATAAGTATATCGGAGTATCTTGTAAATTCATCTTTTAAACTTATATCTAGTAAATGATTACCTTGTGCATGTCAAAGATTTTCAGAAAAATGTTGAGACAAGGTTAGATATATGAGATCACCTTGCAACGATATTTTTATACAATTATAAACTGGAACTCTGTGGATGTTATACATGTCAGAGGATTTCAAATATTGTGAAAAGTATATATATATATGTATACATATATACTGAATATTTTACGACTTGGTCGCGTTAAGATATCAACTTGGTTCATTTCTTCTTAACCAAGACTTTCTTGAGTACTATGAGAATGCTCATATATTGTAAATTATTATACATACTATTTCGGTAGGCTTGTTGCTCACCCTTGCTTTCTTCTTTCATCACACAACATCAGATAAACAAGATGAACAGGACCAAGCTCCCAATTCGCGAGCGGATAGGAGACGTTCCGCAGTTTTCTATAGGCGTTGATGTCGCTGTAGCTGAGGTAGGAACTACCAATAGGCTAGGCTTTCAACTTTTGATGTACCAGACTTATGTATCTTTATGAATTGTAATAATGGCAAAGAAATGTAAATTTATTCAGAAACCCTTTTAAGGTGTAATTGTGGAATAAAATGACTCGTGTTATTTTTGGATATTCATCTCTGAGACTATAACTTGTGGTGTGTGTGTTTATTGTGGGGTCACAATACGGAGTAGTTGATTGTTTATTAAGATTGGGTGTTATTAAGGGAAATGGAACTCGTGATGACCCGGATCCCCGACCCCGGATCTGGGGGTGTTACACAGCAGACCCAACTGGATGAGGTCTTTCAAAATCAAGCTACTTAATAAATTCAATTAACTGAGATCCAATCTTCAGTAGAACTCCTTCTTTCCCTACTCCTATCAGATGATGCCAAAAAGGGGGAAAAGGTATTTAAGTCCAAATGCTCAACTAGCCAAACTCTGAAGAAAAGGGATGATTCTGAAGATGACCAGGGAAACCCTAGCAAGGGCAAAGATCAAGGTCAAGGAAAGCAAAGCAGCAAAGTTTCTTCACAGAAACTAATTTCTTGTTCTAGCAAATCTTCTACACAGAAGAATTCAAGTTCTGAAGCTGTGAATGCACAAGTTCTAAAAGCAAGTTCTGATAATTAAAGTCTGATATCAAGTTCTGATATTCTGATTCAAGCTGAAAGTCAATACTCTCAAAAGTTTTTACAAACTCTGAAGCTTAAGGGAAGGGAGACTACTGTCTACTATAAGGATCCCAAGATTCAGACTCTTGATGAAGAAATTGCTAAAAGGTTGTTTCTCAAGCATAATCCTGGAATGGATTTAAAGACTCTAAAGGAGGAAGAAGCTATATTTGCAGCTGAGAAGACAAATCCTAAGTCTAAAGCTTCTAATACAAAGAAACCTCCAAGGCCTAAGGAAAAAGGCATTGTGATCAAGGAAAGGTCAACTTCTGAGGATTCAAAGCCCAAGGCATGATCACAAGTTGAAATTGATCCCAAAGCAAAAGGGAAAGCAAAGATTGATGAACCAATAAAGAAGCAGGAGATGAAGATTATGAAGGTTTTTTAGCACAAAAACGCAGCGAAAATGTAAATTTAATCTTAAAAAAAAACCGAAACCCTCCGCAGGATCCATGCGAAAAAATAATATTTAATTCGTAGTTTAGTATGTTTACCTTAAGAAGCTTTACGTTAATGGAAAGATGGAGGTCTTTAATGGCGATCCAAAAATGATGAACGGAGATCCTTAGCAGCTGCTCCTCAAGTGTGAAGCACTCCGCCGGTATCCACTAAGAAAACGATGTAATGAAGGAGGAGGAGATGGAGAGAATTAGGGTTTTGTAAATCTTTTTGGTTGAGGCAAAAATAGGGTCTATAATAGGATATTTATAGGCAAAATTTTCAGCTGAAAATTTTCCCATAAAATATTATTATTATTAACCCTTTATTATTCTCACTAATAATTAAAACACCTTTTAATTATTAATCCTTTGTCTAAACACTTTAGAAATAATTCTCTCACTTGATTTAATTTCCAAAAATTAAATTCTTAATTAATAATATTAAGAACTTTTTCTTAATTAATTTATAATCAATTAAATCTCTAATCAATTATTAAATTTTCCAATTAATTATTTATTTCATAAATAAATAATTATCAGCCATTATTAATTAATTCCTCCACCATTAAATCATTCTCTTTTATGGTGTGACCCTGTAGGTTCAATATTAAGCCGGTAATAGAAATAAATAATAATAAAACTATTTTATCATTATTTATATAAATTCTCTAATTCATTAAATATGATTAATTAATTAATCATATTTATTCTACATCGTGAGGGATACTTCTTAGCATATCACGACTATCCGGATAATACGAATTCACTGCTTAGAATACCAAGAACCTATTCAGTGAGTAGTTACCATATAATCAATTCCTTATACCCTGCAATGTCACGATTAAATACAAGGCATGGAACTTGTGTCAAGCCTATCTTATTTAATCACTTGCTTTCCCATTCACTATGCTTAGTTCTATTTAATGTAAATTAGAAACTCCTTTCTAATTTCATTCACTTTGGCCAGAGATTCCTGAACTAGCATAAGTGGATCAGCATTGAACATTCTCTTCCTTCACTGGAAGGGGTAGATCCTTTATTGATCATACACTATCTTCGTGTACAAATTCCTATACCCAGTAGAGCCCTTATAATTGTCCCTGGAGACTAAGAACTAAACCAAAGCATAGTTCAGTGTACACAAGATGACTATGATGACCTCAAGTCTAAGGATACTTGTACAACTATTACTATATGAACAACTGCTGACACGTGAGTGAACTCCATCAGTTGTTCAGCTGTGTGAGTCATGTTCAGTGAACTTATTCTATAATCAGCACCTACATACTAGCTATAGTGTCACCATACAAATGTCTATGAGAACAGACATCCTTCATAATAAAGCAAGCATAGTATGTACCGATCTTTACGGATTATTAATTACCAGTTAGTAATCCTACGACCAAGAACTATTTAAGTTTAGAGTAATCATCTTTTAGGTCTCATTATTATGATCTCATCACAATCCATAAAAAGCTTTACTCTAAACTGTGGTATATCTTATTAAAAAATTTAAATAGATAGAGCCCGCAATAAAAACAAAACAAGCCTTTTATTAATATCAATGAAATCAAAACAGATTACATAAAAGTTATTCCTAAATCCTCATACATGATTGGACTTAGGACATATCTCTTTCGATCTCCCACTTGTACTAACTTGTCTTTATGACGATCAAAGTGACTCTGAGAAAGTAGCTTTGTGAGTGGGTCTGCTACGTGGTTATGTGTGTCAACTCTCTCGACATTGACATCTCCTCTATTTTCAACTCAGATTCACCACCAAAAACAAGAAAAATGTCCTGAGTCCTTCACAAGTACTTAAGAATGTTTTTCACTGCTTTCCAGTGGTCTTCACTGGATCGGACTGATATCTTCTAGTCACACTAATTGAATAAGCAACATCAGGCCTTGTAGACAACATTGCGTACATGATAGATCCTATTGCTGAAGCATAAGGAATCTTACTCATACGCTCTCTTTCCTCAGGTGTCTTAGGAGTCATTTTTTCGGAAAGGGACATTCCATGGCTCATCAGTATGAGACCTCTTTTGGAGTTTTCCATGCTAAACCTTTTAAGCACTTTCTGGATGTATGTACCCTGGGTAAGACCTATCATTCTTCTAGATCTATCTCTATAGATCTTCATACCGAGAATATAGGATGCTTCTCCCAAGTCCTTCATGGTGAAGTTCTTTGATAGCCAAACTTTGACTGATTGTAGCATCGGTATATCATTTCCTATAAGAAGTATGTCATCCACATACAGTACAAGAAATATTACCGCGCTCCCACTAACCTTCTTGTAGACACATGGTTGATCTATATTTTTGATAAAACCAAACTCTTTGATTGTCTCATCAAAACGGATGTTCCATCTACGAGAAGCTTGCCTTAAACCATATATGGTTCACAGCAGCTTACACACTAGGTGTTCATTTCCCTTGGAAAGAAAACCCTCTGGATGTGTCATATACACTTCCTCCTCAAGTTCCCCATTGAGGAAAGCCATTTTCACGTCCATTTGCCAGATCTCATAGTCGTAGTAAGCAACAATCGCAAGCAAAATCCGAATTGATTTTAACAGGGCTACAGGCGAAAAAGTTTCATCAAAGTCAATCCCTTGCCTTTGTTTGAATCCTTTTGCCACGAGCCTGGCCTTATAGGTCTCCACCTGGCCATCTGCTCCAATCTTTCTTTTGTATACCCACTTGCACCCAATAGGCTTAACACCTTCAGGCGCCTCAACCAGAGTCCATACTTGGTTGGTATACATAGATTCCATTTCGAATTTCATGGCACTATGCCATTTCTCTGAGTCAACCCTACTCATAGCCTCATTATAGGTCACAGGGTCATCCTCATCAATGATTGACAACTCATTGTCATTCTCAATGACAAGGCCATAATACCTCTCAGGTTGGCGAGACACTCTCCCTGTCCTACGAATGGGCTGTTCCACATTCAGTCTGAACAGGTGTTTCCACTTGATCCGTAGTAGTTTGTGCTTCTTGAACTTCATCAAGTTCAATTTTGCTCCCACTATTTCCTTCAAGGATAAAATCCTTTTCCAAGAAGGTAGCATGTCTGGAGACAAACACCCGATGATCGGTGTAAAAGTAATACCCCAGAGTCTCTTTAGGATATCCCACAAAATTATATTTTACGGATCGAGATTCCAGCTTATCTGGGTCAACTTTCTTGACATAAGCTGGACATCCCCAAATCTTAACGTGTTTAAGACTCGGTTTCCTTTCTTTCCACATCTCATATGGTGTTTGAGGAACAGATTTGGAAGGTACCTTATTTAGTAAATATGCTGAGGTTTCTAATGCATAACCCCATAGGAATACTGGAAGATTCGCATAACTCATCATGGACCGAGCCATGTCTAACAAAGTTCAATTTTTCCTTTTAGATACCCCATTTAACTGTGGAGCATATGGAGGAGTCCACTCGGTGACTATACCATTTTTTTGAGATAATCCAGAAACTCTCCATTCAAGTATTCACCACCTCGATCTGATCGAAGAGTTATAATACTGTGTTTGGTTTGTTTCTCCATTTCACGTTTATATTCTTTGAACTTTTCAAAGGCTTCAGACTTGTGTTTCATCAAATACACATATCTGAATCTAGATCTATCATCTATGAAAGTAATGAAGTATGAAAATCCACCCATGGCTTGCATAGACATTGGTCCACATACATCTGTGTGTACCAATCCTAGCAAATCTGCAGCCGTCTCTCCATGTCCAATAAATGGAGATTTGGTCATTTTACCCAATTGACAAGACTCGCATGTAGGATATGATTCAAAATCAAAGGGGTCAAGTAACCCTTCCTTATGCAATGTCCGCAGTCTATTTTCACTAATATGACCTCGCCTATAGTGCCATAAATAGGTCAGATTTTCATCATCTCATTTTCTTTTATTAGTTTATTCAATCTGAAGTAAATCATGCTCTACGTCACATACATATAGACCATTATTTAAAATGCCTCGTCCAAAAAAGAACATTATATCTAATGAATGTATACTTGTCAATATCTCTGAGTTCTCGACAGACAATTCCTGAGTTCTCTACACCCGATGGATGTGGCTTATCCGTCGAGTAGTGATGGTTTATCCGTTGAGTAGATATTCTTCATCCGTCGAGTAGATATTGCTCATCCATCGGGTAGATGTTACTCATCCGTCGGTACTCTCTGAGTTTAAATGACTTCTCGATAAGTCATTCTGGAGTTCTCGAATGATTTCTATATAACACTAATTTTGTGACTTGTAGAGATCTTGACTTAGAATGTTTTACACCAAACAGATTTATTCAACTCCAAGCTTCTTCATAATTCTTCTGAGGCATGATCTTCTTGATCTTCTTCCAGATAGAATTCTTAGGCTTGACACTGTTTAGAGAAAAATGCTCCAGTCTGCTCCATTTACATTTTACAGACATTAAGTGTTACAAGTATGAATTACAGATTAAGGTTACAATACAACTAATCTTAGGGTTGTCAGTATGACTTAGTCTTGTTATGATACAGGCATGTCTTGCACAACAAAATTGAAATCAGGTACTCCTTTGAGATCTAGAGTAAATATGTGACAGGGAAGACCCAAGTGCATTGCTGGTATTAAGTAATATGCATTAGAAAAGCAAATTTTTCTTGGTGACTTTTCACATTCTCTGATACTGGAGAAATATTCTGATAACATCATAAATTCTGATAACAGTTGTAACTTATTTACACTGAGAAGCCACTGTCAAAAGAATTTCAAAAGATGCATAAAATGAGCACAAACAATTGAGGAGGATAATTGCATAAATTTATTTTATAGTAGACTTCAAAACTAAAGACAGATTTTAAGCACTTTTCGTAGTTATGCCTTATTTCTAAGATATACTGAAGTTTATCATATTTTAATATTTATCTGATCATTTTCACATACGCACACTATCACTCCATACGAATGATAAAAATTACTGTGGTGATTAAGTTGTTTCAGATAAACAGTTAAGTATCATATGCGTAAATTCTGAGGACAAGTTCTGATGAAAGTTCTGATGATTAAACTCTGAAGAAACGAGTCAGTGTTTGTGTGAAGAATCACGGAAAGAGTCATTCACTTTTTAAGTACAGAAGCCATGTTCTGATGACCATTAAATTCTGATAATAATAGAGTTCTGATGCAGATCCTGATGGAAACTCTGATGCTTACTTGGCATTATTTAATTACTTGACTTATTTTTGGTATTTACTGTAACGGTCATATTTTATCAGAAAATAATTAGGTGAGATAAAAAAACAGTGATAATCATTTGGTTGATGGGTTGCGTGTTTGTTTTGGTAACAACATGTGAGCAATAATTACTACACGTTTACCGTGCCCACTAATAATGTTTTGACTGATTACATGCTGCTAGGTGTTCAATGTCGGTTTTGCTTCAGAATTTAGCCGTTGTTACTAGTGGAGAGTATATATATATGAGAGAGATAAAAGATTTTACAATCTTTTACCTACTTTTACTCTTTTCTAATCTCTCTTATTCTCTTTCTCTCTTTTACTCTCTATTATTCTCTGAAGCTATTTTTCACAGGCATTTTATCAAACACCTTGCGTACACACAACTTTTTCACTTAATTTCTTACAGAAATGGCACCAAAGGACGTTATCTTTAATGGAGCCAAGTTCATCCCCAACAACTACATGGCTATTCTCACCAAGGACGATGCTCCATCAGATCTTCACTTCATCCAAGACTTTCTTGCTCGAAGTGAGATTGGGTATGCTTTGACCCAACCACAATCACTCTCAGGAACACAGATATTGGAGTTTTGGAGGACTGTAGTTTATGATGATGATGGTGAAGATGGGTCTCCAAGCATCATTTTCACAACTGGGGAAGATGAGAACCTGGTTACTCTATCTATTGTTCGAGAAGCTCTGCATTTGCCAGAGAATTGTACTTTCAATGCTCAGATTGAAGATCCACTGCTACAGGGTATGATGGCCAATCTTGGCTATGAGAAATGTTTGTCCAAGGTGGGACAACTGAAAAAGCCCCACATCAGAAGGGAGTGGAGTTTCTTTTTCAACTGCAACACCAGAGATTTTGCAAACAAATGATCAAACTTTGATGTTATTCCAATTCTGAGTCAGCAAATAGGGTATGCACTTCTTAATCAAACTCATTTTGATTATGCTACTGCTATTTTGGGTTTTATTGGGGATAGGATGAAAGAGGACACAAATACTGTTTACTTTGTTAGATTCTATCAACTTATTTACAGTTTTTGTAGTTCTGATAAGCCCCAAAACTTTTGTGAGTCAATTCAACCTTTTAAACTTCATAAAAGGGCTTTCACTGACTTGTTAGCTGCTGATAACAAGAAAGAAATACTAAGACCTCTTCAAATTCCTCTATCTATAAAACAGTTCTTAGTAAACTCTGACCCCAACACATACACACCCAAATTTTCTGAAGTTGCACCCTCTCAACCTCCACCAACACAGCTTTCCAATACTCAACCATAGCCTACTATCAGAACCTACTATTAACCAACCTCTGGTACTTGCCAAAAGGTTCCAGTTGTAAAATCTGCTATAACATTTAGACCTAAACCATCAAGAGCAAAATCTGTTCCTCAATCTCCACCAAGGAGAAAGAGAAGGCTAATTCTGCGAGATGAATCAGATGAAGATGAGTAGGCACAGGTTCCCATATCAGAACCTGTAGAAATATAAGCTGAAAAGGTAATTTTTCAGAAGGAGAATGAAGGTGAGGGTTCTGGAATTCAGAAAAGGAAAAGACCTTCAAGTTCTGATAAAGATAAAGTCACTCCTCCATCTAGAAGATCAAGGAAGATGAGAGTAGGTAGGCATATGGCACAACCTCAATCTGAGGATGCTAGAGATGCTGAGGAAGGGGATCAGGAATCTCTGATCTCATCAGAACCTACAGTAATTAAAGCCCTTCCATCACCTGAAGACACTATTCCAGACACAGTGATCACACCTCATATCTCTCCACTCAAAGCAACATTTACAGTTGAAGATTCAGGATTAAGTCCTGAAATTGATACCAACTGTCTTGTATCTGGAAGCACCACAAGCACAGGAGTCAACTCCGCCTGTTTCTCCATTCAATGCTGATATTCCTACAACTCCAATTATGGATTTGGATCTTGAAACAGATGAAGTAGTTTGAGAATCTCCTTCAGCTACACACACTCTTGTGTTATCAGAAGATGAGGAGATGTTATCAAGTTCTGGAGACAGTGCTCCAGTTAATGCTCCAATTCTTGGAAAGGAGGCACTACTTAAATTTATTGAAGAAGATGCTCTTGTTCCATGGGAAGAAACTCACAGAGGAGTTGAATGGACCAAGAAGTGGAATAGATCTGACTTCATTCCTAGCTCTCATGTTCTGTCAGAGCATATTTCAAAAGCTGATGAGTTGTTGACAAGTTCTGATTTCAAAACTCAACTTAAAGTCACAGCTCTCAGTACTAAAAGTCTTCAAGGTCAACACTCCATTACTCATGCCAAGGTTGATAAACTTCAGGAAAATGCTGATAAGCTGGACCTGATGCTCAAGCTAGACAAGAATAGGTTTATTAGACCAATTCACGAGAAAGTGGAAGCTATTGAAAAAGTTCAAGAAAAGCAGCAGACCCAACTGGATGGAGTCTTTCAAAATCAAGCTGCTTAATAAATTCAATTAACTGAGATCCAATCTTCAGTAGAACTCCTTCTTTCCCTACTCCTATCAGATGATGCCAAAAAGGGGGAAAAGGTATTTAAGTCCAAATGCTCAACTAGCCAAACTCTGAAGAAAAAGGATGATTCTGAAGATGACCAGGGAAACCCTAGCAAGGGCAAAGGTCAAGGTCAAGGAAAGCAAAGCAACAAAGTTTCTTCACAGAAACTAATTTCTTGTTTTAGCAAATCTTCTACACAGAAGAATTCAAGTTCTAAAGCTGTGAATGCACAAGTTCTAAAAGCAAGTTCTGATAATTAAAGTCTGATATCAAGTTCTGATATTCTGATTCAAGCTGAAAGTCAATACTCTCAGAAGTTTTTACAAACACTGAAGCTTAAGGGAAGGGAGACTACTGTCTACTATAAGGATCCCAAGATTCATACTCTTGATGAAGAAATTGCTAAAAGGTTATTTCTCAAGCATAATCCTGGAATGGATTTAAAGACTATAAAGGAGGAAGAAGCTATATTTGCAGCTGAGAAGACAAATCCTAAGTCTAAAGCTTCTAATGCAAAGAAACCTCCAAGGCCTAAGGAAAAAGACATTGTGATCAAGCAAAGGTCAACTTCTGAGGATTCAAAGCCCAAGGCAAGATCACAAGTTGAAATTGATCCCAAAGCAAAAGGGAAAGCAAAGATTGATGAACCAATAAAGAAGCAGGAGATGAAGATTATGAAGGGTTTTTAGCACATAAACGCAGCGAAAATGTAAATTTAATCTTAAAAAAAACCAAAACCCTCCGCAGGATCCATGCGAAAAAATAATATTTAATTCGTAGTTCAGTATGTTTACCTTAAGAAGCTTTACGTTAATGGAAAGATGGAGGTCTTTAACGGCGATCCAAAAACGATGAACGGAGATCCTTAGCAGCTGCTCCTCAAGTGTGAAGCACTCCACCGGTATCCACCAAGAAAATGATGTAATGAAGGAGGAGGAGATGGAGAGAATTAGGGTTTTGTAAATCTTTTTGGTTGAGGCAAAAATAGGGTCTATAATAGTATATTTATAGGCAAAATTTTCAGCTGAAAATTTTCCCATAATATATTATTATTATTAACCCTTTATTATTCTCACTAATAATTAAAACACCTTTTAATTATTAATCCTTTGTCTAAACACTTTAGAAATAATTCTCTCACTTGATTTAATTTCCAAAAATTAAATTCTTAATTAATAATATTAAGAACTTTTTCTTAATTAATTTATAATCAATTAAATCAAATTTAATCAATTATTAAATTTGCCAATTAATTATTTATTTCATAAATAAATTATTATCAGCCATTATTAATTAATTCCTCCACCATTAAATCATTCTCTTTTATGGTGTGACCCTGTAGGTTCAATATTAAGACGGTAGTAGAAATAAATAATAATAAAACTATTTTATCATTATTTATATAAATTTTCTAATTCATTAAATATGATTAATTAATTAATCATATTTATTCTACATCGTGAGGGGTACTTCTCAGCATATCACGACTATCCGGATAATACGAATTCACTGCTTAGAATACCAAGAACCTATTCAGTGAGTAGTTACCGTACAATCAATTCCTTCTACCCTGCAATGTCACGATTAAATACAAGGTATGAAACTTGTGTCAAGCCTATCTTATTTAATCACTTGCTTTCCCATTCACTATGCTTAGTTCTATTTAATGTAAATTAGAAACTCCTTTCTAATTTCATTCACTCTGGCCAGAGATTCCTGAACTAGCATAAGTGGATCATCATTGAACATTCTCTTCCTTCACTGGAAGGGGTAGATCCTTTATTGATCATACACTATCTTCCTGTACAAATTCCTATACCCAGTAGAGCCCTTATAATTGTCCCTGGAGACTAAGAACTATACCAAAGCATAGTTCAGTGTACACAAGATGACTATGATGACCTCAAGTCTAAGGATACTTGTACAACTATCACTATATGAACAACTGCTGAGACGTGAGTGAACTCCATCAGTTGTTCAGCTGTGTGAGTCATGTTCAGTGAACTTATTCTATAATCAGCACCTACATACTAGCTATAGTGTCACCACACAAATGTCTATGAGAACAGACATTCTTCATAATGAAGCAAGCATAGTATGTACGATCTTTGCGGATTATTAATTACCAGTTAGTAATCCTACGACCAGGAACTATTTAAGTTTAGAGTTATCATCTTTTAGACCTCATTATTATGATCTCATCACAATCCATAAAAAGGTTTACTCTAAACTGTGGTATATCTTATTTAAACATTTAAATAGATAGAGCCCACAATAAAAACAAAACAAGCCTTTTATTAATATCAATGAAATCAAAACAGATTACATAAAAGTTATTCCTAAATCCTCATACATGATTGGACTTAGGACATATCTCTTTCAATCTCCCACTTGTACTAAAGCCAATCACTCTGGTATCTAATACCCATCTTGTCATTATGACGATCAAAGTGACTATGAGAAAGTGGCTTTGTGAGTGGGTCTGCTACGTTGTTATGTGTGTCAACTCTCTCGACGTTGACATCTCCTCTATTTTCAACTCAGATTCACCACCAAAAACAAGAAAAATGTCCCGAGTCCTTCACAAGTACTTAAGGATATTTTTCACTGCTTTCCAGTGGTCTTCACCTGGATTGGACTAATATCTTCTTGTCACACTAATTGAATAAGCAACATCAGGCCTTGTACACAACATTGCGTACATGATAGATCCTATTGCTGAAGCATAAGGAATCTTACTCATACGCTCTCTTTCCTCAGGTGTCTTAGGAGACATTTTTTCGGAAAGGGACACTCCATGGCTCATCGGTATGAGACCTCTTTTGGAGTTTTCCATGCTAAACCTTTTAAGCACTTCCTGGATGTATGTACCCTGGGTAAGACCTATCATTCTTCTAGATCAGTCTCTATAGATCTTCATACCGAGAATGTAGGATGCTTCTCCCAAGTCCTTCATGGTGAAGTTCTTTGATAGCCATACTTTGACTGATTGTAGCATCGGTATATCATTTCCTATAAGAAGTATGTCATTCACATACAGTACAAGAAATGTTACCACGCTCCCACTAACCTTCTTATAGACACATGGTTTTTCTATGTTTTTGATAAAACCAAACTCTTTGATTGTCTCATCAAAACGGAAGTTCCATCTACGAGAAGCTTGCCTTAAACCATATATGGTTCGCAGCAGCTTACACACTAGGTGTTTATTTCCCTTGGAAACAAAACCCTCTGGATGTGTCATATACACTTCCTCCTCAAGTTCCCCATTGAGGAAGGCCGTTTTCATGTCCGTTTGCCAGATCTCATAGTCGTAGTAAGCAGCAATCGCAAGCAAAATCTGAATTGATTTTAACAGGGCTACAGGCGAAAAAGTTTCATCAAAGTCAATCCCTTGCCTTTGTTTGAATCCTTTTGCCACGAGCCTGGCCTTATAGGTCTCCACCTGGCCATCTGCTCCAATCTTTCTTTTGTATACCCACTTGCACCCAATAGGCTTAACACCTTCAGGCGCCTCAACCAGAGTCCATACTTGGTTGGTATACATAGATTCCATTTCGGATTTCATGACATTATGCCATTTCTCTGAGTCAACACTACTCATAGTCTCATTATAGGTCACAGGGTCGTCATCATCAATGATTGACAACTCATTATCATTCTTAATGACAAAGCCATAATACCTCTCAGGTTGGCGAAACACTCTCCCTGTCCTACGAATGGGCTGTTCCACATTCAGTCTGAACAGGTGTTTCCACTTGATCCATAGTAGTTTGTGCTTCTTGAAATTCATCAAGTTCAATTTTGCTCCCACTGTTTCCTTCAAGGATAAAATCCTTTTCCAAGAAGGTAGCATGTCTAGAGACAAAAACCCGATGATCGGTGTAAAAGTAATACCCCAAAGTCTCTTTAGGATATCCCATAAAATTACATTTTACGGATCGAGATTCCAGCTTATCTGGGTCAAGTTTCTTGACATAAGCTGGACATCCCCAAATCTTAACGTGTTTAAGACTCAGTTTTCTTTCTTTCCATATCTCATATGGTGTTTGAGGAACAGATTTGGAAGGCACCTTATTCAGTAAATATGCTGAGGTTTCCAATGCATAACCCCGTAGGAATATTGGAAGATTCGCATAACTCATCATGGACCGAACCATGTCTAACAAAAGTTCAATTTTTCCTTTCAGATACCCCATTTAACTGTGGAGTATATGGAGGAGTCCACTGGGTGACTATACCATTTTCTTTGAGATAATCTAGAAACTCTCCATTCAAGTATTCACCACCTCGATCTGATCGAAGAGTTATAATACTGTGTTTGATTTGTTTCTCCACTTCACGTTTATATTTTTTGAACTTTTCAAAGGCTTCAGACTTGTGTTTCATCAAATACACATATCCGAATCTAGATCTATCATCTATGAAAGTAATGAAGTACGAAAATCCACCCATGGCATGCGTAGACATTGGTCCACATACATCCGTGTGTACCAATCCTAGCAAATCTGCAGCCCTCTCTCCATGTCCACTAAATGGAGATTTGGTCATTTTACCCAATAGACAAGACTCGCATGTAGGATATGATTCAAAATCAAAGGGGTCAAGTAACCCTTCCTTATGCAATGTCCGCAGTCTATTTTTACTAATATGACCTAGCCTATAGTGCCATAAATAGGTCAGATTTTCATCATCTCGTTTTCTTTTATTAGTTTGTTCAATCTGAAGTAAATCATGCTCTACGTCACATACATACAGACCATTATTTAAAATGCCACGTCCAAAAAAGAACATTATCTCTAAGGATAGAACATTCATTATTCTTAATAATAAATGAAAAACCATCCACATCCAACATAGGAATAGAAATAATATTCCTCACAATAGAGGGAACGTAATAACAATTATTCAAAATAATAGTCTTGCCCATAGGGATATGTAAACTAAATGATCCTACAGATATGACCGCAACCCTTGCTTCATTGCGCAAACGTAGAATCACCTCATCTTTTTCAAGAGTCCTACTTCCCTTTAGTCCTTGCAACGAATTGCAAATATGAGAACCACAGGCGGTATCTAATACCCAAGTAGAAATTTGACCTAGTGATACATTAACTTCGATCATGAACATGCCTGAATCAGAAGCGTTAGTCTTACTACCCTTCTTCTTCTTCAATTCTGCAAGGTAAACCTTATAGTTCCTCTTCCAGTGCCCCGACTTGTTACAGTTAAAACAAACAGCTAAATTAGGACCAGTCAACTTGTGAGCATCTAGTATGCTCCGGAGTGATAGTACAGAAGACATGACGAATATAGTAAATCTGTAAATGATAAACACATAACAACACTTAGCAAATATTCAATTTCATTTCAAAACACTATATGAATCGGGTCTTTATTCATAAGTGTCTCCCACTAGTTTATCTAATTTTTTCAACCCCCTAAGTGAAAATTAAGCATTCATAATACTAGTGGGAATAGGGATCCTACATTCCATCACATAACCTCGGCTGTGGCACGAAACGTCATGTGATGTTCAATAGGCAGACAACTCTTGTCAATTACTTCTTATGTTATTCCCTAATATAAGTTTAGCCTCTTGAATAATTGAGTCACGGCTGTGGCACGACAAACTCAATATTCTAAGTCAAGTATAATCCAACATTTCGTACAATTGAATCAGTCTCCAACGGCCCATGGCTGTAGCACGTACCGACCTTTAGATTCTAATTCAATGTACACATCTCTATGTAATAGACAGATATTTCTTATTTCGAAATTAAAGCCCTCGGCTGTAGCACGAAACGACAATGATTTAAAAATAAGAACCACTTTCTACCATGTTGGAAGGCTATGACCGACACAAGCCCGTTGTGTCATTGGCCAATTACTACTTGATATTATTTAATTTTAGTGGGATTATATTATGTTATAATCATAATCATATTATAAAGAGATTCTTCGTTTTAAATTAAATATTTCAAATCAATAATCGATAATCAGATGATTCCCAGATCGGGTGGAGCATTGTCAAGAGGCGTTACTTAATAACCCTTTCTTACATATATAAATCTGTTGTTAACAGAATCATCCTTTCTCTCAATATTGAAAATTCATATTCAATTATGTGTTTCATAAACACAAGAATCTCATGATCGTATTCATAATATTTATTGTTAAGGCAAGAAACAATTCCTATTCTAGATTTTCTAGAGCACGCCTTATATTGATTTAAGTTCAACTAAATCTATCATCGCATGGTAAACATAGGCATATATCTCATATATAAAATTAAATAAACAAGTAAATGTAAAGTGCAATAAAGTAAATGTGTTTGGTTTTGGACCCATCCTATGTGATCTTTATCAAGCTCATGATAAAGATCAAGGTCAATCTAATATGGTGATGGAAATAAATACAACTACTTATTACATAAGTCTTCTTGTATGCCTCGTCTTCTTCTTTGTATCACCTCCATTGGATAGCCTTCTTGAGTCTTCAATTACATTACATGATTGAAAGTAAAAGTAATCTAATGAACTTACAAGAATAACTCGAGTTACATTCGAGATTTATGATTACAAAGATTGACGACATGCAAGTCGTATTTAAAACCAAAACCAAAACTATTACACTAAGATTGAAAGACCATAACCATCCACCATGCTCATACAGCATGTTAAAACACATAATCTGATCTTAACGTATCATATTATCCATGATCTAATCATAAAAAGAAAATATGACAAAAATCAGAAAAATCATAATCAAATCAGAAAAACAAGAATCACTGTTTACGGGCAGTAAACGACGTCAAACGCCTTACAGACTAGTTGCTGATAGCTAAAGATATCAGTTTTGTTCAGACGCTCGTTTACCTATGGAATAGGGTATTTGTTTGCGTAAATCGGACACCAGACCCGGATTTCAGCAAATCTGCAGCAGCAAATTCAGAATCCGTATCTAATATAATTATCATAATTAGAACAAACATAAATCATGTATATATCAGTATATATACAGATTACATAATCATCTTATGATTATACAACTCACATGAATATATCTTCAGGAAGAACAGGTTGTTGCAGTTCGAATTCAAAACCATACATATATAAGCATATTATATCAACATCAAATCATGGCGAATCACGTACATGCTCATATATCGAAAACAGTTAAACACATAAATGAATTAAAAACTTTTCGCAAGTAGCTCTGATGCCATTAAAGGGTTTTTAGCACATAAACGCAGCGAAAACGTAAATTTAATCTTTAAAAAAAATGAAACCCTCCGCAGGATCCATGCGAAAAAATAATATTTAATTCGTAGTTCAGTATGTTTACATTAAGAAGCTTTACGTTAATGGAAAGATGGAGGTCTTTAATGGCGATCCAAAAACGATGAACGGAGATCCTTAGCAGCTGCTCCTCAAGTGTGAAGCACTTCACCGGTATCCACCAAGAAAACGATGTAATGAAGGAGGAGGAGATGGAGAGAATTAGGATTTTGTAAATCTTTTTGGTTGAGGCAAAAATAGGGTCTATAATAGTATATTTATAGGCAAAATTTTCAGCTGAAAATTTTCCCATAAAATATTATTATTATTATTAACCCTTTATTATTCTCACTAATAATTAAAACACCTTTTAATTATTAATACTTTTTCTAAACACTTTAGAAATAATTCTCTCACTTGATTTAATTTCCAAAAATTAAATTCTTAATTAATAATATTAAGAACTTTTTTTTAATTAATTTATAATCAATTAAATCTCATTTAATCAATTATTAAATTTGCCAATTAATTATTTATTTCATAAATAAATATTATCAGTCATTATTAATTAATTCCTCCACCATTAAATCATTCTCATTTATGGTGTGACCCTGTAGGTTCAATATTAAGCCGGTAGTAGAAATAAATAATAATAAAACTATTTTATCATTATTTATATAAGTTCTCTAATTCATTAAATATGATTAATTAATTAATCATATTTATTCTACATCGTGAGGGATACTTCTCAGCATATCGCGACTATCCGGATAATACGAATTCACTGCTTAGAATACCTAGAACATATTCAGTGAGTAGTTACCGTACAATCAATTCCTTCTACCCTGCAATGTCACGATTAAATACAAGGCATGAAACTTGTGTCAAGCCTATCTTATATAATCACTTGCTTTCCTATTCACTATGCTTAGTTCTATTTAATGTATATTAGAAACTCCTTTCTAATTTCATTCACTCTGGCCAGAGATTCCTGAACTAGCATAAGTGAATCAGCATTGAACATTCTCTTCCTTCACTGGAAGGGGTAGATCCTTTATTGATCATACACTATCTTCGTGTACAAATTCCTATACCCAGTAGAGCCCTTATAATTGTCCCTGGAGACTAAGAACTAAACCAAAGCATAGTTCAGTGTACACAAGATGACTATGATGACCTCAAATTTAAGGATACTTGTACAACTATCACTATGTGAACAACTGCTGACACATGAGTGAACTCCATCAGTTGTTCAGCTGTGTGAGTCATGTTCAGTGAACTTATTCTATAATAAGCACCTACATACTAGCTATAGTGTCACCACACAAATGTCTGTGAGAACAGACATCCTTTATAATGAAACAAGCATAGTATGTACCGATCTTTGTGGACTATTAATTACCAGTTAGTAATCCTACGACCAGGAACTTTTTAAGTTTAGAGTAATCATCTTTTAGGTCTCATTATTATGATCTCATCACAATCCATAAAAAGCTTTACTCTAAACTGTGATATATCTTATTTAAACATTTAAATAGATAGAGCCCGCAATAAAAACAAAACAAGCCTTTTATTGATATCAATGAAATCAAAACAGATTACATAAAAGTTATTCCTAAATCCTCATACATGATTGGACTTAGGACATATCTCTTTCAGATTACTCAAATCCTGATGAAACCTGTATGCAAGTTGGTTTAAGTCTTTGATGATGCTGCTACTGAAGATGAAACTGTTGAAACTCTGAAAAGAAAGAAGATAACAGAAGAATCTAAGACAACCTCTGACATAGCTCAAGTTGTTCAGAGTGAAGACATTTCAGAACATCAATGTAATAACCCAAAAATTTTGGACATTTTGTAACTTTTATGAATAGTGATTTTGCTGATTATGCTGAATAAGAAAACTTATCATATCACACTATGTAGGGGTTCTTTTATTGGTATTCTGAGATCTTATTAGTAGTCTATATGGTATATAAGTGTATGTAAAGATCGTCAGAATCCAAATTCGAACACTTTAATTTTTTCCCGAAAACCCACCAGATACAGAAAGAATTGAGTATAAGGTAACATGATTAAAAGGATTTAAATTCATGGATTATAAGAGAGGATCATAAAAGGAATATAAAATATTGAGAAAGGTTTAGGGGAACCCAAGTAATAAGATCCTGGATATGATCCCTCAAACGATAAACGAGAACGAAAGTTAAGCGAACCGTATAACAGATAAGTGGTCATTAGCCAAGTAATTAGGGGTTAATCGAAGAGGTTAGTGGATGATGATGTCATCACACCACAAGGAGAAGACATGTGGCAATTGGATGACATAGGAAGGATGACATAAGCATGAAAAAAAGAAAGTGTGTTGTTGGTTGATTCTTGGCCATGCAAAAGTTACCATGGTAAAAGTTTAATCTATTTCCAAGACAAAAGGAAGCAACCAACCAACAAATATCATAACACAAATACAAATTGAAAATTGACTTTCCCATTTCAAGAAGAAGCTCTCGACTTCTTCATCATTTCAAAGAAAAGAAAATCCAAAACCAAGATCCAAGCATTGTTAAATTGTGAGGTAATTATCCAAGGTTCCTTATGCATAGATATAGCTATCCTATGAATCTAAGCTTCCATTTCCTTCAAAATCTCTTTCAATAAATCATTGAAGAAGAGAGTGAATAGTGTTTTCAAGAACTTAAAACTTTTGATCTTGTGTTTTTGTTTAGATATAGCTTTTGTAAGGATTTTCAAGGGTTGTTTCAAGCTCCTTAGTTACTTCTACTCACCAAGGAAGGTATAATCTCATAACCTAGCCTTACTTTTGAATGTTTAGAGCTTGTTATATTTGGTATAGTTCATGAGAAGCATGATTCATGTATATTTAGAGTTTGGTTGGATTTGTAATGAGTTTGAGTTATAAATCTTGGATTATTGGTTAATAAACTTAAGTATAGCTTTTAGTTCATGTTTAGGGGTAGTATAAATTGGAAAATCTTGAGATGTTGGGACTTTTGTAATGAATTATGGATGGAGTTTGGTTGTGATGTTGATTGTGGGTTGATTGTGGATTGATTGGAGTAGTTTAAAATTTGGTAATCGCGTAAGCATAGCCGTCGTAATGCCCGATTTACCTTAGACAGTTTTTGTTCTTAACTTCAGGACCCGTGAACTCACTGTTAGATTCTGACCATTGCCATTTTTAGATAGTTCATGTTATGAGCTTCGTTTTGATATGTGGTTCGCTTGAATCCGATGTACGGTTTAGGAGAAACGACCGTTTTAAGTAACGGCGTTTCGCCAACGAACCATTACCCCTCGCCTTACTTTGAAACCTTGGTTAAGGCCCTTAAATGACTAATTGGAGTATGAAACAATTATGTAAAGTGGATTAGGCAGTTGGTAAATTACTCGCGAAAGAATCGCCTTAAAATTCTTAATGGTTAATTTATTAAAAATGGTGGAGCCAAGGGTACTCGAGCGACTTAAGTGAATCGTTAAGCGTATAAGCGACCATAAGAGAACGTTAGAGTCTAATTGGTTAAAGTCTAGTTTCTTAAGCAACTTTGGTTAATTCCAACTTATATGTTGATTATAGGTTATCATACTTGTCTCAGGCCTTTTACCAACCCCAGTCGCTCAGGCAAGTTTTCTACCCGTTATACTGTTGTTGTGATATATATATGTATATGCATTATCTTGTGATAGATGCATGATTGTTATTAGTAAATCTTGCGATATATTGGAGCATGCTGATATGGTTTATATGCATGCCTGTTTCGTAATCTTGATATCTAATTGTTGATTCAAATGCTTATAAGTTTCATAATACCTATGCTAGAGATAAGCAGTAGTTGCGTATACCCTTAGTATACGGGACCCAAAGGTGAACATTTTCTAAAGCGAGAGTCGATGTTCCCGAGTATATTATATATATATATGTATATATATATATAGATATAGTTTTCCAAACTATTAATCGGATAAGGTTTATTCGATAACTTTATTTTATTTAATGAATATTATTCGATAACCGTTCAGGCTTCTCTTATCTCCAATTATCATATGAGTTTGGGTGGCCTGTATGAGGCCCGTAATGTTAGGAGTGATCTGTTGGATCGACTTACTACACCAAGGATTGAGGGCGGGGTACTTCCGGCAGGATTAGCTTATAGCATGGAAAGGATTGAGGCTACCACCCGAATTACAGCTAGAGGCCTTCTTGAGGGTCAGATTGATCCAACTCTACTTGCGACTATCTTAGACCTCATCACCGCTTTAATGGAGCAGGTTAGGGATGTCGTGCGTGCCCGCATTTCTTGTTCCATAATAGTGAGCAATCAGACAAGAATTACATGCAACACCACTTTTGGAGGATTAACCTAAGTTATGAATGATTAGTTTTAATGACTAGATGATTATTTGTGGTAGTAGTTTTGGGATAGAAGCGATCAGGCCAAATGATGTAATTATCTTTCATGTGTTCAGTTGTTGTACCCTCGAACAAATAGTTATGTATATATTTGTTCCTTTCAGTTCAGATCAGTTTATTTGTGATAAGTTCATATTTTTAATTGCATTATTAACACTTAAGAGTGTCATGAAGTTTATAGAACTTGAGAATTCATAATTTACGATCATGTAAGGACTGAACGAGGGAAAGACTTAAGAAAAGTAAGTAAGACAAATATCAAGAGATTCACAAAAAAAAATCTCAAGCATTATGCCCTCACGAAGAGTAAGATTTGGGGCAAACCCTGAATGTGATAATCAGGGAGGTCGCAATTAAGATATAAGGGACCCGGAACATAATGAAGTGGAAAATGAGGATTTTAAATATAGGATGACCCCGATTATGGGGAGTAGGAAGAAATATTTTAGACTGAGAAAACATAAGTAGAGCAAGGAAGGGAGCACCAAGACGGTACTCATATACGAAAATTCATGGACCTGTCTAAATAGAACTTAGAATTTTACCCCCCCCCCCAACACCACCCTGAGGAAACAATGTAGTGGGAAATTCTTTCAGGACCTTTAAGTCGCTAAGTTCTCAGAGTTCCAAGAAACAAGTTGACCTAATCGAGACAAGAGCCTGGCTAAAGGAAATAGAGGAATGGTTTTATATTCTAAATGATTGATGAAGCACAAAAGACTGTTTTGTCACTTACCTTCCTAAGAGAGAGGCCACCCGCTGGTGGAAGGCTAAGGAAGATAGAGAGATAGTGTAAAAGCTTTAGAGCCAGAACAAAGGCGAACGAGTATGATAAATTATGAATCTAAGTTGTAAAAGTTGTAAAGATTCGTTCTGAGGACAAGAATCCCAGAACGATGTGATGTTTGAAGTCAATGATTAGTGGGTTCATGAAATGATTGTAAGAGAAAGGAAAATAAAGAGAAACTGAAGTGGAAAGAAATAAAAAGGCAATACAGTTTGAGGAATGATAAGGGAGTTGGGTATGAGGAAACCCTAAAGACTAGTAATAATAGAAATAGAAAAGTATGTAATCGTCAGGATGAGGGAGATTCACTATGAGTTAACGTTGATGGTTGAAGGCATAAGAGATACATATATTTTATCCCCTGTAAGTTGGGAGGATTTGAGGAAACCTTGAGATAGTTCGAAGGATAAATAATGAGACACGGATAGACTGAGGAGACAAGAAAGTAAGAAATTAGGAAAATTGGATGAAGAAAGTGACCTTCAAGAATGTGAAGTGTAAGACCGGTGGCATGATACCCAGAAAGGGAGACGCCAGGTATGAAAGACATCCCAACATTGAGATGACTGTTGAGATAAACAACAAAAGTAAATGAGGAATTATTAAGAAGAAGTTCACGTTGAACACGACCAATATCTTCCAGAACATCCTTGTTATCATTACCAAATTAGGCAAGAAAAGCGGATAACCGTTGTTATCTTTTGGAGGCCATATTGATTGACCTCATTTTGAATACAGATGTTATTGTAAAATTAGGCATATACTATCGAGGTGGGAATGATTGAATAAGACACCCTTATCAGGGATATATGACTTGATTTATCCATGGAAGGATGTATGTACCTTTTTAAAGGTGGAATTAAGGATAGAACATCGGTAACTTAAAATGAATCCTAGGGGAATGCATAAAGGTTGGCATTTCACCCTTAATAGGGATAGTATGATTTTTGACAATATGAATTGGAAAGGATTAAGGTAACAACAACCTTTAAGGATCAGTGGAGAAATTTTTCAAAAGTACATAGACAATGGTTCTAGTATTAGTAAATGGTATTTTGATATGCCCTGTATCTAGGGAATACAGGAGGAACGATTTAAGGATAACCTTAGAGGTTTTATAAGGAGGAAGGTAATATTCGAAGTTCTGAAGAATAGAAATTTTGATAAAGGAAATATGACGTAATTGTAATAATGCCAGGTGGGCACGTATTGCACCATAAGAAAATATAGATCGACCCAATGAGGGTCGAGATTGGTGATAATGAGAAGTACCCAAGATAAGAGATGTCCAAAGTATGATCGAGAGTCAGTCGTGACAATGTTCACATTCAAAGACCGAGGAAATAAATTATGGGAAAATTGTGATATATTTTTTTTTCTCACCAAAGCTTAAGGAAGAGCATTTTCACACCAGCAGTGAATGGAAATGAGGTAGAAAATTTAGTTGAAGATCGTTCAAAGGACATTGATTGTAAGGAACTATTACTATCAGGAAAGGCCAATGAGGTGGCCGACACTCTAACTGTAAAAGAGAAATTATAGGAGCTCGTGCCATAGGAATATAGTAATGATGGTTAAAGCCGTGAAGGTGGTATTATGGTATGAAAGATTGATATTCCTTCTGATGATTGTGCGATACTCAACTGTAATAGTAGTTTGGTAAAGATTTAATTTATGTAATCTCCGTGAGCGGGCTATCTATCTTAGAAGGTCCTATCTTGAGAATAAGCCAGGACCATGTTTCAAAAAGGACTAAACAAACCTTTGAGTTAAGTCTTCTATTGAAGGCATATGATTAAGAATGGTATTAACCTGCTATCGTTGCTTTGATTGAAACTCTTCTGCAATTTTATCTGCTTCATGTCATGAATGTACGTCAGGATCTGGAGTGTTCTTCATGAATCTTGAATGGTGATTATGTTAACTCCTTAAAAGATTTTGATACGGCAGATATGGACTCTGTATGATTAGATATTAAGATTCCGAGGAAAATGAATGACTACAGTAGGTCAGCGATGGACATTCCGGGCTTCCGTACTTACATACTCAGGTACAATTAGGGCCAATTCCGTAAACTTGGCTTCATATTCTGTCTCTCTTCTTTCACCTTGATTTAATTCTAGAAATTCAACCTCCATTTGATTCTGCAAACAATCTAGAAAATACTTTTCTAGGAACAACTATGTAAACCTGGTCCATACAATAGGACCATCTCTACAATTCCTACTTTTATGTTCTTACTTCCTTTTCCCCTGACAGTCAACTTTTGTTCACTTTCTTAAACTAGGACCGTCTACTACAGAGGTTATTGATGAAATTCATTGCCATGGAATAACAGATGGAATTTTTGAAATCAATGAGTCAATTATAAAGAAAGGAAAGGTAAATAATATATAGATATGTCTGAGAGCAACCATATAAGTACAAAAGATGTCCAGTCTTCGTACCATATAGTTTATAACAAATAACTAGCTGGCGTCCCACCTGACCTTTTGTAACAAAGACAAATAGTCAAATCATAGGCATTGTCTGCCTCAATAAACCGATAAAATTAATGAGGAAAGAAATAATGTTGAAATAGAGAATTAGTGGATAGAGAGGACAAATTACGGGTTACAAAATCAGCGCAACCTTGGGTTAACTTACTTTGAGTTTTAACCTCCTTATGGGAAAACAAGCAACTTATTAGGCAATATACTAACATTTTGGGAAAGAAAATGTAACTTAAGAAACCTTAATTTGCATATAAGGGTTCAAGATACAACAACGGTACTAATTCACATTCACAACAAAACTTGGCTGTCATAGCAGGTCTTCAGCTTTTGGTGGAACCGGCTTTTCTTCACCTACTTTCTTCTTCTTGGAAGAGTTCCTCTTCCTTTTCTTAGGATTGGAACCTTCACCAATTAGAAGAACAGAACTCTTCTTAGGGGGAAAATTCGATTCTGCAGTCTTCAATATGTTGTGGAGTTCAGGCAGGCTGACATCCAACTTATTCATGTGAAAGTTCACAACAAACTGCGAGAACGAACTCGGAAGCGATTGCAAGACCAAGTCTTGGCTCAGCTCCCCATCCATGGAAAAACCAAGTTGTCCAAGACGTTCAATCAAATTGATCATCTTAAGTACATGGTCATTCACAGATGATCCCTCAGACATCCGACAACTGAACAACTCCTTCGATATCTCATATCGAGCTGTCCTCCCCGCCACATCATACAACTCTTGTAGATGCATGAGGATAGTGTGAGCATTCATATGCTCATGTTGCTTCTGTAGCTCAATGTTCATGGAAGCTAGCATGATGCATTGAGCAACATTTGCATCATCTATCCACTTACGATACACAACATGTTCATCATTATGCGCATCGCTAGCAGGTTCAGTAGGCTTAGGTGAGTCAATCACGTATTCCAGCTTCTCAATCCTGAGAACAATTCTCAAGTTTCGAAGCCAGTCAGCATAATTAGGACCAGTCAACTTGTGAGCATCTATTATGCTCCTGAGTGATAGTGCAGAAGACATAACGTACAAAGTAAATCTGTAAATGATAAACACATAACAACACTTAGCAAATATTCGATTTAATTTCAAAACACTATATGAATCGGGTCTTTATTCATAAGTGGCTCCCACTAGTTTATCTAATTTATTCAACCCCCTACGTGAAAAATTAAGCATTCATTATGCTAGTGGGAATAGGGATCCTACATTCCATTACACAACCCCGGCTGTAGCACGGACCGCCATGTAATGTTCAATAGGCAGACAACTCTTGTCAATTACATCTTATGTTATTCCTTAATCAAACTTTAGCCTCTTGAATAATTGAGTCTCGGCTGTGGTACGACAAACTCAATATTCTAAGTCAAGTCTAACCCAACATTCCGTACAATTGAATCAGTCCCCAAAGGCCCACGGCTGTGGCACGTACCGACCTTCAGATTCTTATTCAATGTACACATCTCTATGTAATAGACAAGTATTTCTTATTTCAAAATCAAAGCCCTCGGCTGTAGCACGAACCGACAATGATTTAAAAATAAGAACTACTTTCTATCATGTTGGAAGGCTATGACCGACACAAGCCCGTTGTATCTGATAGTGATTGGGATTTTGAGAAGTGAATTTGGGTCTGCTATGTTGTTATGTGTGTCAACTCTATTTCAATACAATACAAGAAATGTTACCGCGCTCCCACTAACCCTTTTGTAGACACATGGTTCATCTACGTTTTTGATAAAATCAAACTCTTTGATTATCTCATCAAAACGAATGTTCCATCTTTCGAGAAGCTTGCTTTAAACCACATATGGTTCGCAGCAGCTTACACACTAGGTTTTCATTTCCCTTGGAAAGAAAACCATCTGGCTATTTTCCAGATCTCATAGTCGTTGTAAGCAGCATTCGCAAGAAAAATCCGAACTGATTATAACAGGGCTACAGGTAAAAGGTTTCATCAAAGTCAATCCATTGCCTTTATTTGAATCCTTTTGCCACAAGCCTGGCCTTATAGGTCTCCACCTGGCCATCTGCTCTAATCATTCTTTCGTATATCGTATACTAAGATTCCTTTTCGGATTTCATGGCACTATGCCATTTCTCTGAGTCAACACTACTCATAGCCTCATTATAGGTGACAGGGTCGTCATCATCAATGATCGACAACTCATTTTCATTCTTAATGACAAGGCCATATTACCTCTCAGGTTGGCGAGACACTCTAGCTTGAAGAAAATCACAAACCTACCTTTATAAAGCTCCAATCAAGACACACTTTAAATCTGTTGGAAGAAAAGCAAAGCTACTGCCAGTTACTGAGAGATCATTATGGAACTGCTTTGATCAAACTGACTTTCTCCCATTAAATTGGTGCTACACAGATGAAGAATATTTTCAACAGCTGGCTGAAGAAATAGTCAGAGTCTGGGTTGTATCATATACATAAGTCATAATTTATTATGATGATGGTTCTTTCACTCTACTTGGCAGCAATCTAATGGACGCACTTTCAACCACAAAGTTTAAAAGAGTGATCAGTCTAATGAAGGATAAGGACACTATTACAAGATTCTGGAAAGCTGTGTATTGTGTATGGGTGAAAGAAAGAGATGAGAAAATTGCAAAGGTAAAAGCTGAGAAGGAAGAAATAGATAGGAAGAATTGGCAAGAATTGAGAAAAGATCAAATGGGCTTAAAGAAAAAGGGTTGAGTAGACTCTCCAAAGATGGACACTTTCTGAACATCAAGGTTGGCAGATTCTCCAGGTTTAGGGTTGGATATTTAAATGGTTATTCATTAGATGAGTGACTCAAACTTGTGGAAGCTTTAAGAGGGACTAAAATTTTAGAAGAAATGGATGTGTTAGTGACTCTTAAAGATCTCATTAGAAAGGAGCCTGGCTATGAAGATTTCATGTAATGAATGTTCTTGTTAAAATCTTCAATGACCATTTAATGTCAAATATTATATTTCTGTCAATTTTTTTTGTATTAGTCTAATTTTCAATTGTAGCTTGGGGTTAGTCTTGTTAACAGGCATGAATTTGTGATAAGCAGTCTTCTCACAAATTCTCACAAATTGGGGGAGATTGTTGTGTAAGACATGCTTGTACAATAACAAAATTAAGTAAATTTGACAACCCTAAGTAAGTTGTATTGTAATTTAAGTTTGCATTTTGTATTGTACCATTTAAGTCTGTAAAATGTTCTAGGGCAGACTGGAGTTTTTTTTCTATAAACAGTATCAAGCCTAAGAATTCTATCTGGAAGAAGATCAAGAAGATTATGCCTCAGAAGAATTATGAAGAAGCTTGGAGTTGAATAAATCAGTTTTGGGAAAAATATTTTAAGTCAAGATCTCTACAAGTCACAGATTAAGTGTTATAGAGAAGTCGTTCGAGAACTTCAGAATGACTTATCGAGAAGTCAGGAAAGCTACTAGAGAACTCAGAGATATCGACAAGCCAAATTGAAGACATGAAGATTAGAGATATCGACAAGTCATTTCTTCACTAGAGAACTCTGAGATATCGACAAGTCAAAATATCATTAGAGATCTCTAAGATATCGATAAGTCAAAATCACTAGAGAACTCTGAGATATCGATAAGTCTATTTATCACTACAGAACTCAGAGACATCGATAAGAAAAAGTGAAGACATGAAGATGAGAGATCTCGACAAGCCAAATTCTCTTATAGAGAACTCAGAGACTTCTATAAGTCAAAATAACTATAAAGTTATTAGAGATCTAGATAAGCCAATATACTTATCGAGATGTCAAGTTCTCTATTGATCAAACTGGAGATCTCAAGATAAAACTCAAAGTAAAAAGTGCAGACCAGTTCAATATCCAAGATTATCAATCAACAAACAATCCAATCAATTGGATTGACAAGCCTACAGAAAGCAGCTTGAAGAGTACAAGATCAAAGGCCAAGATTAACTGGCAAAGTAAAGTCAAAGGCGTGCAAGATTAGCAAAGATACACTAAGCCAGAAATAAAAAGATTTGGTTATCCAAAAGTAGGGTTTAGTACATGCTATTGCATGCTGTGTAATAACTAGTATTTACTGTTCTATAATGTAAATACCGGATGCTTTGTTAGATTTAACAATTTAGATCAGAAATCTTGTATTCTCTCAAGGAAGAAGCTAAGATCTTTATCAACAAAGAGCCTAGAAATTTTTTAGCAAAACATTCTTAATTTTAATATAAAATTAAGTGAGTTTTGAAAGATCTGTGTTCACTAATTTATCTGTTTAAATTCAGTACTAACACATTTCACTACAAGGTTTTAATTTTACTTTGTTCATCACCATAAACACTTCAAGAACGCAGAAAAACACAAAACACATTCACCCCCTGTGTGTAATTCATTACCTAACAATCACTGAAACATTTTGGAACCTACCCGCTTGTCACGCTACTCCCTCCAAACTGTTGATCATTCGTATTGCCTTTTAAGTCATATCAAGCAATAAATCCCGTATTTTCAGAATTATTATTATTAATATTTGAATAGATTTATGTGATTTTCTGATTTGGAAAGAATAAAATGGTGGATATTTTATTCCTGTTTGACGAGTTTGTGTTATTAAAGGGTTATGTGCTAATTGTTAAGTGTTGTATCGATACTTGTTAATTTCTAAAAATATTTACTTAAATGTATTATTTTCAAAAGTTATTTGAAAGCCGATCTTATTGATATCAGAAAATTGAAATTATTTTTAATATCCGGGAAATATCATGCAATTATTTTTATCAACAAATAATGATTATGGGAATTTTGGTGAATTATCTGATGATTGATATTTATATTTAGGTGTTTATATGTGATAAAGTGTAAGTATTTTGATTTTTATATGTCCAGAATAAAGTATAGATAATTTTGGTATTTTTCTGATATTTTTTGGATTGTTATATGATTTTATAAGGATTTATAGATTTAATATTTATTTTCTGAGTAATTATAAAACTATTTTACAAAGCTGGGAATCGTCAAACTTCAACCGTTTTTGCGTTTTTACAACCCGAAACTCTTCGGAAAACTCCTTCCTAACTTAATCTGATAATTCCGAACATTTTCCATGTTTTGACCTTTTCAATCGGGGTTACGGTTTGACCCGTGCGCATCCCGCCGCAAAATTTCCGATACGATAGTCATTTTAATAGATCTATAAAACCCGTATTCTCAAGAAACGGGATATTTTACATTATTTTCTCGTAGGGTGTTTTATAAGAAGCTCGGTTTTGATAATTATTCAAATCTGGTATTAAATTGTATCGTATTTATAGTTACTTAGCGGCTAAATTATTTATTTTTGGATCCGATATATAAGTGTAAATTCAGTATTAAATTCCAGAATGTTTCAAAAATCATGAAACTTATATTTTCTTAAGTTTTGAATATTTTGAGAATTTTAAAATTATTTCGGAAATTTTTCGGGTTTTGAACTATCTTAAGTTTTGAACTTATATTTTCGCATATTTGGAATAATCACCAACTTCCTTTAAAATCAATAGCACAAACACGCAACATGTCCTCGATTGTCTGGATCGTTCTTTCACGAACTTCTGATGTAACCAACAACTTGAATAATCTTTCTCCGCATCAGGACTTGTTCAATTCTTCTGTTGTTCCATGAATCTTCATTCATAGATTTTGTTCTTCTTGTTCGGCTCAAAGCTATTTATACCTTATTTCAACTATCAGAGGAATTTTTAATAAATTTTCCTCAATTAATCGATGAATATTTATAATGAATATCTTCATTTGATTCTTCTTTCATACTTACTCTTCTCAGTCAAGATTTTAAATATTTAACAAATTGTTAAAAACATGGATGATCTAATATCCATAGATTCCTCGGGAATCCTTTTCTTTTATTCAGGATGAGATTGTATATTAAATTTTGAAATCATAGTATGGGTATCAATTTGATATTGGTATTCTGAATTCAATTCTAATTGAGAATCTGATAAAGTATGTGAACGAGGGCACCTCTGAGTGTACCATTTTATTGACAAGAAACATTTGATGATGGGCTATCGATTCTTCCGATGCCAAGACCATTCCATTCAAAGTTATAATTGCCTTTCTCGACCCAAATTTGAAAACTCTTTATTTCAAAATCGTCATCTGGATAGCCACAAATTTCTTCAGTGGTTACGATGTTGATATTTTTTTTACAAACAAACTGAAATATGCTTAGTTGTATATGTTCTCATGAACGACTAGTTAATTGTCCTAACTAGTCAAAATTTTAATTAATACAATAGAAGCCTAGCTAATCGTCCTAGCTAGTTGCTATGGGCCAAACCAATTGAGTTGGCCATTTTTTTAGCCGGTTGATAATATTGGTTGATATGGACTAGTTAATATTTTTCTAGTTCCACTTCCAATCAAATTTTTTTGTTTTACACGATGCATTATATATGCAAGATTAATTATTGATGAAATTTTCAAAGAATGATTTCATTGAGACCTAACTAGGTCGCTCACTCAAATGAGAATTCATATCCAGTTTTGTGAAACATTTTGTTCATGAAATATTCTATTCTTTCGTTTGTATATAGAATATCTATTTAAAATCATAAAGTGATTGAAGAACATCATACTTCCTTATTTGTTAATCACTAAATAAAATTCCTTCTTTTAAAATAGTATCATTTTGAAACCTCAATGGTTAACCTCTGGTTGAGGATGTTATTCAAAATTTCTTTCATTACTCGAAAAGAAAAGTATTATTTCAATGGGGACATCTTACAAGTATTATTCGTATGATGTTATTATTCAGCAATCATTGCTTTCAAAGGATATTATCTATAATATCATAGTGTAAAATTTTAAGGGCATGGAAGGATAATCCTTATTATTTTCTTTCTTCCAAGTTATAAATCTTTTGAGTGTTGTGACCCTTTTATTCAGAGCTCATTATTTCTTCAGATATTAGATTTTGAAATCTTATTAAGATTGTCTAAATTATATTGATATCATAAAAATCATTCTTCCAAGGCTGATTGCCTTCCGAACAAAGAGAGGTATAGTTGAGAATCGATTGTTGTAATATGAGACTGAAAACTCAGTGCTATGGTTGTGCAATCGGAGCATCGTGATGAGTAATTTGTTTTGAAAAGGGAATAACATGTTTAGTTATCATCCTAAGGATCTTCAACATGGTTATAGAAGAACGATAATAGAGATACCAATGTGATTAGTGAGGTACGCTTCTATTAAACATTATCGGGATAAGTACTAATGAATTTGGGAAAGACCAAGCATGTATGAGTTCGAGGAATAGGATTTTTAAAAGTGAAGGTAAGATTAGTAACAACCCCGTGTTAGCAATACTCGATGATAAAAATAGGATTTTGTGTGAAGTGTAATGATATGTCTACGCAGCTTAAGGACCATGACATAAAGCGTCCTAACAATGATCTAGAATAATCACGATAAGGTTCGCACTATAAGGGTCGAAGAGTTTAACTTACAAGGAAAATATAGAATTTTTTTTCTCACTCCCAAAGTGTATACTTACACTGGACACGAGGTAGAGGCTACCGTCAACTTCATCAAGAGTTATAATTGAGAAATTTATTATCAACAAGGAAAGACCAATGTGGTGGCCGACACCTTAAGTAGGGAAAATATAGATTGAGAATAATAAATTTTAGGACAACTGATGAAGAAGATCGCACGAATGAATTTTCAAGTTAAGACAATGTGAAGAGAACCCTTTATTACGTAACAGGAAGAATTAATGATGGCTAGAAACTTAAAAGGATGTTAATCACGACCGAATATGAAAAGGGATATCATTGACATGGTTCAAAATGAAAACAGAATGGCGATGATTAAAATTTTGGTGATTGCGGCTTGTAAATGACCCAAATGGGAGTAAGAGTTTATTATAACAAAATTTCGAAGGAAGATTATCAAGAAATAAGTAAGCCATCGCGCTATTTGGGGATTATGAGTAATAGGTTAAATAAGACCGCTTATTTTATTATGCAAACAATAGATCTCCACCCGACTAAATTATTACAAACACGGAAGAAATAATTGGTGACATAAAGAGACCCCGTGGTAATTATGCCAGGAAAGAACCCAAGGTTTAATTTCACAACTGTATTTTTCCCAAAAACATTTTCTGAAATAGAACGAACATATACACGACTTAGAGTTCTCAAATCGCTAAGAATGGCGAGAGAACTACCTAGACCATTAAAGATACGTCTAGCAGATTGCCTTTTATTTAAAACGGTTAGGAGAATAGCCTATCGTTGACAGAAAATTCATGTAGATATACTTACCACGCGAGCATACGACACTCCACCATAGATGGCCTATCGCAATGGTTTAATCATGCGTGTTACAAAATTATGTTACATTAGGTATGCTCACCTTAGCCTACCGCAACGTAATATTTTTGATGTTATCATAGCCTTTATAACATGTTACTATAGCTTCAAAGTGTTACATACGGGTAACATGTAGAAACTTATGTTACAATAGAGTAGATAAAAAAATAAGATTTTATAAAAATTAAATATATATAATTATTTGACTTGAATATTAATTAATTTTGATAATATAATTAAGCAATAATATTAATATTAGCTAAAATAAGTTTTTTAAAAAAAAAATTGTAAACTGTACTAATTAGTAACTCATAATTTTCTATTAATAAAAAATTTAAACACTATTTAAAGTTTATTTAAAATTAAAAGAAAGTGAAATTAGCTCGCAGATTTTTGGGCTCTAAGTCAGGCGGGCAAAAGTATGTTAAAAATTTTTGGACAAGCGGCAATTTTTGTCTCTCACTCTCGGTCGCTCTATCACACACATTTCTCTCTCTCTCTCTCTCTCTCTCTCTCTCTCTCTCTCTCTCTCTCTCTCTCTCTCTCTCTCTCTCTCTCTCTCTCTCTCTCTCTCTCTCTCTCTCTCTCTCTCTCTCTCTCTCTCTCAGTCGCTCTCACACTCTCTCCCTCAGCTTTCAATTGAACCAAATCATCCTACCTCACATATCGATGATTAGATTAGCTAGGATTTTATATTAGTAACATCTCACATATCCGAGCTAGGGTTTTTAATTGGAATTGGGGGTCAAATCGGTTTGAGGTTCTACTTTAAGGTACTACCCTTCTCTCTCTGATTTTGTGTGTATATGTATATACTGCCTCTCCCCCTCTCTATTTCCGCTAGTTTCTTCTCTAATTTAGTTCTGAATGTCAATTTACATGTCTATTTTTGTGTATTTTGGGAGGGTTTTCTCGATATTGGTTTTGTATTTTGTGTGTTTGGAACTCTTTCTGAGAGTTACATGTCTTTATATTCAGGTTATAACCCTTGATATGGGTCTTCTTATTACTGGAACAAAATATCGTGGAGAATTTGAAGTGGTGTTGCTGCTACTGGGATAGTGCTTATACCGACAAGATTTGTGTGGCCTTATGAAGGCAGAAGTATTTATCTCAGCGGTTCATTTACGGGGTGAGAGTTTATGATTTTTGTTTATAACTAGCGTTGCTGCTTTTCGGCAGTTTTAAATATGGTTGAATTGTATTTTTTGCTTGTTTTCATTTAACTGATTGATGGTGTGCTGAATTTATTTAAGGTGGACTGAGCATTTTTAAATGTCTCCGGTTGAGGGTTGCCCTACTATTTTTTAAACAAGTTGCAGTTTACCTCCCTGTTTCCACCAGGTTTGGTTATGGTCCTAGTCCTTTTTGTAGTCATAATCTGATAAATTTCATCCAGTTTTTGCTTGTTGTAGTGATTGAAAATGCTAGTAAATAGTAGCAGTTGTATTAGATTGTAGGTATCTGAATCTAGTTGCTCATGGTTTCGCAGCGGATGCCTCTACCACCTCCATGGTATTGGACTTGCTGAAATCAAAAGGGCAGGACCCTGCTCTCCTTGCTCAAAGTAGGGAGTTTTTTAAGGTATATTGTAGTTTATATGTTTGCTAAGAAGTATGGTAATATGTTTTTCAAAGTTTTTTCCAGGTGTTATGTTCTGAAATGATTTGATTCTCTGTTTGGTCTACATATTCTGATTATGATGTCAAATATCAGTCTCTTTTTATTTAATATTAAATATATTTTACAACATTTATAGTCATATTTGCTCTTATATCATGATCAGGATTCGAGTACTCTTGTACTCTTGTTGCGAGTGAAAAAAATCTGGTTTATCGGTATGATTATGCTCCTTGCATACCGATTCAATTTGTTTGTTCTCCTCTATTAATTGTACCTATTTAGAGATCTGTTTTGTCGCAATGTTGGTGGTTGTAGAGATATACATAATTTCCATTCAAGTTCTATTATAGTCATGCAAACCAAATTATTTCCGTGTTTTTTTCCTTTTGATGTGTTGGAATGGGTTTGGGTCCCCCCTGAGCCCATTGATGTGCTCGGTTAAACCATGTTTTTGTCAAGTCCATGAAGTAGGTAACTGTATTGACAGGCCATTAGAATTTCATGGAAAATATCAGTAAGCATATTACAATGCGAGGAGATGTTGATATTTCCCAATGTCTCCAATCATGTTTTGTTTAGATTTAGGGTACTCGTACTCCAAATGGATAAAAATCCTAAATTATTAGGCAATACTAATTTTTCCATCATAAACCATGCTTACTGATTAATTGGTTACAGTAACGAAAAAGGGCAAGTAGACTACATTTTTTTAACTTTCCACACAACTATACCACCAAAAGACACGATCCTTTAACAAGTACTGACATATAGTAGCCAGTAATTCCATCTTAGAGCTGTATGTCTACGCTATTATAAGTCTTAGAGGATATCCTATATAGATGTTAGTTCATACTTCAGACCACATAGGTAATATATGACAAACATAAAGAACATAAGCTAGAAAATATGAAGTCTTTATTCATTCAGCCACGAGTGATATCAGCAGCAGCAACAGACATCTGATGTCTACTTGACACACACAAGGTAAAAGAGGTATATTACCTTTTTTTCTTGTTGATTGGTTCCCCCTGCCTCAACTATGTATTCTGCAATAGAAGCACTAGTGTTGCTGCATCGCCTGCTTCCAACAGAAGCACTGTGAATTCTTCTCTAGCTAGTTCCACCCATTAGATGTGCATTTAGAACAAATTACTCCATGTCTTTATAATCTATTTCTCCATGTCTTGGTTACAAATTAAGATGTGTAATTGAAGCTATACAAAGAAACATCATAAGATAAGATTGTATATGAATATTAGAGTTAAGCAGGTAACATCATGCATGATGAAACCAACTCAAAGAACCATTTTCCTTGGAGTAGGTGCAGGATTTGCCATGATATCTGGGACTAGCATGGATGCACCACATATAGCAGGAATTGCTGCTCTGGTAAAGCAGGAACACTTTCACGAGTGTGGTGCTACCATTAAATCAGCATTGATGACGACATCAATTACACTTGACAGGGTATGGACGCCTCTTCAAGCCCAATAATATTCTGGATCTTAGACTGTGTCGCTTGTCCCAGCTACACCTTTTGATTATGGAAGTGGCCATGTAAATCCTAGAGCTGCTTTAGATCCAAGGCTCATATTTGATGCTCGTAATTTTCAATTTTTTTAATTTCCTCTTTTTGCATCTATATGATTAGCCTACCTGCTTATTATTAAATGCAAATCCTAAATAGGAGTTTGACTGCTGACTAACATGGGTAAACCAATGATTATGGATTGATTTGATCACTTCATTTATTAATTCTAATCTAAGTGTAGTTTAGATTAGTTGGTTGCGGACATGATTGCTACACATTAATACTTCCGAGCTATATGAAAAAATAGTTTTACTTTTGTTCCGGGCTTAATTTTACATGATTATCTAAGCCTACCAGGATGTCCATGCTAAACAAATGATGTTCTATGTTTTCTTAAGCAATTAACTCTCTTCAATCGCATGTTCTAGAAGGTAGCATATCCTCTGTATTAATACTTGTAATATGCTAGTCCAATCTCATGTTCTAGAAGGTAGCATATCAACTGTGTATTCTGCAACAAAAGCACTAGTGTTGATAGGTTCCCCCTACATCAACTGTGAATTATATTGCTATGAATGCTTGATCCTATCTTAGAACTGGTGGTCATTACTTGATCTCCACACGGGTTTGTTAGTATTATGCATAGTATGTTTAACTCTTAAAGCAGTAAAGAACCATACTTGATAATTTTTTAGTACTTGATTCTTATCATTCTTTTAGATAATGAATGTACTTTCTTTATCCATACATAGTTGTATAATATGTTTCATGGAAGCTTCTGTGTTGATAGAGTTTTCTGATTGTGGTGCAATGGTGTCTGAGCAGGAGCCTTTCTTTCCTGAGGAGCACACCTAGAGTTACGAGGTCAAGGAGCAGGTTTTCAATTTTTAGAGAATGAGCAGCAAATAATACACAGAGAAATATCAATTGTTGCGTGCAAGTTGCAAAATCTTGATGAATAAAATAATTGTTGTCATGGTTTTAGACATGTGATGGTTTGAATGTTTGAGTTGGTTTGGATGTAGTACATTTTGTGGTATGTAATGATATTTTGGGATTGTTCGATTTCGAATAGCAGAATTTCATGTAGTATTGCTTTTTACGTATAAAAAACATGTTTAAAGAAATATATGTTCAATTTACAAACAAATCCTGTCAAATTAATATAATACAAATCATTATAAAAAATGGGGCCCACATGTAGGCCCCAATATGGGCCCCACATATGGGCCCCATTCTGTTTTTTTGCAAATTTAAAGTCCAAAGGTAACATAAATAGTGTGATACTATAGACATACATTGATGTTACCTTTGATATCTATTGTAACAAAAAAGTCCATGTTGCACTAGGGCAAAGGAAATGTTACCTTAGGGGCCAAAGGTAACTCGAAAAAAAAGCAACTTAAATTTTATGTTACCTTAGGTCTTTTGGGTGGCTATGGTAACATTTTTTTGGCCTGTTGTAACATTTTTTGGGTGTTGCTGTAGGCCATCTATGGCGTAGTGCGGAAATAGCCACTGATATTCCTTGTTTGGACGAAAACACACGCTAATATTCAAGCAAGTATACGCGATCGCAATTAATATAAAATTATTTCTATTTCGTTCCCACAGAGACTGGTTTAGGTTAATTTAATCAATGCACTTATGCAACAATGGTATGGTTATTATCCAATGCTAAGACAATTAAAAAATTGAGATTGTTTATAACTACAATTAACTAAGAGATTACACTAAAGAATATTAACTAAGAGATTAGAAAGGATTGATTAACTATATGACACAAACATGGGATTCTAAATTCATTACTACTTCATTCAATAGCCTTTTTGTTCTTAACCTAAGCATACAATGGTGATGACACTAATTAGATAACACGAAACTAGTAAACACCAACTTTTGTTGTACGAATACCCTACTGCCAGACATCCACAAAAGAGATAGAAGCTGAATAGATATCAATTATATTGAGACCCTATATGTCTATAGGATTTAATAACAAAACGGTTTAATGTACAAGTTATCTATCATGATTATATAGGGCAAGTAAGATGGTTAAAATTACCTATAAATCATGCATATCAAATACATGAACCTATGCTAGCATGGCAAGTTCTAAACCCCTAAATTCACTTTCGCTTCATTAGAGATTAACATGTTATCTTATAAGTTCGCGACGCTCATAAGAATAATGAGCACAACCAATACTAGGCTATCATACAATCGCCATACACTAAGGTATCAAAATAAATTAACTAAAGAAATCCATAAGTAAATCCGCTAGAACCCCACGATAACGATTAACCCACAATCGGACTCATCATCAATGTGGGTTCCGATGTAAGCATGGTAAAATAAAGTAGTCTTTATAGTGAATAAATAATAAAACCAAGTACGAAACAAGAGTATAAGTTCACAAATAAGAAAACTAGCATCCAAAGTTACAACTTAAAATAAAGAATCACAAGAATAAACTAGATCCTCTACGCCTTGGTTGAATTATGCTTTACGATCTTCTTACGCCTTCTCCTTCAGCTCTGTTACGTCTTGTTGTAAAAAATGATCATAGGTTATGTTTATATAGCAGCCCATGCAGAGTAGAAGTCCAGCTGATCAAAATTGGAGTAGAAACAAGATTCTGTGATCCCGACCCGGCGCGGCCGCATGCTTCACCAGCGTGGGCGCGCTGCAAATATATATCACGGCGCGGATGCACGCTACTACAGCGCGGGCGTGCTGACTTTCTGGAAAAACTTCTACTTTTTATTTTCTTGCTGGTTTCAGTTAGTCTTTTCATGAGCAATCCTCTTGACACCATCCTAACACCAAATTAGCATCAAATCAATGCCAATTCACCCGAGTTCCTGATATAAGCCTGAAATGCAAAAATACTACAAAATACATCAAAAACACAAATAACTTGAGTACAAAATGCCAATCCAAGCCTTTATAGAGCATTCTAAGTGGACATAAATTCCACTTGACATCCCTTACGAAAGACAATGTGGAATAATGAAGGATGTTATGGTTAGAGCTGACTGAAGGCAAAGAAGATCATACACGCCCTTTAAAGGCCACTAGTAGCAGTTCCCAATAAACGCGAATACGTCTAAGGCGCTAGCGAGAATAATGAATATGACCCGGAAGGTATCATAGTACTATAAATATTATATGGGGAATATTTAAAGAAGTATAACC